>NC_092647.1:27152035-27503824 GCF_039555335.1 Amphiura filiformis
ACACAGATTGCACATATTAAAAGTGGCTTAAATAGCCGGTGCTGCGTATCAAGCATGTAATATGTATTTTCACAGCATTTGTGTAAGTTTGAGTAGGGTTAATATTTCCCAAGAGAAGTCCCTTTCAGATGATAAAATAAAGAAAATTGTCTAAAATGAACAAGTAGTAAATAATTTGATAGATCCACGCAATTGTCATTATATTAGCAATGGTGGTTAAGTCAAATAAATATGCCAAATTGTTTAAAAACCCTACTTATATTTACCGACCTGTAGTACCAATTTATTTTAAAACATTTTTCTAAATTACATGATATTACCAATATGCTCGAAATATTGTTAGCCTAATTGCTTGATACTCCCTCTTTTTTTCTTGTCAAAATTGTTTACCCCCCTCTCATCATGCTCATATGGCTTGCCAAAAATGTTTGCTCTTCCAAGTTGTCCCCTCTTCCGAAGCATATACTTATGACATCATTCCTTATCATTTATATGCAGATTTCGAGATAGTATTTCTCGATCTTACTTTATTGCAGTGTATTAAAAAATAATTACGACATCCCATCGGTACGTATGTGCATGGCCCACTCTAAAACCTTACCGCTTTTTTGCTACGTCTAGTAGCTGCGTCCTTGATCCTCGAAAATAAACCAAGCTTCTGTTTGTGATATATTGAAAAAAAAATAGTCTAAAATGTAGTTTTAAATAATTTGACAGACCTACGAAATTGTCATTGTATTAGTAATGGTGGTTAAAACAAATGTATATGCCAAAGTGAATTTCTTCTTGGTATTATTATCAGTGGGAGCTTATGGTTGACCGAGCTTGTAGCCTAATGTATAGAGCGTCCGTCTAGAGAAGCCCATGTCGGCACATTCCCTTGCTTTCTTTGGGTTGTGTACCGGTCGGGATTTGAGTTTATTTGTTGTCTTGGTTAATGATAACACTTTGGGTTGGTAAACTGTTCTTTCTTTCTGCTCTTGTTATCTTTCTTCAGATATATGTGTACTTTTTTGTAAGCAATAGGGAGAAATTGGAAGAGACACGGACTAATTGCCATAACACTCTATTCATTATTTGTCGGGCAGTACATTAAACAGTCCTTTTTAGGTTGTCCTTGTTCAACTCACTATCGACAGTTGTTTCATGTGAAACGTGAGGTACAAAATGTCATAATATTGGGCACAGATTAGAATATTAACCACGCTTACCTTCGTCAGCGTACTTTTGATTGTGGTTTTCCCTGCAGCAGGATCACCGCAGAAGAAAACCTTTATCACATCAACTGGTTTTGTTCCCGACGCCATCAGTTTACGATGTAATGTCAATTCCTGCTCATAAAAATATTTTCAGATGTTTATTTTTTTTTCATGTCGTAATGATTTAAATTATCAGTTACATGAAATATATTTTTATATTCCAAACTGCTTGGTAACTTAAAACTTTAAAGTCATAATAATTTTTTTTTTAATATTTGATTTAGAAAATATAATATTACTGTATTGTTCAACCCTGGTTAACTTGGAATTTGACGTAACCACTTCTATTTCCTGATAAAACGTGGAAATGATTGAGCTGCAGGTCTATTTTGCATATGAAAAACTGCAGTAACACAAAGTTCCATGTTAGGAGGTTGATCGAGTTCTTCTGTTGTGCACACCGTAATAATTATTGCTAGTCTTGTTTTAAGTCATTGCATCAGTGATTAATGCAGATACTATTGTTGTTTTACTTGTGTGTCCGATTAGTATTAAGTCAAGGTTAGTAAGGAATTTGAAATGTAATGCGGTATTTATTCTCTACTTTTTCCAATAAATCAAGTCTTCAGATGGTTACCGCCTTGAAAACTCACCGGTTTTGGTTTGCCAATAACAATTTGTCTTCATTTTATGAAAATAAAATAACAATTGTGAAATCCAATACGCCCGGGGGACATGAGACAAACCTACTTTTTTTTTGCCTAAGAAAATGTATACTTTTTATCAACATTTTCTATAGTTAAAAACTCTTGCCGACATGAGCAATCAAACAACAGTACTTTATAATTATTGCATAAACGCATAAAGTATGCGAATTTTTCAACAACATTTCTGAAAAATGTATCACTGAATTGATATCAACTGCCGACCGAGTTTTGATTTCATCCCTAGTCTAAAATGTGAAGACAAAGTCAAAGAGAATTCATTTACTGGCAAATCGTTTTGGAAAGCAGTTCCAGATGTTGATTCCATGCACTTTAATTGAGTTAGCAGCAAGTTTAGAGCGGACAAGAGGCGGATGACTATGAATTAAAGCACTAATGGGAGTATATCAAAAATAGTTACAAGTGCAGGAAGCAACTAATTCTGAGCTTTTGAATATAAAAAATGCAGTATAAAGGTAATTGATATTATTTAGACGAAGAGTTGTAAGATTGGCAAACAAAGGTCCAGTATGTGTTCGAAAATCAACATTGGTGATATATCTGATTGCACGATTTTATTGATCGATGGCCTCATGGAAGAACAGAGGATACCTTAAAGCATCCTTAAAACATCCACTGAATGAGTAACCCAGGATTTTTTTTGTCCAGGAATCATAAACTGTTTGCGTAAGGCAGACAATGGTCATATCAGTAGACAGTTTGCGCAAAAGCCATACTGTTTAATGTGAAGGAGAAAAATAGTTATAGAGACGATTTGTAAACAAGCCGTTCCGGTATGGAGGTCCGGATGGTTTGGTCTATAAAACAGCTTATTGCGCAGAGCAATAAGTTTAGGGAACAATTGTGCAAAAGTAAGAGAAAAAATGATCAAAACAATTGATGAGAACAGCCAAACTTAATCATTTTGAAAAAAGTGAAAGTGGATGTTTAAGCAAAATGAAAATTCTATTATACACACAGGCTCACCCCCCCCCAAATAGTTTTGACCCTCATCTACGCATACTGACCCAAAACAAATTAGTCTCAAGAAGAAATTAAGATTAAGAAATGTGCAATATATTTGTTTGTTTTTCTCTTGAATTGTAAGTGCTAAAAATGCTTGAGTAGTGGTGTAACAATTATACCACCCCCCCTATTTTTGTTGTAAAAACTACGACCACCAGTATTTTTATACAACTCTTCTTCCGAAGAAAATAACACCCTTAAGGGATCTAAAATGAGCGTTTATTGCGTTTTGACAGTATTTTTGTGGGACATGAGAGCACCTCAGACCTATCGAATTGCATTCTGAATACGAAGCATGTCTTTCTGATATCAAATAATTTTCATTTTTGAAAATCACAATATCAGTTCAGGGGCACTGCTAATTCAAAGACGTCTCTGATATCAAAGACGGGTCAGTGATTTCACATACGGGGGTCTGTGAAATCACATATGTCGTGCTTTTTTACAGTTTGGGGCTAGATGCAGCATATCGGAAAGAAGGTGACTGTATCGGAATATGCTTTCCTATGTTTAGCAAATATCTGCCTGTGCAAACATCATATCTATCTGTGCAAATTCTGACAAATGGTCCCAGAAAACACTTAGATTGGCAAAATCGAGCCATATCCAACGTTTTGAAGTAACAAAAATCCCAAGTCATGGGGGAGTGAATATTTTGGCAAGGCAAAAAAAGGAGGGAACAATGAATTTTGGCCAGTCAACGAGGGGAGGGGAGCGATTTTGGCACGCATTGTGGCGGCAACTTATATTCAAAAATGACTTGAAAAATGGTAGGCCCCTACGGAAACGTTCAGGCCTAACCGCGTGGCCTGACTCTTGCACACGTGCATGGGATGAATTCGGAGAAATATGGATACTTGTATTTTATTGATAGTGGTAGGGTTATGTTATGATTAGGTGGCTCAAAATAGATCAACAAATTACGGTAAACCAGGCGCGTGCCCACTGCCCAGGGAGTGGGGCTTTGGGGCCTGCAGCCCCGGGTCTTAACAAAAATGAGGGAGACAGAGAGAGAGAAAGAGAGAAGGGAGAGGGAGTGATAGAGCAGTGGCATAGCCAGGCCCGTTTTTTTTTTGCGGGGTGCTGATTTTGAAAAAGTGTTTTTGGTTTTTTTTTTCCAGGGGGCAATTTTGTAAAAAGTGGACCTTCTTCACAAACTTTGGACCGTTTTGGGACGAAAAAGCATAAAAACATATTTTTTTGCTCACTACGGTCGTAAATTAGGATTTTTTTTAGGACTTTTGCCTCACCGCAAGGCCCCACTCTGCGTACGGGCCTGGGCATAGCCAGTGGGGCAGTATAGTGCCCCCTACAAAAATTGAAGGGCGGAAAAGGGAGGGAAAAGAAAAAGGTCTACTTTTTCGGTCTGATTTCCCAAAAATTGAAAGAAATAACCCGACAACTGAAAACATATATAAAATAACTGCCAATAATACCGGAACGAAAAAGATACAAAAATCAGGACAAAATATTAGCAAAACTGGGTTGAAAATTTTGTTTTGCCACAGCCACCCAGGCTCATTTCAATATCCGGGGATTTTTAGGCAAACGAAAGGGGGAAAATGGAAAGAAAACAAGGAAGAAAACAAGAAGAAACGAGGAAGAGTAGGCCTACGTTCTGAGTCATCATAATCATAATTATGTTCATGCTTGAAATTTGTGACGGGAAGTCGCATCCACTGGAAATCCATTCTAAAATACATATTATGCATTATCATGACATGGTTATATGGCCTATAGGCTATGCTTAATCATGATGGTCGGAAAAATAAGTTAATAATAGGGGCCTAATGCAAAATGATGCACCAATTGGCTTTTAGTTTGAGGATAATATTCCCCTCACAAGTACGTCGGGTCCGTTGAAATCTGTTATGCCCAAAATAATACGAATAATAAGTGTAAACTTTTACACCAACCCAGCAAACACAAAACGTTTTCGACATCATTCGCAAAAGGTTATAAAAGGTTGTCAGGAAACGTTTTACCATTTTTTGATAATCTAATGCTCAGCAAACAAAAATGTTTTACAGACAACGTTTAAATGTCGGGTTATATAAAGGGTATAAAAACGTTTTAATAACATTCCACAAACATTCTTGAAAACTTGATACAAAACATTTTAAACAGAATGTTATTTTGGGGTTGAAAAAATATTTTGCGAAAAATGTTTGCCCAAAATATTTTCAATAACGTTTTAAAAACGTTTTCATGACCTTTATATAACCCGACATTTAAATGTTATTAAAAGGTTTTGAAAAAACATTTCAAGAACATTTCTGTGTTTGCTGGTTTCAAACATTTTATCATAATGTTATTTAAGTATTGACACAATATTTGGCAAAAATGTTTGCAAAATAACATTTTTTGAAAACATTTAAAAATATTGTTGTATTGTGTTTTCATACAAAACGTTTTAAAACGATATCATGACCTTTATATAACCCGACACTTTAATGTTATTAAAACGTTTTTACCAAAACCAAAAGCCAAAATATAACTTATTTAAACGTTTTTAAAACGTTTTTGTGTTTGCTGGGAAATGACTTTATTGTGCCTTTCATAACTTTTTGAAAATAATTCTCCAACTTCTGAGGGAGCACATCCCCCTCAGGCATCCTTCTCCGTCAGAAAAGAAAAGGCTAACTTGCATTTATCCATATAGGGGGCCTAGGCCTAATTGAGCAGGTTCATACCCATGCAGAAGTCAGGTCCGCAGGAAATTTGTTAGGAATTATAGGCCTATCTTTCATAGATATAATGACTATAGGCCTATTATAGCACATCCCCCTCAAGCAAAACAGAAAACCCTAAACTTAGGCTGAATTGAAGTAATTATTGAGCACGAGTGTTAAATATAGGCGGAGACTGCGTGGGGTAATTGTGGCCCCCTGGTAATTGTGGCCCCTTTGTCTTTATCAGGGTGTCTTTATACTAAGCATTGGTCTAGATGACTTAACTTTGTATTGTATGAAAGAGTGGTCTTTATGTTACTGTTTGGTGAAAAAATATTCAAATAGCATTAACATTTTTATGAGGGGGGTCTAATTAGCGGAGCGACATCGCAAATGGCTCTAAAAAGTGGCAAGTCCACTTTTTATTCATAGGGGTGGTACTTATTGGTTGTATCACTGACTATTTTGTATGTGTTTGACATGAAAGGTAATCATAACAGTTCCCATTGATATAACAATTTTATTAAAAAATTGTTTATTTAATGAGCTAAATTTGCATATTATGTAATACCCGGCTTGGGATAAATGTGGCCCCTGTTCATGTCTTGCATCTGACCCCCTAAAAAGCTATTTTGGTCATTAATCTGTTATATGTTAATCAAATTAGCCATTTGGGGTCATTATTGAAACAAAAAAGACATATTTAGTATGTTTTCAAGTCAAAACAAGGAAGTATAATGAACAGTCAGATCCGGCCGCGGTTTCGGCATGCAAAATTTAGCATAATAACAAGTATTTTACAAAATGCCTTAAAATGCCCTTTTCTGGTAAATAAACCAGTCCAAATGGCCTGAATTATCGCAATGACTGTAAGAACTGGATTCACAATACTCTTTAAATTCTTTATTTTGTTCAGGAGCCACAATTACCCCGCTTGGGGTAATTGTGGCCCCTAAAACATGTTAATTATTATGCAAATTGCAATATATTTTCCAATTATATTTATCACATCTTATAGGTACCCATTGCCTCTATCCACTCATGCAGAAATTTTACTTCTCCAGTTCATACTTAAAGAATTACATGGTAAAAATGCAAAAGGGGCCACAATTACCCCAGTTTCCCCTAAGCCTAAAACTAAAATTCTCGGCTCAGTTGGAAATCTGTAAAAAAAATATATGCTCCGAAAATAACCAATAAACAGTTTTGATGTGTCCGGAGAATTGAAAGTCTGCAAAATGTCGTCGAGGGAGCAAAGTTATTCTTCAGCATTTAAGCTCAATTATGAAAAAGAGCAACATTTTTTTAGCGTTCTCCGATTTCTCACGTTCACTAGAAAGAGTGTATCCCGAGCCCACGATTTAATTCATAAATTGGATATAGTAAAATTAGCAGGAGCTAGCAGGCACTTGGGCTAGCTACAACCCTGTGATCATGCTGATTAGGCCTACTCGCAAAATTATTCCCGTTGCGCCAGTTCACGTTCACAATATCGTTTGCGGCTGGGTTTTGAGACTAGGGAGTATGTGATTTATGAGACGTCTTTGAATTATGATACTGTCAGGTGACTCGGCACTGAAGAGTCTTTGATATCAGAGACGTCTTTGAATTAGCAGTGCCCCCGAACTGATATAATACAAATTTTATGGCAAATTATAAAAATTTGATATTTTTAAATTTTTGATATATAACAGTCCTCGAAGTAAATTATATAAATCTAATGATATATTCTTAAAGTGTATGTAGCAGGGAGGAAAAGCCGACGGTCAATTGAAAATTTTGACCTTTCATATTGAAGATATGGATTTTTTTCCCAAAAATACCTAATTTTTTTGGTGTTTTGGGAAAAAATCCATATCTTCAATACGAAAGGTCAAAATTTTCAATTGATCGTCGGCTTTTCATCCCACCTACATACACTTTAAGTCTAAATCATCAGATTTATAAAGTTTACTTCAAGTACTGTTAAATATCAAAAATATCAATTTTAATGATTTGCCATAAAATGTGTATTACATTGCGAATTTCAAAAATCAAAATTATTTGATATCAGAATGACATTCTTCGTATTCAGAATGCAATTCGATATGTCTGATGTGCTCTAATGTCCCAAAATAAATACTGTCCAAACGTTCATACCCCAGCCCTTAAGGGGAAATCCCACTGAATTATGGGATATCGTCGGGAAACAGTGACACATTCTTTCAATGCTGTAGGTTGCTTGTAACTTGCCAATTAACTTGTACTAATTTTTAGTATGTAGGTCTATATTCCATTTTGCAGTAATGCAGTTTTATGCACTTTCTGTTATTCAAAATAGACTTCCTGTTGGAAAAAATAACATTTTCAACAATATTGTATCGGGAAAAGATTGCAATTACCTTGTATTGTTTCTCTACTTGTTTCTTCTTGTAACCAGTAAGTAGGTCAAGTGGTGTTTTGCCATACTGAATAAGAAATATAGTCGAGGAAGATCATTGAGGGCCCAGTAAAACCGCGAAGTTGCGTAATAATGCAAATTGTTTGCGTCAAGTAGAGGAGGGTAGGCATAATTCAAAATCTGCTGGGTGCCAAGAAGGCACCCTTGAGCAAATTGAGTTATTTGAGCAAAAGGTCACACGGGGGATTTAATTTGAAAAATGCTTTGATCAAGTTAAGGGACGCACCATTAGACTTTAAGAGGGGGTTAGGAGGTTGTGGTCGGGGTTATTTTTTTTTCGCCACGTGGCGAATTTTTTTTTAAGCCGCCAAAAGCGACAAGTGGTGCGTCCCTTAAAGCATATCACAAATTTTTCGTCTGATCCCAAGGAATAATAAAGTCAAGAGTAATCTCCAGTTATCACCAGTATGCCTAATTAATGATATGCAGCCTGTCTCAAAAAAAATGTGCAAGTAAAAAGCGCCCTCTCTGGTAATATGTGACATATATCAACGTCAAGGGTGTAGACGTAGCTCTTTTAAGAATGCCGTTTGTTCTGTTCGATTTGCTTGTTTTAATCTCGAAATATGTTTAGTTACAGATGAAAGGGTAAAATCACAATTGTGCCACTTTTACTAGGGAAGAGGGCTTTACATGTAACAGTGATAGCATCAAGTTTATCAAGAGTTCCTTCGTGAAATCAAAATAATGCATCAATTACACAATACAAAATGTTTTTGACTGTTTTATCATGATGCAGGAATGATGATTCTCTTTTTTCACTTAAAAGAGATTAAAAGATAAATAAATATTTCACATTCTGCTGTAAAAATTAAATACATGTGCATGTCAATGACTTTATCATGGTAATTACTGTTCTCTTAGTCACTTAAGACATGTTAAAAGACAAACCAATATTGCGCACTTATACATGTTATAGGATGAACGCGTATTACTTGTTGGGAGAGATATTAGACAAAATAATGCACGCGTGCTGATGTTGATGCGTCTAATGCATGCGCCCCGAAAGGGTGCATTAGACGCATCAATATCAGCTATCAGCTACCCTTTGACTTATTGTGACTATACTAACTTAATCAGGCATGTAGAGATATATGACCATTGACTTTTTTACTCCTTGGGACTAAATAAAGAAATGGTGACATTTCATAATTTGATTAAGACATGTAAAACATTAATTCTCTTGTGTGACCTTTGGCCTCAATAACTCAATTTTTGGGGCGTTATCTTGGCACCTGTCGGATTCTAAAAAACATGTACCTGCTTATTACTTAATTAAAGTAACAAATGTATATAATTTAGTACGCAACTTCACGGCCATTCATTCATTCATAATACGTATTCAATGATGGTTGAATAATATAATAGCATTTAATATCTTTATGTGATAAGGTTAAGACAATACTTTATAAAAATATTGGAAATGTCCGCTATATTTAGACTGAATTGACTATTACCATAATAGCAAATAAAAAATAAACATGTTTCACGTTCTCTCCCGCTTCCTTTTTTGAGGTTTCTTCCATTTTATTTTTATTTTTTGAAATTCAGTTATTTGTTTAAAAAAAATAAGTGTCTAGGAGGTTAAGATGCTCTTTTAGAAGGTTTTGTGATCATTTAGAGATCATTTCTAAACAGTGCTCGGCCTCAGCGTCTAATGATATTTATTCTACACATAGGGACATAACATCTAACAGTCAATTCTACAAAATGGGTAGTATTAAGAACGCTTTCCATGGAACTCTTTACAATAGTCACGTCAGAGAAAACACACCTCAGCACTGTTTTCGAGATATAATGTTGTGACTGACTGTTTAAGTTGGAACTATTATGGAAATCATTTACGATGGTGAGAGAAACGTTGTTTTAGCCATTTAACTAAAAATAGTAATCAATACACTGATCTTATCAATATATAGGAACAAAACCCAAGAGGTCAAAATCCAAGTCTTGTGGTTGTTAGTGAAGGTCAAAAATATTATACCAAAACATTTTTGGGTGTTTAAAAACCTCCCGTTAAAATCATTTCATGGAACAGGTGTGGCAACAGTTATATCAAGCTTTGGGATCTTGTGTGTCGGCTTTATTTGCCTCAATATGTGAGTGTAAACCCCGCTAAGTGGTCATGCTCCTCTCCGAAACGCTTTAAGAGAGTTTTATTGTAAATTTAAGCCTAGGTGATATAAATTATGTCGAAAATGTACTTTTACAATTTCACCTTATTTTTACACATTACAAATGGCTTTAGCGAATAAAATCGGTAATACATAAGTTTTTAAAGCCTTACTTTATATTGACATTTGGCAATTGATAGGAAAGTGGGAAAACGTTCCAAAATACAACCAGGTAAATGAAAATATGTAAAACACATAGTGTGTGTATTGTGAACTTTGTAGATATCTGTCACTGAGTGTCAGCAGCTTTGTCTAAAAACACCATGTTTCTACTATACCCTAGTAATAGTTAAAGTGTAATGCAAGGTAAGGGTTTCTAATACAAAACCTTTAGTTTTGTTATTCTTTTGAAATTTACACCTTGTAGATATCACAGGATTTAAAAATTTATAGTAACTTTATTTTTCTAACCTGGTTCTTTATTGTTGTATCAGCATATTTACGTATCAACATCAGTATGATATTGTAGTATTCCATATCATCCTCCGGCCTGTAACTGTAGTTGTACTTGTTACACAATATGTGAAGTGCCGTTGCTCCCTGCAATAGATATTAGCACAAATGAAGAAATAATACATAGAAAACATTACAATCATTCCTTATAGGAATGTGTCTGGATTGTACAGATCATACAATGCCGGATTTACAATTGGGTCTGATGGGCCCGGACCTGGGGCTGATAAGGAAGGGATTCTCCCTTTCATTGTTAATATTGAAATGCTTGGTCATATTTACCAAAATATGTTACATTATGTTGTTCCTATCACTGTATGGGTCAAATGTTGGCACCGTCCTGCATATCAACATATAATGCCAACAGCTTTGGACCCCACCAGGGCCCCCCTCGCGACTTTTTGCATCTCATTTCGCGAAATTTTCAAAGGATAAACACCACTGTTTTAGCAATTTCGCGATATTTTTTGCCTTTCAATAATGCCCCCTTTTATTGGTTAAAACGCGAAAGATATTTCAAAGATGCCATTTGTGACATCAAAAAAGCGTACAAGTCCCGAAACAGAGGTTTGCGTATGCGATGAAGAACATAGTTTTCTTTATAATTTCACAAATATGTTTTGAAAAGTTATCCCTTTTTGTGTGCGCGAATCACGTTTCTTCAGCAGAAATCATCAAACATTTCCGACGAGTATCAGTACCCGTGGATATATCTCACCCTACGGGCTTCAACATCACCACAAGGTGAGATTTGGGCATCTCAATTTTGGCCTGGACTAGAGCTCCAAAAGGTAAATCCGGCCCTGTCGTAATATGATATCATATAGTTGCAGCGTGGTAAGAAATACGATGAGTTTCTACAAATAAAATCGCCACTGCACTTTGAATACAAATCGCCGGACAAATCGCAGTCATTAACATGAACCAAGATACCATGTCTCTGTTGTATGGGAAAGTGGGTTAGTGTAGCGGTCCTCCCTTAGCCCCACCAAGTTACAGGTACCAGGTTCAAGCCACAGCAGTTTGCATTTTGCAATTTGCATTTGTTTTCAAGTCCATACTCGCTGTCCCAGGTTTTCTCCGGGTTCTTCGGCTTCCTCCTGCTTCTAAAACTGGTCATACTGCAGTTACTGTCCGTTTTCCTATACAAAATACACAGTGCTCTTTCCCATTGACGCGTGACCTCTACAAATAGCCTACGTTAAAAGTATGGGGATATGCCTAGTTAACGTCGCTGTGTGAAAAATAACCGGCCAATATTAAAAGTACTCTTCTAAAGTTCTAGAAAATATAGTTTTGTAACATATCCTAAATTTTTAGCTAATTTAGATGTTTGGAAATACTCGTACTTTGGTGTTTTAGTTAATGTTATACAGCCTGTCTCAAAAAAAGTTGTGCAAGTGATAAGCGCCCTCTTTGACAATTAGAAAATATTGTTGTGACATCATGCTTACATCAACGTCAATGGAGCAGTCTTAGCTCTCAAATGCCGTTTGTTCTGTTCGATTTGCTTGTTGCAATCTCAAGATATGTTTATTTAACAACGGCAGGGTAAAATCACAATTGTGCCACTTTTACTAGGGAAGAGAGCTGTACATGTAAATCAATGATATAGCTGATGTTGACGCGTCTTCCTTCGGGGCTCGTGCATTAGACGCATTATTCGCATCAACATCAGTGCGCGTGCATTATTTTGTCTACTTTCTCTCCCAACAAGTAATATAAACTTATAAGGTCCGTATGCACAAAAGAGTTAGACCGGGTAAAAAGTTAGACCTGATCTAAGTGGAATTTAGTAACATGAGAAAGGACATTTTCCTTTACATTTGTTTATGTTATTTTGTATTATTTTTGAACGTTGCATTAAAATCTTTAGAATTTGCTAGCTACTCTATTAAGGAAATAAGAGTAAAATAAGGACCATTCCTGGTGGAACTTAATTCCAGTTAGACCAGGTCTAACTTTAGACCCTCTCTAACTCTTTTGTGCATACGGACCTAAGTGTACAATATTTGTATGTCTTCAGTGACTAAGAGAACAGTATTTACCATGATAAAATCATTGACGTGCACATAATTTTTTTTTATTTAATTTTACAGCAGAATGTGAAATATTTATTTATCTTTTTTGTGGAAAAAGAGAATCGTTATTCCTGCATCATGATTAAATAGTAAAAACAGTAAAAAAAACATTTGTGTTGTGTAATTGATGCATTCTTTTGATTTCACGAAGGAACTCTTGATAAACTTGATGCTATCGCTTATTTGCATGCAAAGCTCTCTTCCCTAGTAAAAGTGGCACAATTGTGATTTTACCCTTTCGTCGTTAATAAAGCATATCTCGAGATTAAAACAAGCAAATTGAACAGAACAAACGGTATTTGAGAGCTAAGATTATGCCCGTGACGTTGATGTAAGCATCGTGTCACAACGGTATTTTCTAATTGCCAAAGAGGGCCCTTTTCACTTGCACAACTTTTTTTGAGACAGGCTGTAGGTAATAGTACATTGCCTAGTTAACGTCGCTGTGTGAAAAATAACCGGCCAATATTAAAAGTACTCTTCTAAAATTCTAGACAATATAGTTTTGTAACATGTCCTAAATTTTTAGCTAATTTAGATGTTTGGAAATACTCGTACTTTGGTGTTTTAGGAAGGATATGTAAACGACAGATAACACCAAAAAATATGAAGAAATTATTTCCAACCCGTGTTAAGTCTGCAAACCACCATGTTTCTCATTTTCAAGAACGCTGGTTAACAATAAGCACGTATTGTCTCATTTCGTAAACAAAGACCACACACAATTGTTCTCTAGCGCTCGCTTTATAATCGTTCACCCAACTGAAAGTATAATCCCAGCTCATTGCTCCATTGTACGTTTAAAGCAGACACATATGGTGTGTGTATTTAACCAGAGAAGATATGATTTAATCAGTTGAGCTGTTTTCAATGAGTGTTATCTTGGTTTAATAGCTTTTAATGGGGTTTAAGTCCTGCAAATGTCGAATTGAATTCTACTGTAGACATGACTGCATCATGTCTTTCGTCCATGATTGGAAAGCGTCGGACCACTTTGCGTATTGCATATGATTGAAAGTATAACGCATCGGCATAGATAATGGCGCGAATTGCCAAAGTAGCTGAAACCACCCACAAATCCAAGAAACAAACAAACAAACAAAATCACGTTTCTGCGCTTCATCCCATGAATCGCCTGAATAACCACGTTCCCGCTTCACGTACTTACAACACTCTCCTTCTGGTGAAGACCCCACATACTGCAGTTACTGTCCATTTTCCTATACACAATACACAGTGCTCTCACCATTGAGCTGTGACCTGTACAAATCGCGCCATGTTAGAAGTATAGGCATTTACCTAGTTAACGTCAATGTGTGAAAAATAACCGGCTAATATTAAAAGTACTCTCAAAAACTTCTAGCAAATATATTTCCCTAACATGACCTAAAATTACAGCTAGGTTAGATGTTCAGAAATTTGGTACTTTGGTAAAATAGTGAGTGAGGGCAAGGCATAGCTAGCCAACTCCCGTGTTAATTGAATGGAGATTTGACCGACAATTTTGGTAAACGGACCGCTCACTTCTGAAGAATGCCACACGAAAACGGTACAAGCTACATTTAAAGTACTCTCTGTTCGATCATCATGATGAGTTTCTTATATAGTATGCCGAAATTGGGTACTGTAGGTGATTGACAAAGGGTCGTACTTCGCTGATGAGTAAGTGACAGTGAACATGAAAATCAGCGCCCATAACCCAAGTTAGTAGCTAGTTAGTGGAGGCCGTCGCGGGACTGATTGTTGATTATTAAAGTGCCTTATTAATAGATACGCACGATTTAGGGCAAGAAAAAAAACCGGGACACTTTTGGAGACATCATCATCATCATCATCATCATCATCATCATCATCATCATCATCATCATCATCACTTTCTACATTTTTTCTAAACAACATACTGTTTTAATAAGATTTTCTTCTTAAAATGCATGTAACTATAATTATTGTTTAGAGCGTGATGAAATAAAACATCACGATTTTTATCACAAAACAAATATAATGCATAAGAAATCGTTGTTTTAGAGCGTGATGATGAAATAAAACATCACGGTTTTCAT
The DNA here is from genome assembly GCF_039555335.1 of Amphiura filiformis. NCBI lineage: Eukaryota > Metazoa > Echinodermata > Ophiuroidea > Amphilepidida > Amphiuridae > Amphiura > Amphiura filiformis. The sequence continues at coordinate 27,166,845 of NC_092647.1, forward strand.
CACGAAACAAAGTAATACATAAGAAATCGTTTGTTTTAGAGCGTGATGAAATAAAACATCACGATTTTCATCACAAAACAAAGTAATAGGCCTACAAAAGAAATACATTTTTCGAGAGTGATTAAATAAAACATCACGATTTTCATCACGGAAAAGTAATACCACAGATAACCTATTCTTGAGAGGGCACTCTATTCACGTGGTTTCTTTTTCAACGCTAAAAGATCACGAATTTTGGTGGTTTGCAAATGAAAAGTGTCCGCACTATCGATTGATTACGTAACTGTTATGAATAATTTATTAGGTTTTTCAATGCAATCGCCTCGACCCATTAATACATATTATCTGTATTATCAAAGTACTTGGAATAGCAATACGGTGAGTTCACTGAACTACGCCCTAATACTGATGGAGTTTTAATGGCGTTTAATGGCGTTAATCCTCTCCATACACAGATGAACAAATACAATAGATGCAGGTCAACACGTATGACCTCCTATGTGACATGTTATATGTGATGTACAAAACCTGAATATCATAAAGATCAGTATTCGTTTGTGCATATGAACTGCACATTTACGTTGCTAAATATTACTCATTATATATAATGACAAATATTGGTATTATGACAATACGGTATATGCATTGTATATAAAACGACTAATAGATCCTACTATCATGGCGTCAGGTCAATGTTCATCATATCCCGTATGTTTCTTAAAATTCATTCATATTTGAGACAAATTGCTGTGCCCATTTTATAAGTGCACAGGTGGATCCGTGTTTTTTTTAATTTTCATTTCCTTTTAATGAAAGAATTAAGGTTTTCCACTGCACGGGGGCCACAAGGGTGATACTAATTTTAATGCTATATTTTCAAAACGAATACGTGTTCCCGGTTGGCTCTATAGCGATTTCACAGAAAAGGTATTTCTAGTGCAATGCAGCGTCGGACTCTAGCTGAGAGCGTAGCCTAAGTCATTACGGACTCCAAGAAGGGCTCTCCATACACAAATGAACAAACACAAAGGAGGGTAGTCTCCTCCGTGACCAGCTTGATTTCGATGGAGCGGAACCAAATTGGCTGCGGAGGAGACGGGTTATTTTGCCATGCAAATGTTTCAGTGTCAGCCGCCTGGTAATACACACGACATCGTTTGTTTGATTGCAATCAACCGCGACAGTTCGTCTCACACACATAACAATGTACCGCGAATAAATAGGTTGATGACAACATGTGATTGAATGGACTGTACTGCGCCATGATTACGGTGCACCGGTTCAAATCCTTTGTTTGGAGCCAATCAATAATTCCACGTACAACCTCTATGCAAATTAGAGTTTACACACGCTGCAGCTGGGGTAATCGATCGAAGCTGGTTGCCGTTAGTGATCGAATGCATGAGCAAGGGGGTGACACTCTTATTCACATGTTTATTTACAACGCAAACCTATATCGAATCCCGGTGGTTTGCGAATAATGAAATGTCCACATCCCAGGATCAATTACACCTTGGTATGAATTATTTATTAGCTTTCGCCACGATCCGTTTTGCAATAACATAAAAGCACTTCTAATAACAGCCCATTGAGTTCAATGAACTACGCCCTGAAACCGATGGAGTTGTGCCTTATAAAGAAGCTCTCTCATTGACCTCTATTCAGGTCAGTGAGCTCTCCATACACAAATGAGCAAGTACAATAGGACAAGGCCAGCAACTATGAAGTGCTTACTGTCTGTTCAATTAGCTTAGATTCTTGAATTTTTAAGATATTTGAAAAAATAAAAAATTGTGGTCAAAGTCATCAAAGAAAAGTGTTAGCACAGCCTTAGACCTAACGTGATTTATACTTTTCAAATTCTAAAGTTCAATTTAAAACCCCATTTCTTTTCAATTTTGGTCTTTTCCCGCGATATTTTTATAAAAAGCCGTAGAACGTCGGGTACCATAAACTTTTTGGAATCAATCCATTTAGAGCAATGGGGACGAATGTCACAATGCACAGAGATGGTATTTATTCGACCATCCGCATCAGGAAGTATTGTCCAGCAAAATATTTGCCAGCATGCCTAATTTGTGTTGAAACCCTACTGTCGAAACATTACGTTATTATCTATGGGAACTAAGGTTTTCTAAAATAGGCAGCTTATATAAATACATTCCTATTTATTTATTTATTTATTTATTTATTTATTTATTTATTTATTTATTTATTTATTTATTTATTTATTGTGCGAATGGGTCTGAGAAGGTGTAGGCCTATAGGCCTATTATAAAACTACACATTTATTTTCAATTTGTTATTTCGTTTTGTTTGTTGAATACAAACTGAAAAAAATGTGAAACAAAAGAACTTTTATACAAGAAAATATTATTTAAAACAATCAGGTTACAGAAAACATTTCTGGTAAAGTTACTGTATCTGAAAATGTCAAGCGAATGCTGATATTCTTGGGAAGGAATGGTGGTATTAAACAAAACTCAATTTACATTGTAAACCAGTTGAAATGAGAACGAAATCCATAATTTTAATGTCCTTGTTTAGGAAAAAAAAATGCTCAGAATAATGTTATGCATAAAACGTACTCGAGCCATATAATTTCGTGTAACAAAAACCGGTGGACCATCATCACCTATAGAACCTATCCAATAACCGGAACGGTATAACAATTGAAATGGCAGGACAGATTGATGGACAGATTGTTTTGCTAAATTGGATAGGGTCTATGCCCTAAGTTGAGAATGGACCGTCCCACTCGATTTGTAAAAAGGTCGCGAACCCTTTCGGTGGACCCAAGTAACTGCCCAAAATGAGGCAAAATTGAAAAGAAATGGGGTTTCAAATTGAACTTGGGAATTTGAAAAGTATAAATCACGTTAGGTCTAAGGCTGTGCTAACACTTTTCTTTAATGACTTTGGCCACAAGTTTTTATTTTTTCAAATATCTTAAAAATTCAAGAATCTAAGCTAATTGAACAGACAGTAGTGAAATGTTATTTTGAAGTCTTAAAGCTTAAATATCTTGAAGATTAGTTTGTGCATACAGACTGCGCATTTATGATGCAAAATATTAGTTCTTATATAAAATTACAAATATTGGAATTATGACACACGGTATAGGTGATATATAAAACGACTAATGAAATCATGTCATCATGGCGTCATGTCAAAGATTCATTATATCCCGTATGTAGGTCTAAATTAGTTAATATTTTGAGAACAATTTCTACACCCATTTAATATGTACTCAGGTGGAACCCGACTTTTTTTAATTTAAATTTCTTTTTATGTAACAAATTCAGGTTTTCCATTGCGCGGGGCCGCCGGGCAATACAAATTTAGGATAACATTGAAAAAACACTGAATTGAGAATAGGCGTTTACATACAGCGTCTGACTCTACCTGAGGACCTAGCCTGATTCCCATGGGCTCCAAGAATGGCTCTCCATACACAAATGAACAAATACAATGAAGGGTCGCCATTGCTCTCCATACACAAGTGAACAAATACAATGGAGAGTCCGACTGCCATGCAAATGAGCCAAGTGTCCTCTCAAGGTATGCTCTGTGGCATGAGCTTATTTGCTTTACTGAATCGATTTACTGGATTAATTTCCTGTTAACTGGGTTTAATGCCACAAAGGTCGAATCGGGCTTGCCGTGGACCATAAGTGCATCATGATATTTTTCCTAATTGTCCCTCAAAGACCACCTTTGAAAAAGACTCGCCAAAATTTTCCTCATGATTTGTCCCTGAAATACCCACAATTTTGAGCGTTTGCCCCCGAAAGGCCCCATATTGATACAATTTTGCCTCCGCAAAAATCCCTAGGTTGAAAGTTGTGGTTGCACATATATATCCTTACTACATAGCTAGCTGACACATAAAATAATAAAATCATGCAGGAGCTTTCATTTTGCATCACATTTTCATTATTCTTAAAAACAATTTATAATATGAAGGGCTAATAAGCACACCTATTTTAAAGGCGCTGTAAATTTCAAACGAAGAGTTCAAATTTACCTTCAGATTGACGATCAGATACGTAATGATACGTACTAAATAATACAGGTCTGAGCTATAGCCTTATATGTATTTGACAAAGGAACTAAGCAGTCGGATTAAAAATTGAGCATCAACTGGTGGCGATGTTTGAAAACAAATTTCGTCTCATTTTATTTATATGCATGAAATAATAGTGTGACACGAACATTCTACACAATTATAATTTTGATGTATTTTAGTTTAGACACATACAGTAAAAGGTATTGTAATCGTCTAATCGAAGGTTTCAGCTTTCATCATCAAACCTTTCCTAATCCAAGAGGGAAATTTTGACCATTATTGCCACGTTCAATGTCACCTACTTATGTAATTAACAGATCCAGCATAATGGGTCAGACGTCGTGAAAATCGTGTAGTTTTAATAGCAATCATCATTGCATAGCAAGAACACCAATTATTCAAAAATCAAATTGCAAGCAGGTGCAAATATTATGCAAATGATATCAAGAATCCCTGTCATTGCTTTATATACATCCGAACATTGACCAATTCAAATAAATTCAGACTAACTTATTGCTCCTGTACATATTGACATTCAGTAACAGAATCGCCTAATCATTATATTGAATAAATCATAAGAAGACATATTGAAATGATTTCAGACTTACCGTGTTATCACGGATATCAACTTGTGTCATTTTATCCAGTAAAATACGACACAAATCTTCAGAATACCGCGAAATGATAGCGTGATGCAATGGTGTATTTCCCTGTTACAAATATGATAATAAGAACAAACTCAATTATAATGGTAATATTCACAATAAAGAATGACGATATTGACATTTATGTACGGCAGAATGGTAACTGTAATAAAAAAATAATTTTATGTTTAAACTATAAACGATTTCACCAATACTACAAAGTGGAACCAAAGACCTCCACGACTAATTGATTTAAAGGACGCGACTAAAATCGGGTTTGGCGATAAATCACAGTACATTGCAAGGTTAAGGTCTACTTTGTGTGCTTCGATCTTTGAAAGAACAAGTACAACTTTCATTGCAGGAAAATCGAAGGTTTCAGCCACCGTCATCAAACCATTCCCTATCGAAAAAAGGAAATTTTGACACTAATTTGCCACGTTCAACATCGCGGATTGAAAAGGACTGCGATGAATAGATCAAGCAAATGGGTCAATCCATTTGCAGGTACGAAAATGAATGAAATAATAATTCTTATACAAGAAAATTGGAAAAAAATATGATTTCTCATTTCTTTGGAACTTTCTCATCCAAATGAATAAGCAATCGACGTGTTAACAATTTTTTTTCACAGATTTTTTACGCGATCACAGATTTTTGTCTCCCAGTGTGTCACATTGTATTATCGTGTTAAATTTTCTGATTAAAAACAATGTAACAGGTTGTTGACATGTTAATTAGTAGTTCTCATTCATTTTCAATTCTCATAGTTTTCTCCGATTCTCACAGGTTTGAAAACTCTCAATCATATGAATTGTTCTTGGCACTTGCATTAATGAAAAGCAATCATTTTCATTTTTTCGGTTAATATTAGCAGAAAATTCTGTATTTAAAGAAAATCCAGATGCTAAACTTAGGCATGAAATTTAGTCTTCTAGTTTAAGATTTTCGATTTTTACAGGCCTTAACTTCGCCCATGAGCTTGTTTTGGTGTCAACTTTTCATCTTTTTAAAGTAATATAGTTCGCATATGAACGACTTTTCCCAACTTTCTAAAGCACATCATGCATGGCTATATATCATTGTTTTGTCAGAATTTACGTTTTAATTCCACCATTCCATTTTTCAGTCTCTACTGCCAATGTTTTTCAAAATCAACACATGCATACCCATGATTGGATGATTTTGCATGCAGCAATAGAAATATCGATTATTTCTGCTGGTTGTATTCGAAATAAAGCACTGAGTTAGATATTTTTGCAGTTGCAGGTAAAAAATAGTGAAATCAAAACGGATATTCTGAAGAAAAAAACCACTATAATATATACACCCGCATGATGTGCCACGAGGTGGGAAAACGCTACAAATTTAACCCCAAAAAAGCTCATGGACGAAGTTAAGGTGTGTAAAAATCAAAAATTTTACCGTAAAAGACACAATTTTATGATTAATTTTAACGCCTGGATTATTTTTTTAATCTCTGAATTGTATTGATTTCAAATGTATCGATCGATTTTTAGCACGATTATATATGTAAATTGAATATATCCGGAATATAACCTATTGAAATTAGTTCAGACTTACCTTTTCATCCTGGATATCAACGTTTGTCATTTTATCCATTAAAACGCGAAACAAATCTTCAGAACACCGCCGATCGATAACGTAATGCCAAGGGGTCTTCCCCTGTTATAAATAGGACAACAAGAACAACAAGAACAACGTCAATTCCTAGTATAATGGTAACATTCACAATAAATGATGGCGAATTTGTATGCGAAAAAATGTAATAAACAATAACTAAAATGTTTATCGTTAAGGTTGGTCTTAACACCGGGATTATGGAAAAAATGTGGGCCTCATGCCTGTTAAATTATTGCTCTAAAGTACATAAAAGTCTACATAATTTAGAATAGCAAAGACTTGATAAATTCAAATGTCAAATTTGGCAAAAATGCTAATTTTTGGAAAATATCCCAAAAACCTTTGCCCAATTCGTTTTTATTAATTTAAGGGGGTACTACACCCCTGCCCAATGTTGTGCCTATTATTGCATTTTTCTCAAAAATTATAGCGCATTAGTGACAAGTAAGATATGTATATTATAGGGGCAAGAACTACTGCACTGGAAATTTTATTTCAGCACAGACAACAGTTGTGGAGTTACAGTCAAAAATGAGGGAAAACCAATATTTGATCAATAAATCAATAACTACTTGCCCTGAGTTCCTGAATTTTCAATGTAGTAGTTGTAGTCCTTGCCCCTTTAATATACATATCTTACCTGTCACCAATGTGTTATAATTTTTGATAAAAATGCAAAAATAGGCACAAATTTGGCCAGGGGTGTAGTACCCCCTTATCAAAACTAAATCAAAATATCTAGGACCCGTTTGGTTGAAAAATGCTCAATTTTTAAATAACCCGACGAAAAATTTCAACTATTCAAGCACTATGTTAATTACAATTATAATTATCTTGAAAAACAAAACATGACATTCACAGTGCAAGTGAAAAATAAACCCGATTTCACCAATACTAAAAGGTGGAATCAATGAACTCCCTTCCCACTTTTGTTAATACTGTAGTGACCGATGTATTTCTCTCCGCTTGTGTCCAACGAGGGTTATAAAAACCCCTTCACAATAGCACTTCCCACAAGAATATGCGGACATATCTTGTGATTCGCCTAACGCTGGTATGGGCCATCATATGTTGGCATGGCAAAATTGGATTTGCAGAGTAAAAATGGTAGCGTTGCCCTTTACATAATGCGAAGGGAAAACGAATTGATGTAAAGGACGTGACTAAAATCGGGTTGATGATAAATAACTGTACATTGCCAGGTTAAGGTCCGCTTTGTGTACTTGCGATCTTTCAAACACACCTTGGATTTACTTTCAATCGATAGGTAGCACTGTTGTTCTCAAATAATTGAGTGACAAGAATGTATCAATATCCCCTAAATTTATTCTAATGGATTTTAGCTTAGCAAATACAGTACGGGGTATAATTGCAACCGAAGGTTTCAGCCTTTATCATCAAAAATTTCCTTATCCAAACATATATTTCGATGGTCTATATATTTTCACAGTGAAATCAGCTTAGGCTATTTCGTAGTCTCTTGTCAATGCTTTCAAACTAAATCAATGCTTTCAAATGTAGACTGCTTTGTTCGACTTCTCTGCTCGTGAATATCGCACTGCGAAATTTAAACATTTCTTTTGTATACTTAGATCAGGTAACTCGAAAATCCTGTAATTTTATTCGTCACACCACTTATAAGAAACTGAAACCAAAACCGAAACTACCTGCCACAAATGTTTAGTTTTAAACAAAAGGTAGAAACAATGAGTTCGATATCTTGTGATTCAAGTGGTTAGGCAGGACAATAGGAAACCACGTGACCAAAACCAAAACCAAAACTAAAACTATATATTTGAAATGAGGCATTGTGACACTTATTTACCACGTGTGACATCGGGGATTGAAAAGGACTTATGCGATACGGGGTATAATTGTAACCGAAGGTTTCAGCCTTCATCATCAAAAATGTCCTTATCCCAAACGACTTATGCGATTAACAGATCAAGCAAAATGGATCAGACGTCGCAAAATCAATTTTCATGTACGAAACGAAAGAAATGACAATTGTCATACACATGTGCATAATATATACACATATAAACTTATAATGCGCCTGTAATGGGAATGAACAAACTATGCCACATTCATGAACACTGACAAAAGAATACAAAGAAACAGTTCAAGCAAAATGTTACAAGCAACCAGTAAAAAAAAATCAGTTGAAAAATAAGTGTAATTTCAGACTTTTTATAAACTGGCTCAACGTCGAAGCTTTCCTAGTAACTTCCACACGAGATATCCATATAAAGAGTAAAACATAAATAGCTACCCATTTGGATTTGTTTCTATATTTCAAAAAGTGTTTCTTCAATTAAAAAGATTTTTATCATGCATCATCATAAACTCGTAGCAACAGAGACACCGATTTCATTCCTGTAGCTGACTTCATGCTTGAATGAGCACACAATGATTGAAAGAGTTCACTAATTCAAAAGTGGCAAAAAGTTAATATCAAGTACTCGATTATAATGTACGTTTTCCTGATACCGGCTGCTGGATTATAATTTAAGTCACAACACTCCACGCCATACATAAATTCTGCCAGTCACATTTCCCCAATATGAAATTTTTAAAAGTAAAATTTTAATTTTAATTTTACTTCATTAAAGTTTGGCGGAGGCGGGGTTCGAACTCATGGCGGCGGACTGATTTGGACACACTATGAACCCAGCGCCTTAGACCACTCGGCCACTTGTCTTGTTGGAATTCATTTGAAACTTATTTGAAGATATAATCGCAACTTCAACATAGGCCTACCACGTGACAATCAAAGGCAGAAAACGTACCATATTTTGGAATTTTATTTGCCTAAAAACATTTATGTGTATTATTAGCGCTCAATTGTTGTTAACTGCATGTTTTATACAAAAGAATCCAACAATAAACATGATAACTGGGCGTCTATATGGACAATACATTATATCGATTTTGACAAGTGCTTGTGTCCCAGTACATTTCCATGGTCAGTAAAATACTATAGAGGAAAACCTACCATTTTCACGAATCGTTAAATATGATGTGCAGTTAATATTCATATTTTCTTTTATACAGAGGATGCTTCAGTTTTGACAGGAAAAATATTTTCTTGAAAACCCTCTCACTCGGTTATTTTAAAAAGATAACCACGCTTCCCTAGAATGTGCAATAAATTAGCATTATCATTTTTCTTATTCTAACAGCAAGCGTTTCTAGAATGTATTATGGCGAAATGTGGTGTAAATTTAAGTGGACATGCTAATAATGGTTGCCAGATTATAATGCAGGTTTCATGATACCGGATGCCTGATTATAATGCAAGTACCCGATTGCAATTGCCCTATTCTTGACAGACAGAAAGTGGATGCACATAGTGATTCTGCTAAACCATCTTTCTGTAAAGGGATACTCATTTTTAACACTTTTGAAATCAGCAATCTCTCCATTCATGTATGATCAGAACAGCTGCGGGATTAGAACTACTGGGTATGAATATGCTATGAGTTTGCAGCTGATACATGTCAAAAATATTTTCAATCGAAGAAATGATTTTTCAAATATAGAAAACAATCCAAAAAGACCTGCTTTACTTGACATGAAGTGAACAAGCTAGAAAAATAAATTGCGCAACCAGCACAATGCTTCATTCTGTCAGGTAGCGTCTAAAACGAGCGATATTTCTCAATTGACAATTGAGAGTTTAGCAAAGTGCAGCTCACTGGTAAAGCCCATTCATTAAATAAAGTTGCTATTATGCATGGTACGTGCACCCCTTTTCAATCTTTGAAATAGGCAAACCACCTCCGTGGACAAAGCAAAAAACGGGTACATTTCTTAAAAAGAGCATATCTTAAAAAGTTGAGAGCCGATTGAAATATTTTTTTGGGTTTATTAAAGCTAACAAATAAAGGTTTCTTTGCATACCAAAATATTTTTGACCAACCGTTCAAAAATAGGAAAAAAAGATGGCGCAATGAGAGTTTTTTTTTTTTTTTTTGGGGGGACACCCTGTACATACATGTGTATACATGGATTCATGTGTATACGTGTAAATCCATGTGTATACATGGATTTATCTCAAAAGCACGTTCTACCTGCAAGGGTTTCAGAACAATTGTGTGCATGAACATTTATGTGCAGTTTAAAAGTAACCATCATTACGTAGCAAGCAAAACAAGCTGGTACAAATATTTTGTAAATGCTATCAAAGATTCCCTGTCATTACTTTATACATTCAAAAAGGTCTCCCTCCATCATCACATCTCTGTTATATATTGAAATTATAAATGGTTATACACTTAAATCTTGGCTACAAAATAAAAGTTATTTGATTAAAATGTGAATTTTGGTTGTTACGGTGTGTTGGTTAAAGTGAATACAGATTTGGTACGTCGGAAACGGTCTGAAGGCTAATTTTGATTAAAAAGGTTGCCAACATCTGTGTGGAAGTCATTACAGATTTATTTCTGAAAATGATTAAATTGTTTTATTTTTGTTTAAATAATTTAATCAATATCTATTGCTTGCAGAGAGCACAGTTTTACTGGGCATCATGTCTTTTGCACAACAAAACCGATACATGTTCAGAATAGACTTTGTATTGACACTTTTCCATAGGTTGTTGACTTCGATCGGGTGAGCACTTATTACATGTAGTTCATATTAATTGTTTCATAAGTTACGGACGTACATTCAGAAGACTTTGAGGACCCAGAACTTCTAAATTATTGAGGCTTTAGTATTTTGAACTCTTTATATTTGAAGTATCTCTGATAAAAGTGTAAAACCTGCAAATGTAATTCAAATCCCATTCTCGGTTGGCAGGATCCTAACTACATAGCTGACACATAAAATCATGCAGGAACTTTCATCTTCATCTTCATTAGATACAGTGCATCCCTCAAAATTCAGTATTGCTGCACCTTGAATATTAACATAGCGAGGCGAACAAAAGTGGTGGTGATGAACGTGAAAGTTTATTATATACAGTGCTTCGTGCGAGTAACAATAGCACCAGCAATTATGGAAGCTGGATGCTAGCAACACATTTTCATTATTCTTAAAAAGCATTTCATAATATGGAAAAGCTAATAAGCATACCTATTTGAAAAAGGCGCTGTAGATGTCAAACGAATAAGTTCAAATTTACCTTCAGATTGACGATCAGATACATAATGATCGTTATTGCTAAATAATTCAGTTCTTAGCTCTTGCCTCATGTGCATTTGACAAAGGAACTAACGAGGTGCAGTCGGATTAAATATTGAGCATTAACTGGTCTGGCGATGTTTGAAAACAAATTTCGTGTCATTTTATTTAGATGCAGGAACTAATTGTGTGACAGGAATGTAACAATAGCGTAAAACCTCGTCCACAAGCATATAGAGTGCTTCTGATGAAACCTACATTAATTACATATTGGCATATTTACGATTGTTTCGAATTAAGCCTTCATAAAAACACTACACATGCTTGTTGACGAGGTTTTACGGACAAATACAGTAAGTGATATTGTGATCGACGGATTCAGCCTTCGTGATCGTCCTCAAAACCTTTCATAATCCATAAATCATTATTCGGGTACGAAAAGAAACTGACTATAGCTATGCATTAAACCAGGAGCAGCCCTATTCAATATCATAATGCATGGTTTCAGAACGATAGCGTGCATTTTAAACATTATTCAAAAATTCAAAAAAAAAAAGCTGGGACAAATATTTTGTAAATGATATCAGAAAACCCTGTCATTAATTTATACACATCAGAACCAGTGGTGGCCCCTGTTGCGGTAATTTTGCGCAAAATGTATTGAAAATTCACTTTGCCCCTCCTAATGCCCCCCCCCCATACAAAAATCCTGACTCCGCCACTGATCAGAACAACATGAGCAATGGCTCTAATTATTCAGACTCACTTATTACTTATGTGCATAATGACATTCTTCAACACAACCCAGGATTTGTGAACTGAATCACCCAATTATTACATTGAATAGATGAGAAAGATAATCTATTGAAATGATATCAGACTTACCTTTTCATCCTGGATATCAACATTTGTCATTTTATCCAGTAAAATGCGACACAAATCCTCCGAACGCCGTGAATCGATAGCGTAATGCAATGGGGTCTTCCCCTATTACAAATATGACAACAAGAACAAAGTCGATTATAATGGTAACATACACATTAAAGTATAACGATTATGACGTCCGTGTGCAAAACAATGGCAACTGTAATAAATAGTATGTTTATAGATAAAGCACTATGTCAATTATAACTATCTTGAAAAAAAAAAAAACATTCCAAGCGATAAAAACGATATCACTGATACTAACAAAGAGGAAACGATGTCCTCTTTCCCAATAATGTTAATACTTTCAGTCAACGGGGATTATGAACCCTTCGCAAAAGTACTTTCGTCGAGAGCTTATTGGGGGCATCATGTGACCATTGCAAAATTAGTTTTACACAATAAAACACTGTAGCGTTGGCACCTTGTAGTTACATAATGCAAAGAGATAGGGTTTATAGTTGGATGCTATTCCTCAGAATGGCATGATCACGACTAATTTATTTAAAGAACGGTTGGCGATAAATAACTGTACATTTCCAGGTTAGGACTGCTTTGTGTATTTGCGATTAATACACCTTGGATTTACTTTCAATTAATAGGTAGGCCTACCAGTTTCAGGAAATAATAGTATGACAAGAATGTAACAATATCTCAAAAATTAAAATTCAAATGCATTTTGAAAAATAAGTGTGATTCCATATGTTTTTAAAAATGCTCAACTTTGGAGCTTCCCTTGTGGTATAAGGAAGTAAGTTGCACACGAGAGGTCCAAAGTGACGGATGATTTGTCCTTAGCTCATTTGCGAGTGAGAGAAATGACCAGTCTTGTATTACGTAAACTCGAGCAGCACCATTGAGGCACTGAAAAACGATGGTAAGAATCCTCTCCTTGACTGGTATTCAATGAAGATCGGCAACATGTGGAGTGATACGTTCATGTCTGTGCATGGTATACCATGTATATTAAGGATACATGATCAAGGTCATGACCTTGACATGAGGAAAAAACAATTTATTACTTTTTTGACAAGAAGACATACATATCCTTCATATGATATAACATGAATCCTGAAAAGAAGTGCCAATGTGCCATTTTCCCCTATTTTTCTCCCGTTGCTAATGAAAACAAATCCCAATCGTATTGGCCCTCTATCGGTATTGTTTTTTCATAGACCGTGATCCAGAGTCCATCCTATTGCGGGCTCGCTCCATTGCCAATTCGTCCAAATATATTGTTCATTATTCTATTTTGCGTGTTATATTATATTATAGTTTTGTTTTACTGCCTTCCTGACGATTCTACACATAAATGGTGTCTTTGTCTTTGCACTGTTTTGTATTTTGTTAATACTTTTCAGGGTGGCCAAAGTCTTCTCGAGCTTTGCTCTTTTTTGGTCATCCTACCATTATCATGATTATGTATTATATATATTTTCATTGCGTTGATATGGTAAATAAATAAACTGAAACTGAAACTGAATTTATTCATGCTTCGTATCACCGGTTTTAATTACTCTACTTCTTTTTCTATTGTTTATGGGTTTTTCCCGTCTGCTTTTAGCCATAAAGTGTGAGGTAGGCTATTTGCGGAGGGAGGGGCTTAACTTGGTATTGGTAGCAGGGCCAGAGGTTCTCAACTTGAATATATTTTTTCAGTGCCTAATATGCTAATTAAGTAGCTGATTTGCAAGGTGTACGCATATGGTATAAGGTGGTTTGGAGATCCATATGCCCGAGGGGGAGGCTGGAGCTAAGGAAAATTTACCAAAATGCATGTGAAATCGTACATTTTATCTGATGGTTTTTCCTGTATAGCGCATGACCGTATACATATTTTTTGATCTCAAAGTTGAAACTTCCCTATATAGGGGAAACTGGGGATAAGCTGAAGACTACATGTGGGAGGGTCTTCTTCATGCCGCCCCTATTTGATATGGGGAAACCCAAGTGACGCCAAAGCTCATAATCAGGGGGAACTAATTAGATGTTCCCTGCACCTACGATTGGTGAATGGACCGATGAGGGTTTCGAGCTGTACCCATGGGAGGAGAACTGCCTAGCCCAAGACTGCAGTGGGCATGAAGGACCGCAATGCCCCGATATGACCCCTTTACGCCGGCCCTATTTAAACAGCTGGGGAGGGGTCAGTGGAAAAAATGCAGCCTTCGCGCCGCCTCTATTTAAAAGGGGGAAACTGAGGGGAAACCAAGACTTAAATGCCTAATGCCCCGCCTCTCTCTTTTTGAAAGGGGAAATAGTCATGATAGTGGGAAAGCGCCCCAAATAGAAAATCATTCAAGAAATGGGCATATCGTTCCCCGCATCGTTCAGGCTCCGGATTAGGGGGGCTGGCGCCCCATCCTCCTCCCGGAGAGGAGATAAGAGAAAGGGGAAAAAGGAGAAAAAAGAGAAGACAAGAGAAAAGTTAAATAATTGCACGTAATCGTGGTAATTGCGTATAGGCCTGTGTCTAACACGGTCGGGTCGATCGGCGAGTATAATAATATAGGTCTGTAATTATTTTAGGCATTGCTTGAAGGTGGGATCTCGCCTGCCCAAAGGCCAGAAATTAGGCCCGCTGATATGCAGATACTGATATATTTCCCCGCAGACACCCATAATAGGCTTCATGGGCCGTCGTTTCACAAGTTTTTGGCTTTTTTCAAACTAACATTAGGGGCTGTGCAATAATTATGAGCCCTGGGGGAGGGTAACATGGGGGGGGAGAAATTTTGGCGAGCCGAAAGGGGGGGGGGTGGCAAGCAATTTTGGCAAGCCGAGAGGGGGGGCAAGCGATTTTTGGCACACATTCATTGGGCGCCTTTTTAATAAAACGCTCTAAAAAGGCTTCGGAAAACAGTATAATACGGAAACGCTTGAATGTGACCATCCACATCGAAACGCTCGTAAAGTCGGCCCCTGGTCAATTTTGTTTTCTTGCGTATTTAGAAAATATATATCATAAGCTTTACAATGATATATCATTTGACTTCAAACAATATCCAGAAGCGGGGTTATGGCTTGTTAAACTTTGCTACTTCAGTAAAAAGGTACATTATTTCGGTGCTACAATATATCTCTTTTTCTACATTGCTGGTATTAAATATCAAATGGTCATAATTGGCGGTCACTTCAAACCATCCCCAAGTCAACGAGATTCAGGAATGTCCTCTCATTGTTAATTGTTGGTTAACTCACCACTTGAACAGGATTTAGCCAAAGCAAACAAAGACTAAAGCTATTTACTATAAGTATAAGCTTATTACCCTCTTCAACAATAGGATTAAAGATTGGTATTTGACTGGACTGAAATGAGACACTTGTAGGACAATTATTAGGTACATTATGAATACAAGCTTTATGCACATTTTGAACTGTAACTCGAAATACAATTTGCCGACTTTACGAGCGGTTTGAGATGGATGGTCACAAATATGCAAATTTTCCTGCTCGCTGCGCTCGCAACATACATAGAGACCATTTAACATGTTTAAGGTTTGCAAATTGCGATCCCAAAAATTTGGCTTGTTGGGGGGGGGCAAAGATTTTTGGCGGGCCAAGGGGGAGGGGGCAAGCGATTTTTGGCGAGCATTTTGGAAATTTTACCCCCCCCGGGCTCATAATTATTGCACAGCCCCTTACAATAATAGTGCCAGAATGGTCCACCAAATGGCTTCGATTAGGTCTTCATTTGAATGGTTTCTTACTTCTGATGTGGGGGGGGGGGCACATTCCTTCTCTGACACCCCTGCGTCGCAAAAATTAATTAAAATTATATATTTAAAAAAATCTAAAATGGAATTTATGAGAACCATTAATGACCGAAATTCATTTTGATTAAGATCAAATTAGTAAGAAAAGTACATTTTTTCTCGCTTTTTTTGTTGTTGAAAGAGAATAGGTAGGCCTATTAGGCCTATTATAGTCATTTTCCGTTTTGGACCAAACTTAATACCTTTTTTTTTTTTTTGATAGAACATCCAAAAAGTAGAAAAAGATGACACAATATATCGCAAAAATGGCCAATTAATTATAATAGGCCCCTTATTCCAAGAATAATCCTTCATCCCAGAGTAAAGACAAAGAGGCAAGATTTTTTGCGAAGGAGGGGTGAGAAATCGTCTAAATATGGACCTTTTCCAATCCCTACAAAAACTCACTACAAAAAGTGGATTATCAATCTAAAACTGAACTTTTGTCATTTGTTGGCTAGCATGAAAAGTGGTTCCTTGGTTAATTTTTCTTTTTTACTTTGGACCTTCTTTGATATTGATTACTCTGATCTGAAAGTGCACTTTGTGGTGGTGGTTGACGGTGCTTCGCACCACTCGCACCTACTGCCCTTTTCTTTTCCCAGCTACGCCACTGTCTATTTCATATTATATAATGCCTTATTAATTTAATTTTTAATATTGGACTCAGACCAAACTCAAATTTTATTAATTTTATTTTTTTATAAATTTATTTATTTTAATTTATTTTTATTTTTATTCTGGTGTATGTGAGGCCTATTAAAATCCTGGTGAGATATATTTATCAAGCTCATGAATTAGGTAGGGCCTCAGTAGGCCTACTATTTATGCTCACGCATGCCCCTCTTTCTTTCTATTTTGTTTTTCGTCGTTCATTTTAAATTTCCCCATATAGGCCTACCTATCCCCACAATCGTTCACAATTCACAGTCAATACGAATTTAACGTGATGCTTTTGTGCATTGGTTACCTTGGGCAATGACTGGGTCAGGAATTCCATTGGACGAGTATTCGATAGGCCTAGCGCGGCACGCCGGCAGGTGAGACATGCGCAGCAGTCCTGGACTAAATAGAGCCAGTGTGATAAATATGGCGTGGTTTATGAATTTTCGTCGTCGAGCTTCCAAGAAAATACCAATTTACATGGATTTGGTCAACTAATCGTAAGTAAATATTGCTCACAAACACGCGGCTCGTAACGTGCTTTATGGCCGTAGTAGTTGTTTGTCACCGTATCAAATAAGTAACGAAAAAATTAGAAAATTGGGCTAACATTGACAATATATAAAGATTGCGTAAACCTGCAAAAGCCTTGCACCGCTGTCTTTTAAAAATAGATATTTCTAAATTGGCCTGTCGTAATCCCACAAATCGCGTATGTACGTGTACATGAGATATTGGCAATGTCTTGCAAAGTGATTTTTAAAAGAATTGATGATACAATCGATGAAACTGAGACAGTTTTTAAATAAATTTTCTATTAGACAGGTTCAGTCTAAATTTGCCTTTGCTAGAACGTGTATTTATTTTTCGGAGGTTCAGATATCAAAACTGAATAGCATGGATGTTAGTCTAGAATGTTTTACAAATGCCTGCAGTTTGGTTCAGAAATCAGGGAAAAATAAATGCATGAAATCTCTGGTCAAAACAAAAACAGCGAGTAGTAAAACAGGTGACCCAATTCATCGACTCCCAGTGAAAATCTGACTAAGGCTATAAAAATAGCAATGGGAAAATAACAATCCACAAACATTTACCTTTATGTTGCACTACGAATTTCATGTTTCCGATCATTATTTCTAGGTCAAATTTGATATTCAATGTGGCAAAATCCATCCCTTTTTAGCAGTATTTTGAAGAAAGAGGTAGTAACCTTAAGATGAATTTATTGATTGTTCTTAATGTGTTGGAAGTTTTGTGAAATTTCAGACAGTTTTCATAAAAGCTGGTATTTTCCGAGGCCCTGTGTCAATAGGAAAAAACGGGAAATCGCCTGAAAACGCAAACTAGCATGAAATTGCCAAACATAATTGTTGTAATATCGTACAAAAATCTAAAATCGCCAAAGGAAAAAGCACAATCACAGAAAAGGTTGATGGCGATTGTCCGCCTTTTCCCTAGCAAATTTGACATGAAATGAAAAGTGTAAATTGTCAAAGAGCTAGAAGATGATAATTGCTGAATATCTTGCCTTGCGGGGTACCACGCCTAGAGCACACCAACCGTTTACCCTCGCTGGGTTTACCATAGATCATGGTTTTACCTGAGTAACTCTGTAACCAATTACGTACACACAATATTGACAGGTCATACAGTGTGTATCAAAATGATTAGTGCCGACGACTTCTCATTTTGCAAAATTTTCTGTGCTATTTTTGTATCAGTTTGGGGATAATTGTTTAAATATTTGAAATTATAGTAGTTTTATCTTCTCTCAGAATTTTAGATCAGAAAGATTGCACATTCCGTTCAGAAGTTACATGATTCCAAAGGAAAATATGTGTTTTTACACATTTCATCGTAATCCTCGAATAGCGCACCATTTAAGCTCTATTTAGACTATTTCAGAACAAATACCTTTTAATTGAGAATGATGTTGAAATTTTGCCTATTTCTTCATTCATAATGTATATAAATAATCTGATCAATATTTGTTGGTTAAGGGTTATGCCAAGCCGTAATACCTTATTGACTTGAATAATTTAGGTGGGTGAAAGAATGGTAGTATAAGATGCATTGAGATTACTAAGTAGATAGAATGGCAGAATGGTTATAGACTGTAGACAGTGTCTGTTAGACCTGGTAAGAGTTATTGGAATTGCTCCACAGTATTCCACACTTCAGCGTGTTTTCATAGTGAAGAATTACTTATTGACATTATTGAGAAGGACAGAGAAGATTTAGAAGACAGTTTTTAGAAGAGCAAGGAGTATCTCATGCAAATATGCTATAACTTAAAATGTTTATGTTTTGAATAGAACCGAACGATGACATATTCAAATGAATCTAGACCTATTATTGCTCCTATGCATAATGACTTTCTCTATAGAATCATCAATCTTTACAATAATCAATTAACCCAAAAGATAACCTATTGAAATAAATTTAGACTTGCCTCATTATCCTGGGCTTCCAGATTTGCTTTGCTGTCCACTAGTAGTTTACAACAAGCTTCATTCTGCTGGGCAGCGTAATGTAATGGGGTCTTCTTCTGTTATAACAAATATAAAAACAATGATAGATTTATATTAGAGGAAAACATTCACAAAATATATATATTATGATGATAAATAATATAACATTTTTTGAGAAAAACATGATAGCTGTAATAAATTGAAGGCCACGCAAAAACAAAGTCATCACGTGTTTAAGGGGTTTTAAATCTTTATGTGATTGCTTATAAACATTAGATTGATAAACGTGCTACGAATTGATTTTGAACCTTTTGAAATGTGCAAATTATTTCGTTAGCTTCAGTTTGATACCTCACATGTGTAAAACTAATGACCAATTGTTCAGATATAAATGATATTGTGAAAATAGGTGCGATTTGTAAAGTTACAAATTCAATCATATTGCAAGGAGCAAAATCGCTTAGCCTCAGAAGTTTTACTCGCCTAAAGGGAGTAGCCGTCAATATAAGCCACCGATCTGTAAGAAATTTACCGACTGTGGTCTTTTCAAATTTGAAACCACTGAGCTTGGTTGATACACATCAAAGCATATCTGATGTTGCATCAATTGTATCTGGGCGATTTTTGTTCCACAGGACTTATGTGCACAGACTAAGGGCAAAAAAAATATATTGTTGTGTTGCCCTCAAGTGGGAAAATGGGAAATTTGGGTAGGACAGTCGGATTTCTTCTTTTTTTTTTTTTAAACCTTTAGTTTTTAAAAATACCCTCAAATATTAAATAATGCTTCTTCAATTAGGGGACATTTGTCAATTTTGACTTCTGGATATCTGTTAGACATCAATTAAAGACTAGCCTTTCAATAAAATATTAATTTTAAGTGAAAAACATTGAGTTTTTGAACAAATCTGTAAAAATCATCATTAAAAAAAAAAAAAAAATGCACCCCTGATTTTTCAGGATTTAGGGTCGGACGGTTGAGGGCAACACAACAATTTTTTTTTGGCCTAATGAAAATACCCAGTACCAGTTCTTAGCATATCCTCTATTCGTAAAACTTGCTTGGAGCGTGGATTATATGTGGGAGAAAGATACTAGTATTAGTAAAATACTGTCTCCTGTACACTATGTTGTCAAATATGTCCTTGGTTTAATAGTCATGAAATTGCACGGAGGCTAGTAGATGTAGCAGGATATTTACCCCCTGATTAGTATGTAACATATCATCTTATTGGTCTTGCCTTTTGACAATCACAATGGCTGGGTTCTCAGTTCATTGACTTTTATCTGTATTAATATTATAATATCCAATGACAACAAACATTTTTACTGTGTAAACTTTGTAACTTTGCCTTGCAGAGATTCGGCTAAATTTATAAAACTGTCCATCATAATTGTCACTATCGTATTTGTCAGCGCAGCGACCCTATTGTAGATTATAAAAATAAAGTTCTGGTTTTTACATAACCCACTGTAAAATAAGCCCAAAAGGTATAGTTATAATGTTAATACCCACAACAAAAATTGGTCGCCATTGCCAGCAGCATCTACTTGAAGATTAATTGGCCGGAGATCCAGCACGGATGGTATATTAGTCACTTTTTGACCATGGAGTGGATGATGTATCATCGGGGGGTGTATTTAACCATAATGTTGAAGCTTAGTTGAAAGCAGAAATTCTACAATAGCATTGTATTTATTTACGTACGTGTGCACAATTATGACAAGTTAAAGACTATATATACAAATGTTCAGATCGTGTAAGTATGGGTGCTACGTTTGACCCCAATATTTATTTACGGTGACGTTCTTCAAGATATCTCGCTATTTATGTTTTGAATAAAAGCGAACGATGATATATTCAAATGAATCTAGACCACAAATTTCTCCTATGCATTATGACTTTCTCTATAGAATCATCCAAATTTTACAACAATGAATTAACCCGAAAGATAACCTATTAAAATGAATTTAGACTTGCCTCATCATCCTGGGCTTCCAGATTTGCTTTGCTGTCCACTAGTAGTTTACAACAAGCTTCATTCTTCTGGGCAGCGTAATGTAATGGGGTCATCTTCTGTTATAACAAATATAAAAACAATAATATAATTAGAGAAAAACATTAACAAAATATATTAAGATGATAAATAATATAACATTTTTGAGAAAAACATGATAGCTGTAATAAATTGAAGGCCACACAAAAACAAGGTCATCACGTGTTTAAAGGGTTTTAATTCTTTATATGATTAGTTAAAAACATTAGACTGATAAATTTAACGTGCTACGAATTGATTTTGAACCTTTTGAAATGTGCAAATTATTTCGTTAGCTTCAGTTTGATACCTCACTTGTGTAAAACTAATGACAATTTGTTCAGATATAAATGATATTGTGAAAATAGGTGCGATTTGAAAAGTTGCAAATTCAATCATATCGCAAGGAGCAACATCGCTTAGCCTGAGAAGTTTTACTCGCCTAAAGTGAGTGGCCGTCAATATAAGTCACCGATCTGTAAGAAATCCAATGATGAAATAAAACATCACGATTTTCATCACGGAACAAAGTAATACATACGAGTCACACCAGTGGCGTAGCTGCCGGAGGGGCAGGGGGGCAATTGCCCCCTGGCAAAAATTGTCTATTTGGGCCCCCGCTTCCTCAGACCCTGCACCCCTAGCGCTATTTGGGCCCCCGCCCCTAGCGAAGGAAAAAAAAAAAGGAAAAGGAGGAGAGAGGAAAAAGAGGGAGAGAAGGGGAAAGAGAGGGGAGATAGGGAGAGGAAGGGAAAAGAGATGGGGAATCCATACGATATGCAATACCATACGATTATTGTCAATAAGCCTGGCAAAAATTGTCTATTTGGGCCCCCGTCCCCCTAGTGCGGGGAAAAAAGAGAAAGGATGGAGAGAGAGGAAAAAGATGCGGAAGAGAAGGGAAAGAGAAAGAGGGAATCCATAGGCCTACAATATGTAGGGCCATACGATTATTATCAATATAGGGGCCCTACTCGACAATATACTTGTAATGACTTCTTGAAGACAAAGAAATATAAATCTTTTGAAATACTAATTGCACCAAAACACCTATATGAACAGTATATTGACTAAAACAATAAAATGGTCAACCCAAAAAGAAAAGTCGAAAAAGGTGGTCAAGAAGGCTGTGTCCGACATGTTTCTTGTAGCATGCCCCAACCGAAAATGTTCAGTATCGACACAAAATTGGCCGATTAAGTCATTTACCATTGAGCTATTTCAAACTTGGGGCCGGATTTACGATTAGACCAGATGGGTACCGGGTCCAGGCCCTTAAAATAGCCTAAGGTATGTTCCCCAAAACACCATGTTTTGGACCGAAATATGGTAACATTGCTAAATTTTGCGCACAGGCCTTAACGTAAAATTTACCTTCATTTTGGGCTAAAATTGTCTGAAATTGAAAATTAGCAAGAATTATGGCCAAAATTCGTTTCTATTAAGACCAAATTATTAATAAAAAAGCAAATTTTTCTCAGTAATAACCCGGTTTACCATTTTCTCTCTTGTGCCACTGTATTGCCAAATTTAAACGTATTTACTTTTTTTTTTCTTTGATATATTTGAAAGTGTACTTTTCTTTGAAAGTACACTTTCTTTTCGATGGGGGTTCGTCGCACCACTCGCACCTACCCACATTTTCGTTTGGTGGATTTGGGCCCCCGCCCCATACAGGCTTGCCCCCCCCCTGGAAAAAATCCCAGCTACGCCACTGACTCACATACATAACAATGCACTGCGATCAAATAGGTTGATGACAATATTTGATTGAATGGACTGCACTGCGCCATGATTACGGTGCACCGGTTCAAATCCTTTGTTTGGAGCCAATCAATAATTTCACGTACAGCCTCTATGCAAATTAGAGTTTACACACGCTGCAGCTGGGGTAATCGATCGAAGCTGGTTGCCGTTAGTGATCGAATGCATGAGCTTATTTGCTTTAGTAAGTCGATTTACTGGATTAATTTCCTGTTAACTGGGTCTAATGCCACAAAGGTCGAATCGGGCTTGCCGTGGACCATAAGTGCATCATGATATTTTTCCTAATTGTCCCTCAAAGACCACCTTTGAAAAAGACTCTCCAAAAGACCAATTTTCCTCATGATTTGTCCCTGAAAGACCCAAAATTTTGAGCGTTTGCCCCCGAAAGGCCCCATATTGATACAATTTTGCCTCCGCAATAATCCCTAGGTTGAAAGTTGTGGTTGCACATATATATCCTTACTACATAGCTAGCTGACACATCAAATAATAAAATCATGCAGGAGCTTTCAATTTGCATCACAATTTCATTATTCTTAAAGCACATCTATTTTAAAGGCGCGCGCTGTAAATGTCAAACGAAGAGTTCAAATTTACCTTCAGATTGACGATCAGATACGTAATGATACGTACTAAATAATACAGGTCTGATAGCCTTATATGTATTTGACAAAGGAACTAAGTAGTCGGATTAAAAATTGAGCATCAACTGGTGGCGATGTTTCGCATTTTATTTATATGCCTGAAATAATAGTGTGACACGAACATTCTACACAATTATAATTTTGATGTATTTTAGTTTAGATACGTACAGTAAAAGGTATTGTAATCGTCTAATCGAAGGTTTCAGCTTTCATCATCAAACCTTTCCTAATCCAAGAGGGAAATTTTGACCATTGCCACGTTCAATGTCACCTACTTATGTAATTAACAGATCCAGCATAATGGGTCAGACGTCGTGAAAATCGTGTAGTTTTAATAGCAATCATCATTACATAGCAAGAACACCAATTATTCAAAAATCAAATTGCAAGCAGGTGCAAATATTATGCAAATGATATCAAGAACCCCTGTCATTGCTTTATATACATCCGAACATTGACCAATTCAAATAAATTCAGACTAACTTATTGCTCCTGTGCATATTGACATTCAGCAACAGAATCGCCTAATCATTATATTGAATAAATCATAAGAAGACATATTGAAATGATTTCAGACTTACCGTGTTATCACGGATATCAACTTGTGTCATTTTATCCAGTAAAATACGACACAAATCTTCAGAATACCGCGAAATGATAGCGTGATGCAATGGTGTATTTCCCTGTTACAAATATGATAATAAGAACAAACTCAATTATAATGGTAATATTCACAATAAAGAATGACGATATTGACATTTATGTACGGCAGAATGGTAACTGTAATAAAAAAAAAATTATGTTTAAACTATAAACGATTTCACCAATACTACAAAGTGGAACCAAAGACCTCCACGACTAATTGATTTAAAGGACGCGACTAAAATCGGGTTTGGCGATAAATCACAGTACATTGCAAGGTTAAGGTCTACTTTGTGTGATTCGATCTTTGAAAGAACAAGTACAACTTTCATTGCAGGAAAATCGAAGGTTTCAGCCACCGTCATCAAACCATTCCCTATCGAAAAAAGGAAATTTTGACACTAATTTGCCACGTTCAACATCGCGGATTGAAAAGGACTGCGATGAATAGATCAAGCAAATGGGTCAATCCATTTGCAGGTACGAAAATGAATGAAATAATAATTCTTATACAAGAAAATTGGAAAAAAATATGATTTCTCATTTCTTTGGAACTTTCTCATCCAAATGAATAAGAAATCGACGTGTTAACAATTTTTTTTCACAGATTTTTTACGCGATCACAGATTTTTGTCTCCCAGTGTGTCACATTGTATTATCGTGTTAAATTTTCTGATTAAAAACAATGTAACAGGTTGTTGACATGTTAATTAGTAGTTCTCATTCATTTTCAATTCTCATAGTTTTGTCCGATTCTCATAGGTTTGAAAACCCTCAATCATATGAATTGTTCTTGGCACTTGCATTAATGAAAAGCAATCATTTTCATTTTTTCGGTTAATATTAGCAGAAAATTCTGTATTTAAAGAAAATGCAGGTGCTAAACTTAGGCATGAAATTTAGTCTTCTAGTTTAAGATTTTCGATTTTTACAGGCCTTAACTTCGCCCATGAGCTTGTTTTGGTGTCAACTTTTCATCTTTTAAAGTAATATAGTTCGCATATGAACGACTTTTCCCAACTTTCTAAAGCACATCATGCATGGCTATATATCATTGTTTTGTCAGAATTTACGTTTTAATTCCACCATTTCATTTTTCAGTCTCTACTGCCAATGTTTTTCAAAATCAACACATGTATACCCATGGTTGGATGGTTTTGCATGCAACAATAGAAATATCGATTATTTCTGCTGGTTGTATTCGAAATAAAGTACTGAGTTAGATATTTTTGCAGTTGCAAGTGAAAAATAGTGAAATCAAAACGGATATTCTGAAGAAAAAAAAACACTATAATATATACACCCGCATGATGTGCCACGAGGTGGGAAAACGCTACAAATTTAACCCCAAAAAAGCTCATGGATGAAGTTAAGGGATCTAAAATGAGCGTTTATTGGGTTTCGACAGTATTTTTTGTGGGACATGAGAGCACCTCAGAGCTATCGAATTGCATTCTGAATACGAAGCATGTCTTTCTGATACCAAATAATTTTCATTTTTGAAAATCACAATATAATACAAATTTTATGACAAATTATAAAAATTTGATATTTTTCAAATTTTTGATATATAACAGTCCTCGAAGTAAATTATATAAATCTAATGATATGCTTTAAAGTGTATGTAGTAGGGAGAAAAAAACAGTCAATTGAAAATTTTGACCTTTCATATTGAAGATATGGATTTTTTCCCAAAAAGACCTAATTTTTTTGGTGTTTTGGGAAAAAAATCCATATCTTCAATACGAAAGGTCAAAATTTTCAATTGATCGTCGGCTTTTCATCCTACATACATACACTTTAAGTATAAATCATCAGATTAATAAAGTTTACTTCAAGTACTGGTAAATATCAAAAATATCAATTTTTAATGATTTGCCATAAAATGTGTATTAAATTGCAAATGTCAAAAATTAAAAATTATTTGATATCAGAATGACATTCTTCGTATTCAGAATGCAATTCGATATGTCTGATGTGCTCTAATGTCCCAAAATAAATACTGTCCAAACGTTCATACCCCAGCCCTTAAGGTGTGTAAAAATCAAAAACTTTACCGTAAAAGACACAATTGTATGATTAATTTTAACGCCTGGATTATTTTTTTAATCTCTGAATTGTATTGATTTCAAATGTATCGATCGATTTTTAGCACGACTATTCCTAATGATAGAGAATGGTCAGTGGCGTTCTACGTGTAAATTGAATATATCCGGAATATAACCTATTGAAATGAGTTCAGACTTACCTTTTCATCCTGGATATCAACGTTTGTCATTTTATCCATTAAAACGCGAAACAAATCTTCAGAACACCGCCGATCGATAGCGTAATGCCAAGGGGTCTTCCCCTGTTATAAATAGGACAACAAGAACAACAAGAACAACGTCAATTCCAAGTATAATGGTAACATTCACAATAAATGATGGCGAATTTGTATGCGAAAAAATGCAATAAACAATAACTAAATGTTTATCGTTAAGGTTGGTCTTAACACCGGGATTATGGAAAAAATGTGGGCCTCATGCCTGTTAAATTATTGCTCTAAAGTACTAGACGGGGGAATATATGAAAATAAGGGGGGTTACGTCAAAAAAATTGCAACAAAAGGTTTTCCAACGGATTTTAGTCCTACTGGACCTCTAAAACAACAGAAAAAAAGTCCTAAAAAATCGGGCCCTCGGAAAGTGGTTTTTTCAAGATGGCGCCCAAAATGGCCGCCAATACCCTTTTGCCAATTGCTATAAATCATTTATTTTTTTATCATAGAGCTATCATTTTGGTGTCTATCCCTATGTTTGTGAGGTCAAATAATCCAATAAGACCATTCAAACTTTCACCACGTGATGGCATCCATCTTGAATTTCAAAATGGCTGCCATTTCTGAAATATTTTGCCTAAATTATAGATTTTTGACAAGTTTGACAGAAGCTATGCCTATATCTTTTTTTTTTAATGTTTCATAAAACGATTAAAAATAATACGAAACAAATAAAATGGAAACAATAATTTCATTATTAAATATATTTCCCTGATGGCAGCCATTTTGAATATCATGAAG
Source organism: Amphiura filiformis (assembly GCF_039555335.1). Lineage (NCBI taxonomy): Eukaryota > Metazoa > Echinodermata > Ophiuroidea > Amphilepidida > Amphiuridae > Amphiura > Amphiura filiformis. The sequence goes on from NC_092647.1 coordinate 27,194,292, forward strand.
TTTATATGATACAAATATTCCAGCCTCATGATTAACAGTAGAATAATAAGTAGTAAACAATTGGAACATAAGTTTTAATTAAAGTTAACATTTCTTGTGGTGAACCTGGGACTACTAGTAATCCATACATTGGAAAACTTGCTCAATTTTGAGACATTGATGGATGAATCTGAAGATGTGTACTCTTTGGTACTCTTCGTTGATGGCAGGTGAATATTGGAGAGTATTGAGACATCTGATATATTGGGCAAGATCAAAATCAAACTGGAACTTGACAAAAGAAAGTCTGAACTACAAGCTAGGTTAAATACCATTAAACTGTGTCTTAATTACCAGAAGATGTTCAGGGTGGTCAAAGCTCTGATCATGCCAAATCGCACCAGGTGCAAATATCTTTCATTCTCGATGCAAATCACTCATTTTGGTAGCAAAGCTATGGCTGTTATGTTTGGCAGCAATGGGGAGAGTTCACTTGCAACCCTGCACTACAACATATTTGTCAAGAAGTTAACATCTGCAAAATCGTTTGTCACTCCTGAACATTTGCCGCCTACTGCATCCTCCACCATATTTACAGAGTTTACTGGGCCAGATTATGGTCTGGAGTGGACTGACAATGGTATGGATGTCATGGACTGAGGTGGAAAATAGACAGCGACCAGATTGTTCCGATCTTGTACGTCTGACGTAAAGGCTGCCCCAGATAACCTACTCAAAATGATCCACTGTAATTGAAAAAAACTGCCTACCTCGCTGCAGCTGACGAAGATACAGACTACCATTTCTGCATGTCATGCTGGATGTGGATCCTGCAAAACTGACCCATATGTGTCAACCCATACAGCAATCAAATAATGGAAGATGAGAGGGAGAGTGAAGGTGTACAGTACTAAAGCATCAGACACATGGAATAGGATGCTTATGAACTCTGCTCTTGAAAGATGGTGCGCCGTTATCAGTTACGTTTCCGACTACTCCGTCTGGTAGGAATTACAAACATGAACTGCAGTGTGGATGAAGCTTCTTGCCAATTCTAGAAACTGCTACTGTGAGAGCATGGCAAGGCATGGAGAGGCTAGCTCTTCTGACTACAAATGGCTTTGATAGCAGTGCCTTCAGATCTGGTGGGCACAAACTGATGTACATTTTGTAGAGGACTGTTGCTGCGGCAACTTGACTGATATTTTGTTGGAGAGATGTGATGTTCAGTTCTGTAATCGCTTCCTCTTCGCTCACACCTATGATTCGAAGGGCCTTCCTCTGGATAGAGTCTAATAATCATATATTGGTGGCACTCATCCAAGACAGTGAGGCGTATTCCGTCATACTGCGAACTTGGGCCTTGTAAACGGTTGCTCTGCCTCTCACATCAAGTTTGTTTGCAACTCTCCTCAGAGCGCTCAGCTTCTGTCCTGCTCTGGATGAGACGTTAGAGATATGTCCAGGTCAGCTTGCTGTCAACTGTGACTCTCAGGACTCCTTCTCAGCCAGTTTGGTGGTATAGTACCAATCAGAAGATCTAGCTTGGTTGGATTCCTCTTTCTTGATATTGTCATTGCCTTACATTTTGATGGCTCGAAGGTCACCTTCTATATGTCTGCCCAGATCCTCATTTTCTCCAGGTCTCTGTTCAGTCTAGCAGTAACAGCTTCAGGGTTGTCTCTAGATGTAATCTCGCAAAACAAGGTGGAATCATCTGCATAGAGGTATAGCTGGTTTTCACACCCATCACCCAGGTCATCAATGAAAACAAAAGTGGACCCAATATTGCCCCTTGGGGAATTTAACTGATGCATTGATGAAGGAAGTACTTGCTGACTGGCCAGATAGGACAACTTTGATGGAACGACCTCTCAGGTAGCTTGGACTAGCTCCTAATCCAGGATACTCATTTTGCCATGAGTTTCGAGCAAAGGCCATTATGTCAGATCTTGTCAAATGCTCCTTTGATGTCCAGGGCAATCAGGTGTACTTCGTTGCCTCTGTCCAAGAAGTTGGACCACCCTTGAGTCAGAATGATGAGGATGTCAGCCGTGCTGTGTTGCCGCATAAATCCTAAAACTTTTATCTGAAATCAGTTGGTTTCCAAGGAGGTACTCCTGAAGTTGGTTCTGTACAACAGCCTCTATGACCATGCTAATGATGCAGAGCAGAGAGATGAGGTAGTACATAGATGGATTAGACTTTGAATCTCTCTTGTATGCAGGAATGACAGATGATTGAACAGATTCATCAGGATCGGTATAGTAAACTGGTTAACAAAGTTGTTTGTATCAGATACAAAGAACTTTATTAACCAGGAATGACCAGATGCAGTCTAAAACTCCCTTGGAGAAGCAAAGCTCAAACAGCAGGCTGAGTGGTCTAGCAAGTTCTGCACTGCACTCCTTCAGGACTCTTGCAGGGATTTCGTCAATACCAGTAGCTTTATCTGGTTGCAGATTCCCGAGAAGCTTCCTAACATCTTTTCCATTGAGCATGTTGCTGAATGCTGAACTTCAGGAGTAGATTCTTCTGCGCTGGCAAGCTGACATTTAGCGGCAAAGGTTTGACAGAATTTTTCAGCTTTGTCTTTTGATGTATTGTAGACTTGACGGTCATCCTTAAGCACTGGTATATCAACTCTGGTGGCCGCCCCTTCCCCGGGGGGCTGAAGAAAATCCAATTTTTCCTCCCCTTCCTCAACAGCCCGAAAAGGTTGCCCCAATTTTTTTACGGTCGTTTGAAAAGTGAAGAGCAAAAAAATTTCCGCCCTTTTTCTTTACTAATTCTTTTTGCCGCCCTTTCTTCTTCCGTCGCCCCTCTTTTTTGCCGCCCCTTCTTCTTTCCGCCGCCCCCTGCTTTGACCCCGGGGGGCTGGCGCCCCCAAAGCCCCCCCCCCCAAATACGCGCATGGCTAAGGGGTTAACAGTGTTCTACCAGTTCTTGCTATAGAGGCTGCCATCTGAGAGTTCTTTCCTCAAGTTGCTGTTATTATGTCTGAGCATACAGTATGAACTCTTTATGCCAATTATGTCTCAGTCGTCATATATTCTATGAACTCTCTATACCAATTATGTCTGAGTCTACATTGTATGAACTCTTTTCCAAATTAGACTCTTTACAAGCCAATGGGACTACGTCCCTACCTATTTTTGACTAGCCAATTTATGTCAGCCAACATTTGACCTACCTATTGTCTGATCATGATTGTGTCTTGCCAATTTTGTCTTGCCAATATTGACTTTTCTGTTATAATTATTGCTTAAATTGGGCAACCTATTTCAGCTTAACTACAATACTTGTCTCAGTGCTCCTAAGGAAAGTAGGTATATCAACCAACCAACCAACCAACCAACCAACCAACCATCCATCGCATTTTTTGCAACTCGGAAGTACATGTAAAATAATACAAATACATTTTAGGTCATTTTCAGGTCAGCAATGATATGTATATAACAATACAGGCACAAATGTTTCACTCATTTACCAACCAATCATAGTGAGACACATCACTACCAACCTGATGTATACAGTGTAATACAATTTTGGAGACCATGTTGAACGCTATATTGAATTTTATGGACCCCTAAACTCTTCAATAGATCATTATTGAGTTGAAAACTATCACCTGAATAGTAGGATTTAGGCAACCATTTTGGATTTGTAGCTTATGTGATTAATCTGAAATATTTTTGTTAGTCAAAGTGGAATCCTTGACCCAAAAAACCTAGGTGTAGACACCAAAATTGCAATTCATGTGTAAAAAATTAGTAAAGTATAGGTATTTTAAGAGTTTGTGGCGGTCATTTTGGACGCCATCTTGGATTTGTAGGTTACCTGATTACTCTGCGATATTTTTGTTGATCATTGTAGAATGCTTGACACCAAAACATGTTTTTAGATACCAAAATTGCAACTCTGTGGTGAAAAATAAATTATTTGTAGCAATTTTAAGATTTTTGGCGGCCATTTTGGACGCCATCTTGGATTTGTAGTTTTTTGATCACTCTACAATATTTTTGATGATCATAGTAGAATCCTTGACCCCAAAACATGTGTTTAGACACCAAAATTGCAACTCTGTGGTGAAAATTAATTAATTGTAGTAATTTTAAGATTTTTTGGCGGACATTTTGGACGCCATCTTGGAAAACCACTTTCCTGTAGCCCGATTTTTTAGGACTTTTTTTCTGTTATTCCTGAGGTCCCATAGAACCAAAATCAGTTAAAAAACCTTTTGTTGCAATTTTTTTTGGGTCAAACCGTATATTCCCCCGCCTATACATAAAAGTATACATAATTTAGAATAGCAAAGACTTCATAAATTCAAATGTCAAATTTGGCATAAATGCTCATTTTTGGAGAATATCCAAAAAACTTTGCCCAATTCGTTTTTATTAATTTAACAACCCGTTTGGTTGAAAAATGCTCAATTTCTAAATAACCCGACGAAAAATTTCAACTATTCAAGCACTATGTTAATTACAATTATAATTATCTTGAAAAACAATACATGACATTCACAGTGCAAGTGAAAAATAAACCCGATTTCACCAATACTAAAAGGTGGAATCAATGAACTCCCTTCCCACTTTTGTTAATACTGTAGTGATCGATGTATTTCTCTCCGCTTGTGTCCAACGAGGGTTATAAAAACCCCTTCACAATAGCACTTCCCACAAGAATATGCGGACATATCTTGTGATTCGCCTAACGCTGGTATGTTCCTTCATAGTGTTGGAATGGCAAAATTGGTTTTGCACAGTAAAAATGGTAGCGTTGCCCTTTGTAGTTACATAATACAAAGGGGTACGGTTTAAAGTTGGATGCCATTCCTCAGAATACTATGATGACGACGAATCGATGTAAAGGACGTGACTAAAATCGGGTTGATGATAAAATAACAGGTTAAGGTTCGCTTGTGTACTTGCGATCTTTCAAACACACCTTGGATTAACTTTCAATCAATAGGTGGCACTTTTGTTCTGAAATAATTGAGTGACAAGAATGTATCAATATCCCCTAAAATTATTCTAATGGATTTTAGCTTAGTAAATACAGTTCGGGGTATAATTGCAACGGCAACCGAAGGTTTCAGCCTTCATCATCAAAAATGTCCTTATCCAAAACAAAAATTGTGACATTTATTTACCACGTGTGACATCGGGGATTAATTGAAAAGGACTTGTGCGATACGGGGTATAATTGTAACCGAGGGTTTCAACCTTCATCATCAAAAATTTCCTAATCCAAAACAAAAATTGTGACACTTATTTATCACGTTTGACATCGGGGATTGAAAAAGACTTATGCGATTAACAGATCAAGCAAAATGGATCAGACGTCGCAAAATCAATTTTCAGGTACGAAACGAAAGGAATGATAATTGTTATACAATTACATACACACATGCATAATATATACACATATAAATTTATAATGCGCCTGTAATGCGAATGAACAAACCATGCCACCTGCATGAACCCTGACAAAAGAATACAAAGAAACAGTTCAAGCAAAATGTTACAAGCAACCAGTAAAAAAAATCAGTTGAAAAATAAGTGTAATTTCAGATTTTTTATTAAATGGCTCAACGTCGAAGCTTTCCTAGTAACTTCCACCCGAGATATCCATATAAAGAGTAAAACATAAATAACTACCCATTTAGATTTGTTTCTACATTTCAAGAAGTGTTTCTTCAATTAAAAATATTTTTAGCATGCATCATCATAAACTCATAGCAACAGAGACACCGATTTCATTCCTGTAGCTGACTTCATGCTTGAATGAGCACACAATGATTGAAAGAGTTCACTAATTCAAAAGTGGCAAAAAGTTAATATCAAGTACTCGATTATAATGTACGTTTTCCTGATACCGGCTGCTGGATTATAATTTAAGTCACACCACTCCACGCCATACATAAATTCTGCCAGTCACATTTCCCCAATATGAAATTTTTAAAAGTAAAATTTTAATTTTAATTTTACTTCATTAAAGTTTGGCGGAGGCGGGGTTCGAACTCACGGCGGCGGACTGCTTTGGACACACTATGAACCCAGCACCTTAGACCACTCGGCCACTTGTCTTGTTGGAATTCATTTGAAACTTATTTGAAGATATAATCGCAACTTCAACATAGGCCTACCACGTGACAATCAAAGGCAGAAAACGTATCATATTTTGGAATTTTATTTGTCTAAAAACATTTATGTGTATTATTAGCGCTCAATTGTTGTTAACTGCGTGTTTTATACAAAAGAATCCAACAATAAACATGATAACTGGACGTCTATATGGACAATACATTATATCGATTTTGACACGTGCTTGTGTCTCAGTACATTTCCATGGTCAGTAAAATACTATAGAGGAAAACCTACCATTTTCTTGTATACACGTTCGATGTTTTGATCAAGTATGTGAATATTCGAAATTAGACCCAAAATGTTTTTTCAGGAAATAAAAGATTAGATTACCATAAAAACGAAACAGTAATCTTTGGTTGGGTCTAATGTAATATTCACATTGAATTTTCAACGTTTTTTCTATCCTTATTCGTGCTCAATTACAAAAATATTTTGGCATATATAAAATTGAAATAAAATTATCTGCCTCTTAAACGGCATCAAATGTGCCACAATTGGGTATCACGAATCGTTATATATGATGTGCAGTTAATATTCATATTTTCTTTTATACAGAGGATGCTTCAGTTTTGACAGGAAAAATATTTTCTTGAAAACCCTCTCACTCGGTTATTTTAAAAGGTAACCACGCTTCCCTAGAATGTGCAATAAATTAGCATTAAAATTTTTCTTATTCTAACAGCAAGCGTTTCTAGAATGTATTATGGCGAAATGTGGTGTAAATGTAAGTGGACATGCTAATACTGGTTGCCAGATTATAATGCAGGTTTCATGATACCGGATGCCTGATTATAATGCAAGTACCCGATTGCTATTGAACTATTCTTGACAGACAGAAAGTGGATGCACATAGTGATTCTGCTAAACCATCTTTCTGTAAAGGGATACTCATGTATGATCAGAACAGCTGCGGGATTAGAACTACTGGGTATGAATATGCTATGAGTTTGCAGCTGATACATGTCAAAAATATTTTCAATCGAAGAAATGGTTTTTCAAAAATTGCGCAACCAGCACAATGCTTCATTCTGTCAGGTAGCGTCTAAAACGAGCGATATTTCTCAATTGACAATTGAGAGTTTAGCAAAGTGCAGCTCACTGGTAAAGCCCATTCATTAAATAAAGTTGCTATTATGCATGGTACGTGCACCCCTTTTCAATCTTTGAAATAGGCAAACCACCTCCGTGGACAGAGCAAAAAACGGGTACATTTCTTAAAAAGAGCATATCTTAAAAAGTTGTCAGCCGATTGAATTTTTTTTTTTTTTTGGTTTATTAAAGCTAACAAATAAAGGTTTCTTTACATACCAAAATATTTTTGACCAACCGTTCAAAAATAGGAGAAAATGATGGCGCAATGAGGGTTTTTTTTTTTGGGGGGGCACCCTGTACATACATGTGTATACATGGATTCATGTGTATACATGTAAATCCATGTGTATACATGGATTTATCTCACAAGCACGTTCTACCTGCAAGGGTTTCAGAACAACTGTGTGCATGAACATTTATGTGCAGTTTAAAAGTAACCATCATTACGTAGCAAGCAAAACAAGCTGGTACAAATATTTTGTAAATGCTATCAAAGATTCCCTGTCATTACTTTATACATTCAAAAAGGTCTCCCTCCATCATCACATCTCTGTTATGTATTGAAATTATAAATGGTTATACACTTAAATCTTGGCTACAAAATAAAAGTTATTTGATTAAAATGTGATTTTTGGTTGTTACGGTGTGTTGGTTAAAGTGAATACAGATTTGGTACGTCGGAAACGGTCTGAAGGCTAATTTTGATTAAAAAGGTTGCCAACATCTGTGTGGAAGTCATTACAGATTTATTTTTGAAAATGATTAAATTGTTTTATTTTTGTTTAAATAATTTAATCAATATCTATTGCTTGGAGAGAGCACAGTTTTACTGGGCATCATGTCTTTTGCACAACAAAACCGATACATGTTCAGAATAGACTTCGTATTGACAATTTTCTATAGGTTGTTGACTTCGATCGGTTACATGTAGTTCATATTAATTGTTTCATAAGTTGCGGACGTACATTCAGAAGACTTTGAGGACCCAGAACTTCTAAATTATTGAGGCTTTAGTATTTTGAACTCTTTGTATTTGAAGTATCTCTGATAAAAGTGTAAAACCTGAAAATGTAATTCAAATCCCATTATCGGTTGGCAGGATCCTTACTACATAGCTGACACATAAAATCATGCAGGAACTTTCATCTTCATCTTCATTAGATACAGTGTATCCCTCAAAATTCAGTATTGCTGCACCTTGAATATTAACATAGCGAGGCGAACAAAAGTGGTGGTGATGAACGTGAAAGTTTATTATATGCAGTGCTTCGTGCGAGTAACAATAGCACCAGCTGGATGCTAGCAGCATATTTTCATTATTCTTAAAAAGCAATTCATAATATGGAAAAGCTAATAAGCATACCTATTTGAAAGGCGCTGTAGATGTCAAACGAATAAGTTCAAATTTACCTTCAGATTGACGATCAGATACATAATGATCGTTATTTCTAAATAATTCAGTTCTTAGCTCTAGCCTCATGTGCATTTGACAAAGGAACTAAAGAGGTGCAGTCGGCTTAAAAATTGAGCATCAACTGGTCTGGCGATGTTTGAAAACAAATTTCGTGTCATTTTATTTAGATGCAGGAAATAATTGTGTGACAGGAATGTAACAATAGCGTAAAACCTCGTCCACAAGCATATAGAGTGCTTCTGATGAAACCTACATTAATTACATATTGGCATATTTACGATTGTTTCGAATTAATTAAGCCTTCATAAAAAACACTACATATGCTTGTTGACGACCCAGCAAACACAAAAACGTTTTAAAAACGTTTTAAACAAGTTATATTTTGGGTTTTGGTTCAGGTAAAACGTTTTAATAACATTAAAATGTCGGGTTATATAAAGGTCATGAAATCGTTTTAAAACGTTTTGTATGAAAACACACTACAACAATATTTTTAAAATGTTTTCGAAATGTCATTGTAAACTATTTTTGCAAACATTTTTGGCCAAATATTTTGTCAACACTTAAATTACATTATGTTGAAATATTTGCACCCAGCAAATACAGAAATGTTCTTACAATGTTTTTTTACAAAACGTTTTAATAACATTTAAATGTCGGGTTATATAAAGGTCGTGAAAACATTTTAAAAACGTTAATGTAAATATTTTGGGCAAACATTTTTTACAAAATATTTTTCAACCCCAAAATAACATTCTGTTTAGAATGATTTGTACCAAGTTTTCAAAATGTTTTTGGAATGTTATTAAAACGTTTTTATACCCTTTATATAACCCGACATTTAAATGTTTTCTATAAAACATTTGTGTTTGCTGTGCAGTATATTACCAATAAATGTTATTTAATGTTATGAAAACGTTTTATACCATTAAAGTACCCTTTATATAACCCGACATTTAAACGTTTTCTGACAACCTTTTATAACCTTTTACGAATGATGTCGAAAACGTTTTGTGTTTGCTGGGGAGGTTTTACGGACAAATACAGTAAGTGATATTGTGATCGAAGGTTTCAGCCTTCGTCCTCAAAACCTTTCATAATCCATAAATCATTATTCGGGTATTACAAGAAACTGACTATAGCTATGCATTAAACCATGAGCAGCCCTATTCAATATGATAATGCATGGTTTCAGAACGATAGCGTGCATTTTTGAACAATTGTTCAAAAATTACAAGCTGGGACAAATATTTTGTAAACGATATAAAAAAAAACCCTGTCATTACTTTATACATATCACAACCAGTGGTAGCCCCTGTTGCCCCACCAGTAAAACCCCAAAATTACGAACATGTCAACTTTTTGCGGTAATTTTGCGCAAAATGTGTTGATATTGCCCCCCCCCCCTAAAATTCACTTTGCCCCTCCTAATGCCCTACACACAAAAAAAATCCTGACGCCGCCACTGATCAGAACAACATGAGCAATGGCTCCAATTATACAGACTCATTTATTACTCATGTGCATAATGACATTCTTCAACACAACACAGGATTTGTGAACAGATTCCCCCAATCATTACATTGAATAAATGAGAAAGATGAAATGATTTCAAACTTACCTTTTCATCCTGGATATCAACATTTGTCATTTTATCCAGTAAAATGCGACACAAATCCTCCGAACGCCGTGAATCGATAGCGTAATGCAATGGGGTCTTCCCCTATTACAAATATGACAACAAGAACAAAGTCGATTATAATGGTAACATACACATTAAAGTATAACGATTATGACGTCCGTGTGCAAAACAATGGCAACTGTAATAAATAGTAATTAAATGTTTGAAGATAAAGCACTATGTCAATTATAACTATCTTGAAAAAAAAAAACACATTACCATTCAAAGTGATAAAAACGATTTCACTAGTACTAAAAAAGAGGACTAAATGACTTCCTTCCCACTAATGTTAATACATGAGTGGCCTACGTTCTTTTCTCCGCTTGCAACCAATAGGGGCTATATGGACCCATTCGCAAAAGTACGTTCCCATGGAAATATGCGGACATAACAACGATTCGCTGGTTGTGGCCAACATGTGACCATGGCAAAATTGGTTTTGCACAGTAAAAATGGTAGTAAAAAGCGTCTTGTAGTTACATAATGCAAAGAGGTTACGATTGATAGTTGGATGCTATTTCTCAGAATGGCATGATCATGACTAATTGATTTAAAGAACGTGTTGGCGATAAATAATTCTACATTGCCAGGTTAAGGACTGATTTGTGTGCTTGTGATCTTTCAAACACACCTTGGATTTACTTTCAATGAATAGGTACCACTTTAGTTGCAGGAAATAATAGTATGACAAGAATGTAACAATATCTCCAAAATTATTGTTCAAATGCACCGATCTGTAAGAAATGTACTGACTGTGGTCTTTTGAAATTTGAAACCACTGAGCGTGGTTGACCCCCATCAAAGCATATCTTAAACACCGTAACTGATGTTGCAACTGTTTAAAAAGCATCAATTTTATCTGGGCGATTTTTGTTCCGCAAGACTTATGTGCTCAGACTAATCAAAATGCCCAGTACCAGTTCTTAGCATATCCTCTATTCGTAAAACTTGCTTGGCGAGTGAATTATATGTGTGAGAAAGATACTAGTATTAGTAAACTGCTGTCTCCTGTACACTATGTTGTCAAATATGTCCTTGGTTTAATAGTCATGAAATTGCATGGAGGCTAGTAGATGTAGCGACGACATTTACGCCCTGATAGTATGTAACAAATCATCTTATTGGTCTTGCCGTTTCACATCGCAATGGCTGAGTTCAAATATTTTGTAAATGCTATCAAAGAGTCCCTGTCATTACTTTATATAGTCAAAAGGTCTCCCTCCATCATCACATCTCTGTTATATATTGAAATTATTTATGGTTATACACTTAAATCTTGGCTACAAAATAAAAGTTATTTGATTAAAATGTCATTTTTGGTTGTTACGGTGTGTTGGTTAAAGTGAATACAGTTTTGGTACGCCGGAAACGGTCTGAAGGCTAATTTTGATTAAAAAGGTTGCCAACATCTATGTGGAAGTCATTACAGATTTATTTCTGAAAATGATTAAATTGTTTTATTTTTGTTCAAATAATTTAATCAATATCTATTGCTTGCAGAGAGCACAGTTTTACTGGGCATCATGTCTTTTGCACAACAAAACCGATACATGTTCAGAATAGACTTCGTATTGACACTTTTCCACAGGTTGTTGACTTCGATCGGGTGAGCACTTATTACATGTAGTTCATGTTAATTCGTTTCATAAGTTAAAATCAAATAAGGGTTATTCCGTAGTTGCGGACGTACATTCAGAAGACTTTGAGGACCCAGAACTTCTAAATTATTGAGGCTTTTGTATTTTGAACTCTTTGTATTTGAAGTATCTCTGATAAAAGTGTAAAACCTGAAAATGTAATTCAAATCCCATTATCGGTTGGCAGGATCCTTACTACATAGCTGACACATAAAATCATGCAGGAACTTTCATCTTCATCTTCATTAGATACAGTGTATCCTCAAAATTCAGTATTGCTGCACCTTGAATATTAACATAGCGAGGCGAACAAAAGTGGTGGTGATGAACGTGAAAGTTTATTATATGCAGTGCTTCGTGCGAGTAACAATAGCACCAGCAATTATGGAAGCTGGATGCTAGCAGCATATTTTCATTATTCTTAAAAAGCAATTCATAATATGGAAAAGCTAATAAGCATACCTATTTGAAAGGCGCTGTAGATGTCAAACGAATAAGTTCAAATTTACCTTCAGATTGACGATCAGATACATAATGATCGTTATTGCTAAATAATTCAGTTCTTATAGCCTCATGTGCATTTGACAAAGGAACTAAAGAGGTGCAGTCGGATTAAAAATTGAGCATCAACTGGTCTGGCGATGTTTGAAAACAAATTTCGTGTCATTTTATTTAGATGCAGGAAATAATTGTGTGACAGGAATGTAACAATAGCGTAAAACCTCGTCCACAAGCATATAGAGTGCTTCTGATGAAACCTACATTAATTACATATTGGCATATTTACGATTGTTTCGAATTAATTAAGCCTTCATAAAAACACTACATATGCTTGTTGACGAGGTTTTACGGACAAATACAGTAAGTGATATTGTGATCGAAGGTTTCAGCCTTCGTCCTCAAAACCTTTCATAATCCATAAATCATTATTCGGGTACGACAAGAAACTGACTATAGCTATGCATTAAACCATGAGCAGCCCTATTCAATATGATAATGCATGGTTTCAGAACGATAGCGTGCATTTTTGAACAATTATTCAAAAATTACAAGCTGGGACAAATATTTTGTAAACGATATAAAAAAAAAAAACCTGTCATTACTTTATACATATCACAACCAGTGGTAGCCCCTGTTGCCCCACCAGTAAAACCCCAAAATTACGAACATTTCAACTTTTGCGGTAATTTTGCGCAAAATGTGTTGATATCCCCCTAAAATTCACTTTGCCCTCCTAATGCCCTACACACAAAAAAAAAAATCCTGACGCCGCCACTGATCAGAACAACATGAGCAATGGCTCCAATTATTCAGACTCATTTATTACTCATGTGCATAATGACATTCTTCAACACAACCCAGGATTTGTGAACAGATTCCCCCAATCATTACATTGAATAAATGAGAAAGATGAAATGATTTCAAACTTACCTTTTCATCCTGGATATCAACATTTGTCATTTTATCCAGTAAAATGCGACACAAATCCTCCGAATGCCGTGAATCGATAGCGTAATGCAATGGGGTCTTCCCCTATTATTACAAATATGACAACAAGAACAAAGTCGATTATAATGGTAACATACACATTAAAGTATAACGATTATGACGTCCGTGTGCAAAACAATGGCAACTGTAATAAATAGTAATTAAATGTTTGAAGATAAAGCACTATGTCAGTTATAACTATCTTGAAAAAAAAAAACACATTACCATTCAAAGTGATAAAAACGATTTCACTAGTACTAAAAAGAGGACTCAATGACTTCCTTCCCACTAATGTTAATACATGAGTGACCTACGTACTTTTCTCCGCTTGCAACCAATAGGGGCTATATGGACCCATTCGCAAAAGTACGTTCCCATGGAAATATGCGGACATAACAACGATTCGCTGGTTGTGGCCAACATGTGACCATGGCAAAATTGGTTTTGCACAGTAAAAATGGTAGCGTCTTGTAGTTACATAATGCAAAGAGGTTACGATTGATAGTTGGATGCTATTTCTCAGAATGGCATGATCATGACTAATTGATTTAAAGAACGTGTTGGCGATAAATAATTCTACATTGCCAGGTTAAGGACTGATTTGTGTGCTTGTGATCTTTCAAACACACCTTGGATTTACTTTCAATGAATAGGTACCACTTTAGTTGCAGGAAATAATAGTATGACAAGAATGTAACAATATCTCCAAAATTATTGTTCAAATGCACCGATCTGTAAGAAATGTACTGACTGTGGTCTTTTGAAATTTGAAACCACTGAGCGTGGTTGACCCCATCAAAGCATATCTTAAACACCGTAACTGATGTTGCAACTGTTTAAAAAGCATCAATTTTATCTGGGAGATTTTTGTTCCGCAAGACTTATGTGCTCAGACTAATCAAAATGCCCAGTACCAGTTCTTAGCATATCCTCTATTCGTAAAACTTGCTTGGCGAGTGAATTATATGTGTGAGAAAGATACTAGTATTAGTAAACTGCTGTCTCCTGTACACTATGTTGTCAAATATGTCCTTGGTTTAATAGTCATGAAATTGCATGGAGGCTAGTAGATGTAGCGACGACATTTACGCCCTGATTAGTATGTAACAAATCATCTTATTGGTCTTGCCGTTTCACATCGCAATGGCTGAGTTCAAATATTTTGTAAATGCTATCAAAGAGTCCCTGTCATTACTTTATATAGTCAAAAGGTCTCCCTCCATCATCACATCTCTGTTATATATTGAAATTATTTATGGTTATACACTTAAATCTTGGCTACAAAATAAAAGTTATTTGATTAAAATGTGATTTTTGGTTGTTACGGTGTGTTGGTTAAAGTGAATACAGTTTTGGTACGCCGGAAACGGTCTGAAGGCTAATTTTGATTTAAAAAGGTTGCCAACATCTATGTGGAAGTCATTACGGATTTATTTCTGAAAATGATTAAATTGTTTTATTTTTGTTCAAATAATTTAATCAATATTTATTGCTTGCAGAGAGCACAGTTTTACTGGGCATCATGTCTTTTGCACAACAAAACCGATACATGTTCAGAATAGACTTCGTATTGACACTTTTAAACAGGTTGTTGACTTCGATCGGGTAAACACTTATTACATGTAGTTCATGTTAATTGTTTCATAAGTTAAAATCAAATAAGGGTTATTCCGTAGTTGCGGACGTACATTCAGAATACTTTGAGGACCCAGAACTTCTAAATTATTGAGGCTTTTGTATTTTGAACTCTTTGTATTTGAAGTATCTCTGATAAAAGTGTAAAACCTGAAAATGTAATTCAAATCCCATTATCGGTTGGCAGGATCCTGTAGATGTCAAACGAATAAGTTCAAATTTACCTTCAGATATGACGATCAGATACATAATGATCGTTATTGCTAAATAATTCAGTTCTTAGCTCTAGCCTCATGTGCATTTGACAAAGGAACTAAAGAGGTGCAGTCGGATTAAAAATTGAGCATCGACTGGTCTGGCGATGTTTAAAAACAAATTTCGTGTCATTTTATTTAGATGCAGGAAATAATTGTGTGACAGGAATGTAACAATAGCGTAAAACCTCGTCCACAAGCATATAGAGTGCTTCTGATGAAACCTACATTAATTACATATTGGCATATTTACCATTGTTTCGAATTAATTAAGCCTTCATAAAAAACACTACATATGCTTGTTGACGAGGTTTTACGGACAAATACAGTAAGTGATATTGTGATCGAAGGTTTCAGCCTTCGTCCTCAAAACCTTTCATAATCCATAAATCATTATTCGGGTACGACAAGAAACTGACTATAGCTATGCATTAAACCATGAGAAGCCCTATTCAATATGATAATGCATGGTTTCAGAACGATAGCGTGCATTTTTGAACAATTATTCAAAAATTACAAGCTGGGACAAATATTTTGTAAACGATATCAAAAAAAACCTGTCATTACTTTATACATATCACAACCAGTGGTAGCCCCTGTTGCCCCACCAGTAAACCCCCAAAATTACGAACATTTCAACTGTTTGTGGTAATTTTGCGCAAAATGTGTTGATATTGCCCCCCTAAAATTCACTTTGCCCCTCCTAATGCCCTACACACAAAAAAAATCCTGACGCCGCCACTGATCAGAACAACATGAGCAATGGCTCCAATTATTCAGACTCATTTATTACTCATGTGCATAATGACATTCTTCAACACAACCCAGGATTTGTGAACAGATTCCCCCAATCATTACATTGAATAAATGAGAAAGATGAAATAATTTCAAACTTACCTTTTCATCCTGGATATCAACATTTGTCATTTTATCCAGTAAAATGCGACACAAATCCTCCGAACGCCGTGAATCGATAGCGTAATGCAATCGGGTCTTCCCCTATTACAATTGACAACAAGAACAAAGTCGATTATAATGGTAACATACACATTAAAGTATAACGATTATGACGTCCGTGTGCAAAACAATGGCAACTGTAATAAATAGTAAAAATGTTTGAATATAAAGCACTATGTCAATTATAACAATCTTGAAAAAAAAACTAGTACTAAAAAGGAGGACTCAATGACTTCCTTCCAACTAATGTTAATACACGAGTGATCTACGTACTTTTCTCCGATTGCAACCAATATGGGCTATATCACTGTAGGGCTATATGGACCCATTCGCAAAAGTACGTTCCCATGGAAATATGCGGACATAACAACGATTCGCTGGTTGTGGCCAACATGTGACCATGGCAAAATTGGTTTTGCACAGTAAAAAATGGTAGCGTCTTGTAGTTACATAATGCAAAGAGGTTACGATTGATAGTTGGATGCTATTTCTCAGAATGGCATGATCATGACTAATTGATTTAAAGAACGTGTTGGCGATAAATAATTCTACATTGCCAGGTTAAGGACTGATTTGTGTGCTTGTGTTCTTTCAAACACACCTTGGATTTACTCATACTGCAGTTACTGTCCGTTTTCCTATACACAATACACAGTGCTCTCACCATTGACGCGTGACCTCTACAAATAGTGTATGTTAGAAGTATATTGCATTTGCCTAGTTAACATCACTGTGTGAAAAATAACCGGCCAATATTTAAAGTATTCTCCAAACTTCTAGCAAATATATTTCTCTAACATGACATAAAATTACAGCTAGGTTAGATGTTCAGAAATAGTGGCACTTTCGTAAAATATGAGTGAGGGCAAGGCATAGCTAGCTCATAGCTAGCCAACTCCCCGTGTTAATTGAATGGAGATTTGACCGAAAATATTGAGCTATATTGGTAACGGACCGCTCAGTTCTGAAGGATGCCACAAAAAACGGTACAAGCTACATTTAAATTATTCTACGAAATTCTAGAAAATATAGTTTTGTAACATGTCCTAAATTCTTAGCTAATTTAGGTGTTTGGAAATAGTCGCACTTTTGTGTAAACGACAAAACGACAGATAACACCAAAAATATGAAGAAATTATTTCCAAACCGTGTTAAGTCAACAATCATTATGTTGCTCATTTTCAAGAATGCTGGTTAACAAAAAGCAGACCATTGTCTCATTTCGTGAACAAAGGTCCACATACCATTGTTTCCTTTCGTTTCCTTTATAATCGGTTATCCAACTGAAGCTGTATTATACCAGCTCATTGAGATACCGCACATATAAAACAGACACATGTGCACAACAAGAGAAGATCCGATTTAATCAGTTGAGCTGTTTCAATGAGTGTTATCATGGTTTAATAGCTTTTAATGGGGATTAAGTCCTGCAAAGGTCGAGGTGAATTCTACTGTAGACATGACTGCATGATGTGTCAATGAATAGGTACCACTTTAGTTGCAGGAAATAATAGTATGACAAGAATGTAACAATATCTCCAAAATTATTGTTCAAATGCATTTTGAAAAATAAGTGTGATTAAAAATGATCAACACGGAAGTAAGTTGAACACGTGAGGTCTATGGGTGATGAATGCTTTGTCCTCAGCTCATTTGCGAGTGAGAGATATTACGTAAACTGGAGCAACACCATTGAGGCACTGAAAACGATGATGAGTAAGAATCCTCTCCTTGACTGGTAGTCAATGAAGATCGGCACCATGTGGAGTGATACGTTCATGTCTGTGCATGGTATACCATGTATATTAAAATGAATGTATTGCTTTGTTCTTAATGTGTTGGAAGTTTTGTGAAATTTCAGACAGTTTTCATAAAAGATGGTATTTTCCGAGGCCCTGTGTCAATAGGAAAAAACGGGAAAACGCCTGAAAACGCAAACTAGCATGAAATTGCCAAACATAATTAATAGTTGTACTATCGTACAAAAATCTAAAATCGCCAAAGGAAAAAGCACAATCACAGAAAAGGTTGATGGCGATTTTTAGCCTTTTCCCTAGTGACATAAGGCAAATTTGAAATGAAATGAAAAGTGTAAATAATATTGTCAAAGAGCTAGAAGATGATAATTGCTGAATATCTTGCCTTGCGGGGTACCACGCCTAGAGCACACCAACCGTTTACCCTCGCTGGGTTTACCATAGACCATGGTTTTACCTGAGTAACTCTGTAACCAATTACGTACACACAATATTGACAGGTCATACAGTGTGTATCAAAATGATTAGTACCGACGACTTCTCATTTTGCAAAAAAAAATTGTGCTATTTTTGTATCAGTTTGGGGATAATTGTTTAAATATTTGAAATTATAGTAGTTTTATCTTCTCTCAGAATTTTAGATCAGAAAGATTGCACATTCCGTTCAGAAGTTACATGATTATAAAGGAAAATATGTGTTTTTACACATTTCATCGTAATCCTCGAATAGCGCACCATTTAAGCTCTATTTAGCTCTATTTCAGAACAAATACCTTTTAATTGAGAATGATGTTGACATTTTGCCTATTTCTTCATTCATAATGTATATAAATAATCTGATCAATATTTGTTGGTTAAGGGTTATGCCAAGCCGTAATACCTTATTGACTTGAATAATTTAGGTGGGTGAAAGAATGGTAGTATAAGATGCATTGAGATTATTAAGTAGATGGAATGGCAGAATGGTTACAGACTGTAGACAGTGCCTCATTTCAAATATATAGTTTTAGTTTTGGTTTTGGTTTTGGTCACGTGGTTTCCTATTGTCCTGCCTAACCACTTGAATCATAAGATATCGAACTCATTGTTTCTACCTTTTGTTTAAAACCGAACATTTGTGTCAGTCAGTTTCGGTTTTGGTTTCAGTTTCTTATAAGTGGTGTGGATCGTAAAATTATTTGATTTGAAGTTACCTACTCTAAGTATACAAAAGAAATGTTTAAATTTCGCAGCATACTGCAGTTACTGTCCGTTTTCCTATACACAATACACAGTGCTCTCACCATTGACGCGTGACCTTTACAAATGATGTGTGTTGGAAGAATGGGCACTTGACTAGTTAACATCACTGTGTGAAAAATAACCAGCCAATATTTTATTTATTCTCCAAAACTTCTAGCAAATATATTTCTCTAACATGACCTAAAATTACAGCTAGGTTAGATGTTCAGAAATGGTCGTACTTTTGTAAAATATGAGTGAGGGCAACTCCCCGTGTTAATTGAATGGAGATTTGACCGAAAATATTGGTATCGGACCGCTCACTTCTGAAGGATGCCACAAACAAACGGTAAAAGCTACATTTAAATTATTCTAAATAGGTTCTAGAAAATAAAGTTTTGTAACATGTCCTAAATTTTTAGCTAATTTAGATGTTTGGAGAGGGTCGTACTTTTGTGTTTTAGGAAGGATATGTAAACGACAGATAACACCAAAAATATGAAGAAATTATTTTTTAACCGTGATAAGTCAAGAATCATTATGTTGCTCATTTTGAAGAATGCTGGTTAACAAAACGCAGGTCTTTGTCTCATTTCGTGAACAAAAGTACACATACCATTGTTTCCTTTCGTTTCCTTTATAATCGGTTACCCAACTGAAGCTATAATACGCAAACTTTATTGCGATATCGCACATGAAAACAGTCACATGTGCACAGCCAGAGAAGATCCGATTTAATCAGTTGAGCTGTTTCAATGAGTGTTATCTTGGTTTAATAGCTTTTAATGGGGTTAAGTCCTGCAAAGGTCGAGATGAATTCTACTGTAGACATGACTGCATCATGGTGCAATATTCACGAGGAGAGAAATCGAGCATGGTAATCTACATTGAAAGACGTGGTTTACAAAACCGAATAAGTCTAGGCTAATTCACCTGTGAAAAAATATAGACCATCGAAATATTTGCATTCGGCATTACAAAAGGGGTCACTATTGTAATTGTATAGGTGCTATAAACAAAATCGATTCATGTCCTTAATCCCATGTACCAAAATCGATGGAAGGCCATTATATGACCTCTAATAACCTAATGACTTTTACTGAAGCAATTTTTACTGCAAAAAGTAGAAGATAGAGGGGAAAAGAGATTGTGTGGGGTGTGTGTGCTACCCATCAAAGCATATCTTAAACACCGTAACTGATGTTGCAACTGTTTCAAAAGAATCAATTTTATCTGAGCGATTTTTGTTTCGCAAGACTTATGTGCCCAGACTAAGCAAAATACCCAGTACCAGTTCTAAGCATATCCTCTATTCGTAAAACTTGCTTGGAGCGTGAATTATATGTGTGAGAAAGATACTAGTATTAGTAAAATGCTGAGTTCATTGACTCTTATCTCTATTAATATTATTGGATCTTGGGATGTGACCCAAAGTAATGACAGTAATACAACTATTGTTAATACCCAATGACAACAAACATTTTTACTGTGTATAAGCTTTGTAACTTTGCCTTGCAGAGATTCGGCTATATTTATAAACTGTCCATCATAACTGTCACTGTCGTATTTGTCAGCACAGCGACCATATTGTAGATTATAAAATTAAAGTTCTGATTTTACATACACCACTGTAAAATAAGCTCAAAAGGTAGTTATATTGGGTACCCACAACAAAAAATGGTCGCCATTGCCAGCAGCATCTACTTGAAGATCATTTGGCCGGTGATCCCGGAAGGATGGCATATCAGTCACTTTTTGACCATGGAGTGGATGATTTATCATCGGGAGGGGGTGTATTTAACCGTAATGTTGAAGCTTAGTTGAAAGCTAAAATTCTACATAAGCATTGTATTTATTTGCGCACGTGTGCACAATTATGACAAGTTAAAGACTATATACAAATGTTCAGATCGTATAATTATTTGTGCTAAGATTGACCCCAACATTTATTTATTTAAGATGACGTTCTTCAAGATATTCCCCTATTTATGTTTTGAATAAACCCGAACGATGACGTATTCAGATGAATCTAGACCACAAATTGCTCCTATGCTAATGACTTTATCTATAGAATCATCCAAATTTTACAATAATGAATTAACCCGAAAGATAACCTATTGAAATGAATTTAGACTTGCCTCATTATCCTGGACTTCCAGATTTGCTTTGCTGTTCACTATTAGTTTACAACAAGCTTCATTCTTCTGGGCAGCGTAATGTAATGGGGTCTTATTCTGTTATAACAAATATAAAAACAATAATAGAATTTATATTAGAGGAAAACATTCACAAAATATATTATGATGATAAATAATGTAACATTTTTTGAGAAAGACATAATAGCTGTAATAAATGGAAGCCCACACAAAAACAAAGTCATCACGTGTTTAAGGGGTTTTAATTCTTTATATGATTGCTTAAAAATATTAGACTGATAAATTTAACGTGCTACAAATTGATTTTGAACATTTTGAAATTTGCAAATTATTTCGTTAGCTTCAGTTTGATACCTCACATGTGTAAAACTAATGACAAATTGTTCAGATATAAATGATATTGTGAAAATAGGTGCGATTTGAAAAGTTGCAAATTCCATCATATCGCAAGGAGCAAAATCGCTTAGCCTGAGAAGTTTTACTTGCCTAAAGTGAGTGGCCGTCAATATAAGTCACCGATCTGTAAGAAATGTACTGACTGTGGTCTTTTGAAATTTGAAACCACTGAGCGTGGTTGATACCCATCAAAGCATATCTTAAACACCGTAACTGATGTTGCAACTGTTTCAAAAGCATCAATTTTATCTGAGCGATTTTTGTTTCGCAAGACTTATGTGCCCAGACTAAGCAAAATACCCAGTACCAGTTCTAAGCATATCCTCTATTCGTAAAACTTGCTTGGAGCGTGAATTATATGTGTGAGAAAGATACTAGTATTTGTAAAATGCTGTCTCCTGTACACTATGTTGTGTCAAATATGTCCTTGGTTTAATAGTCATGAAATTGCATGGAGGCTAGTAGATGTAGCAGCGAAATTTACCCCCTGATTAGTATGTAACAAATCATCTTATTGGTCTTGCCGTTTGACATCACAATGTTTGATACGGTTTCTAGACTGAAATTTTGCGTAGAATACGCTCCCGTAGTCCACTTTAATTAAAAATGGCTTCTTTATGGTCTAAAAATCAAAATGGCGGCCAAAATGGTGAATTTTAGCCAAACTTATTTGAACGGCTTTTTAAGGCCGATGGTGGTGATTTGAGTGTCTATGAATATGTCTGTGGACATGAAAAAGTTATTTACATAGTTTATCAAAATCCAAAATGGCTGCCTTATACAAAAAAATTCAAAATGGCCGCCAAAATGCCGAACATTATTCTAACTTATTTGAACTGCGCTCTCCGCCCGATGGTCGTGATTTGGGTGTAGGTATATGTTTGCGGACATGAAACAGTCATTTACATTGCTTATAAAAATCCAAAATGGCTGCCCTATGCCCAAAAATTCAAAATGGCGGTCAAAATGTCGAATATTAGTCTATATCATTTGAACGGCATTCTCAGGCCGATTCAGCTAGTTTACAAAATCCAAAAAAGTTGCCCTATGGTCCAAAATTCAAAATGGTGAACTAAAATAGTGAATTTTAGTAAATATTACTTGAAAGTTATTCTTAGGCTGATGGTAGCGATATTGGTGTCTAGGTATATGTTTCTGAAATATAGGCCCCTACAGTGTACATGACGAAGTCATTTTGATGATGGAATCTTAAATGGCTCCCCTATGCTAAAAAATTCAAGTGGAGGTCAAAATTGCAGATTTTATATTGATTTTACATAATTATCATATAGACACCCAAGCTCTTGGGACTTAATTTTTGTTTTAAATCTAAGGTCACCGTGTCACAATATAATCACTTGTAATTGGTACATAGATGCCCAAATTATTCAAAATGGCGCCATTAACCAAATAATCACATTTGATGTCTATTGATCTATTATGATTTAAAAAGGTGTCCAACTCTTGTATATCCCGTAAAAGGTAAACGATTTCTATCTTTAAACCGGGGTATTTGAAGATCGGCCATAATATGAAACATAATAATCATTATAACGCAATTAAAGAAAGTGATTAACATTAGAACTACGTAGGGGGTTGTACCACCCCTAAGGTTTTTCATCCTCCATAAAAAAAAACACACGTCTTTACGCCCAAACGACTTAAACTAATCGTAGATCCATCCTGTACGCTCTTTTAAGTGATACAATTTTTACCCCAGCACCTTACCCGGGGTATGACTGACCATCAAAGATGATTGACCATAGAGGGGGGGGGGGGGTGAGGCCCACCATAGGTTTCTACAGTAAATACAGTTTCATTTCACTCTTGTAAAATTATTCCAAGATATATTGACTTTTTACTTGTTATTTAGGTTGAAATAGTCATTTTCCTTTATATTTAGGAGACAATTCGGTGAAAATCGCATTTTCGTAGAATTTTTGGAAGAAGATCAATTTTGCCTATACTTTTGAAAATAACCAGAATTGAATACATGAATACAAAACCCACCCAAGTCCATCGAAAGTGATTTTGAAAAAACTAAAAAACAAATGTGTATCATACATGCCGGGTATAGGCCATTTTGGATTTCACATGCTAATAGACCCACGTAGAGGGTTGATTTGGATTCAACTTTTATACATATGATAGGCCTATGTATAAGCAACAATTTTCCATGCTTAACTCAATTTGGCCAAAGTACGGGCTTGGGTGGGTTGTACATTCATATATTCAAGGATGTGCTCACAGTATGACGTCATAGCGATATTATGTGGGGAATGTTTGTACTTCTTTTGGTATCACTGGATAAACGAGACCCATAGCTATACATTGGTACCTAATACAATTAAAAATTAGGGGCAACACCCCCCCCCCCCCTTCGTATTCCGTGGTACAAAATATGGCCCAGTAGTTCTGTAAAGTGTGCTGAGGCTTGTGGATCAACGTCTAGGCGTTGTGCCTGTGCGTAGCGCACTATAAATCACTGCGCTTTTTTTTCTTTTTTTTTCTCAGTAGTATATAGCGACTGTTCCTTGGAGTCAGGTAACTGAGAAAGCTGGATTTGTTAGAAAGCCATCACATTCGCTTGTTTGGTAATAATATTGACCAAGACCTGATATCCTTGTGATAAAAGCGAGTGTCCATTGAGCAAGGATAGATAATAAACAATAATTTCCACTTTTAGCACATTAATTTCACTCATAACAGATCAAAAGTTGAAACGTCTGTAGGTTTAACCCTAGAACTACTGAGCCATATTTTGTAACACGGACAACAAAGGGATGGGGTGTTGCAACCCCCCTAATTTTCAATTACAAACGTCATATGCCGTTATATTTGGTACCAAAGTATAGTTATAGGTCTACTCTCTCCAGATATATCGCTATGACGTCATAATGTGAGCACACCCATGTAAAATTGGGAAATTTTAGCTATCTACAAAAGTATGGGCAAAATAGATTCGGCCAAAAAAATCTACGATTTTAATTCTAAAGTGCGATTTTCACCGAAATTTCTCATAAATATAAAAGGAAATGGCTATTTCAACCTAACTAACAAGTAACAAGTCAATATATCTTGGAATAAATTTACAAGAGTGAAATGAATATCATGATGGGCCTCACCTCCCCCACCCCATGGCCATCTTTGATGGTCGGTCCTACCCCGGTGCTGCGTGCAAAACCACATACCTTTGCAAAATATGATATTTTGCATATGCAAAATTACATACTTTCCAAAGTATGTAGTTTTGCATATGCAAAAACACCTACTTCGGCAAAATATGTAGTTTTGCATATGCAAAATATCATACTTTACCATGTTTACGATCACTATGAAAAAATACATGTTTTGCTGGGAAACCCCGTGCAGTTCGTGTTTGTGAATAAGGGCGCATGTCACAATGATTGTTAACTTTAAATTTTAAAAGGCAAAATATAGCGGATAGTGTATGTAAAAAATGAATTAGCAATATCTGTATCTGTCTCCACAATCCTAAAGTATTAGCCCGGGAGTATTAGGCTACATACAATATAAATTATTCTTTGAAAGTAGAGAATATTATAATCCTGACCGTATCCATTCTGCCCCTAAAGCCGATACCGAACAACACATAAACAGCCTTGACCTGCGGTTGTCTAAAGATAAATATACAGAGTGACCTTCAGCTTCTCCGTGTTTGCTACCATATAGGCGTAGGCTGCATGGGGTGTATCCTGCATAAATTAGTGTTCTTGTTCAAACCTGAGACTAGTATACCTCAGGCTCAAACACATGTTTCACACTTAAGTGAACGCTGCATGACTGTATGTTTCTGTTTTCAGGGATGATTATCCTAATGTCTAATAAATGATGAGGGACAGTAATTTGGTAGTATGCACCCTTACAACACACATCGCGCGGTGTTTCTTTATGCAAAATCAAAGTTATGCAAAACATGATACTTTGTAAGTATGTAGAACTGAATGCTATACCGGGTAAGGTACTTGGGTAAACATTGTATCACTAAAATGAGCGCAATGGATGGATATACGATTAGCTTAAGGGCTGGGGTATGAACGTTTGGACAGTATTTATTTTGGGACATTAGAGCACATTAGACATATCGAATTGCATTCTGAATATGAAGAATGTCATTCTGATATCAAATAATTTTGATTTTTGAAATTCGCAATTTAATACACATTTTATGGCAAATCATTAAAATTGATATTTTTGATATTTAACAGTACTTGAAGTAAACTTTATAAATCTGATGATTTATACTTAAAGTGTATGTAGGTGGGATGAAAAGCCGACGATCAATTGAAAATTTTGACCTTTCGTATTGAAGATATGGATTTTTTTCCCAAAACACCAAAAAAAATTAGGTCTTTTTGGGAAAAAATCCATATCTTCAATATGAAAGGTCAAAATTTTCAATTGACCATCGGCTTTTCCTCCTGCTACATACACTTTAAGAATATATCATTAGATTTATATAATTTACTTCGAGGACTGTTATATATCAAAATTTGAAAAATATCAAATTTTTATAATTTGTCATAAAATTTGTATTATATTGTGATTTAAAAAAATGAAAATTATTTGATATCAGAAAGACATGCTTCGTATTCAGAATGCAATTCGATAGGTCTGAGGTGCTCTCATGTCCCAAAAAATACTGTCGAAACGCAATAAACGCTCATTTTGGATCCCTTAAGTCGTTTGGACGTAAATACGCGTATTTTTTTTTAATGGCGGATGAAAATCTTTGGGGTGGTACAACCCCCTACTTAGGTTTATCACTTTACTTATTGCGTTATAATGATTATTATATGATGTTTCATATTATGGCCGCCAAGGTCTTCAAGTGCCCAGGTTTAGAGATAGAACTAGTTTTCATTTTACGGGATATACAACATTTTCAATCGTCTTTGGACTACCTTTTTAAATCATAATAGATCAATGGACATCAAATGTGATAGTGTTAGTTAGTATTAACATTTGGTTAATGACGCCATTTTGAATATTTTGGACATGTTCCATTTATAAGTGATTATATTGTGACAAGGCGACTTTAGATTTAAAACAAAAATTAAGTCCCAGGAGCTGGAGTGTCTATATGATAATTAGATAAAATCAATATAAAATTTGCAATTTTGGCTACCACTTGCTTTTTTTTAGCATAGGGCAGCCATTCTAGATTTAATCAACTATCTAAATGACTTGGTCATGTACACTATAGGGGCCTATATGTCACAAACATATACATATAGACACCAATATCGCTATCATAAGCCTAAGAATATCTTTCAAGTAATTTTTACTAAAATTCACTATTTTAGCCTCCATTTTGAATTTTGGACCATGGGGCAATTTTTTTTATTTTGTAAACTAGCTGAATGACTTTGTCATGTCCCCAAACATATAACTGAACACCAAAATCGCCACCATCGGCCTGAGAATCCCGTTCAAATGATATAGACTAATATTCGACATTTTTACCGCCATTTTGAAATTTTGGGCATAGGGCAGCCATTTTGGATTTTTATAAACAATATAAATGAATGTTTTATGTTCTCAAACATATACCTACACTCAAATCACGACCATCGGCCCGAGAGCGCCGTTCAAATAAGTTAGAATAATTTTCGGCATTTTGCGGCCATTTTGAATTTTTTTTTGTATAAGGCAGCCATTTTGAATTTTGATAAATTTTGATTTTTGTAAATAACTGTTTCATGTCCACATACATATTCATAGACACTCAAATCACCACCATCGGCATAAAAAAGCCGTTCAAATAAGTTTGGCTAAAATTCACCATTTTGGCCGCCATTTTGAATTTTGGAGCATAAGGAAGCCATTTTGGATTTCATAAACTATCTAAATGACTTTCTCATGTCCATAAACATATATTTAGACACCAAAATCACCACCATTGGCCTTAGAATACATTTTTAGTAATTTTGACCCCCATTGTGGGGGCACCCCCGGAAAAAGCACTTTGGGCACATTTTTAATTAAAGTGGACTACGGGAGCGTGTTCTACGCAAAATTTCAGTCTAGAAACCGTATCAAACATAAAGTGAACACTATTTCCCATCCGCGCGTGAATGAGAGCCCGACTTTGAGTTCTCAGTTCATTGACTCTTATTTGTATTGATTTTATTTTTGTAAATTAAATCAAATACTGGAATAAAATTTAACTCACTTTGCTACGTTGCGTCCGAAAACATCGGACTTCGTCAGGCATCTGATTGAAGATGTTGTGATGACGTCAGATGTTGGACCCGGCGTTACGAGACATTCCTCGCCGTCTGACGTCACAACATCTGACGTCATCACAACATCTTCAATCAGATGCCTGAAGAAGTCCGATGTTTTCGGACGCAACGTAGCAAAGTGAGTTGCAAATTTTAGTTCCAGTATTTGATTTAATTTACAAAATAATGTTTTGAACTACTGGATGAATAATCTACACCAAGATATTTGTATTGATATTATTGGATCTTGGGATGTGACCCAAAGTAATGACAGTAATACAACTATTGTTAATACCCAATGACAACAAACATTTTTACTGTGTATAAGCTTTGTAACTTTGCCTTGCAGAGATTCGGCTATATTTATAAACTGTCCATCATAACTGTCACTGTCGTATTTGTCAGCACAGCGACCATATTGTAGATTATAAAATTAAAGATCTGATTTTACATACACCACTGTAAAATAAGCCCAAAAGGTAGTTATATTGGGTACCCACAACAAAAAATGGTCGCCATTGCCAGCAGCATCTACTTGAAGATCATTTGGCCGGTGATCCCGGAAGGATGGCATATCAGTCACTTTTTGACCATGGAGTGGATGATTTATCATCGGGAGGGGGGGTGTATTTAACCGTAATGTTGAAGCTTAGTTGAAAGCTAAAATTCTACATAAGCATTGTATTTATTTGCGCACGTGTGCACAATTATGACAAGTTAAAGACTATATACAAATGTTCAGATCGTATAATTATTTGTGCTAAGATTGACCCCAACATTTATTTATTTAAGATGACGTTCTTCAAGATATTCCCCTATTTATGTATTGAATAAAACCGAACGATGACGTATTCAGATGAATCTAGACCACAAATTGCTCCTATGCTAATGACTTTATCTATTGAATCATCCAAATTTTACAATAATGAATTAACCCGAAAGATAACCTATTGAAATGAATTTAGACTTGCCTCATTATCCTGGACTTCCAGATTTGCTTTGCTGTTCACTAGTAGTTTACAACAAGCTTCATTCTTCTGGGCAGCGTAATGTAATGGGGTCTTATTCTGTTATAACAAATATAAAAACAATAATAGAATTTATATTGGAGGAAAACATTCACAAAATATATTATGATGATAAATAATGTAACATTTTTTGAGAAAGACATAATAGCTGTAATAATTGGAAGGCCACACAAAAACAAAGTCATCACGTGTTTAAGGGGTTTTAATTCTTTATATGATTGCTTAAAAATAGTAGACTGATAAATTTAACGTGCTACAAATTGATTTTGAACCTTTGAAATTTGCAAATTATTTCGTTAGCTTCAGTTTGATACCTCACATGTGTAAAACTAATTACAAATTGTTCAGATATAAATGATATTGTGAAAATAGGTGCGATTTGAAAAGTTGCAAATTCCATCATATCGCAAGGAGCAAAACCGCTTAGCCTGAGAAGTTTTACTTGCCTAAAGTGAGTGGCCGTCAATATAAGTCACCGATATGTAAGAAATGTACTGACTGTGGTCTTTTGAAATTTAAAACCACTGAGCGTGGTTGATACCCATCAAAGCATATCTTAAACACCGTAACTGATGTTGCAACTGTTTCAAAAGCATCAATTTTATCTGGGCGATTTTTGTTTCGCAAGACTTATGTGCCCAGACTAATCAAAATACCCAGTACCAGTTCTAAGCATATCCTCTATTCGTAAAACTTGCTTGGAGAGTGAATTATATGTGTGAGAAAGATACTAGTATTAGTAAAATGCTGTCTCCTGTACACTATGTTGTCAAATATGTCCTTGGTTTAATAGTCATGAAATTGCATGGAGTCTAGTAGATGTAGCAGAGACATTTACCCCCTGATTAGTATATAACAAATCATCGTATTGGTCTTGCCGTTTGACATCACAATGGCTGAGTTCTCAGTTCATTGACTCTTATCTGTATTAATATTATTGGATCTTGGGAATTGACCCAAAGTAATGACAGTAATACAATTATTGTTAATACCCAATGACAACAAACATTTTGACTGTGTAAACTTTGTAACTTTGCCTTGCAGAGATTCGGCTGTGTTTATAAACTGTCCATCATAACTGTCACACATCGTCATCATCCCTATATCTTCGTGTCAAAAATTGCCGTGATAGTACAGCGACTCCTCTCGTTTTTCAACAGCTACGCATTGCGATTTTGTTCGAGATAGGCCGAGCGACTCAGGCTAGGCATACCATGACTATCATATGAGATACACACAGAGTTTCTATATTCTACACATTATTATGATTTGTGCATGCTCTAGTACCCCATATGATGTTTCTATTACAAGAAAATCGATTTGTTTTCAGGTAAAACCAGGGTTTTGTTTCCAGTACGCTCACTCGAAAAGCAGTACACTAATTAGCGGGGCCTTGCAGCTTGCTGTGGATATCTTTTACTGCATTTTTTATGTAAAGATTTTGAAATCCAATGTAAAAATCGTGATATATTTAATTTTGAGAATTACAATTCTACTTTATAGGTATAAAGGAACACGTTTAGCCCAGTCAGTTAAGTTCCAGGTGCAAGCCCTATAACACAATGCATATGTAAACTTTCTTTATCTGTGTCCCCGTCTGTGTCAATAATAGAATATTGATTTCAACGGAGTATTGAGCTGTATGGAAATATATTTATAATACAGGGTGTTGACACTGTGTGTCATTGTCGTATTTGTCAGCACAGCTACCATATTGTAGATTATAAAATTAAAGTTCTGGTTTTTACATAAACCACTGTAAAATAAGCCCAAAAGGTAGTTATAATGTTAATACCCACAACAAAAAATGGTCGCCATTGCTAGCAGCATCTACTTGAAGATCATTTGGCCGGTGATCCAGGAAGGATGGCATATCAGTCACTTTTTGACCATGGAGTGGATGATTTATCATCGGGAGAGGGGGTGTATTTAACCGTAATGTTGAAGCTTAGTTGAAAGCAGAAATTCTACATTAGCATTGCATTTATTTGCGCACGTGTGCATGACAAGTTAAAGACTATATACAAATGTTCAGATCGTATAATTATGGGTGCTACGTTTGACCCCGACATTTATTTATTTACGATGACGTTCTTCAAGATATCCCGCTATTTATGTTTTAAATAAAACCGAACGATGACATATTCAAATGAATCTAGACCACAAATTGCTCCTATGCATAATGACTTTCTATATAGAATCATCCAAATTTTACAATATGAATGAACCCGATAGATAACCTATTAAAATGAATTTAGGCTTGCCTTTTTGTCCTGGGCTTCCAGATTTGCTTTGCTGTCCACTAGTAGTTTACAACAAGCTTCGTGCTTCTATTTTGAACATTTGGTGAAAAAAGTGTATTGCATTCGTGGTCCGGTAGCTCGAAAATTCAATGGTCACCAATATATTTAATTTAGTTTGTTTACTTGCTTGTTTGTTTGTCAGTCAGGAAAACATCACTTTGAAAAATTGAGTCGCTTCGTAAGGTAGGTAGAGCCATTTGAATAGAGGCCATTTTGTACACAAAGTATAGGGAAATTTATTACTATTGTGCACCCTCAAGGGAGAGTACGTGTGTGAGCCTATACGGAAGACGTTTTGATTCAGCAAGTTAGACCTGTGCCAAACAAGTTTTGATTAGCATTTGCATATTGACTGATGAGGTGTTTTTGATTATAATTCATATAATTTATAGCTAAAATTGCAGAAAAAAGCAACATTTACTAGACTAACAGTGCTAAGGTGAGTTATGACCCGAAATTGGAGACTTGGAGAAATATCAGTATAGAGGCACTGTTAGGTCAATACATGAACAGGTAAGCTTACCTTATGAAACTGCCTGGATGGGGGGGGGGGGGGGGGGGGGGGGGGGGGGTGGCTGGGCTAGGCTTATGATTTCACCAACATGATCAAAGACCCATGTAATTCAACACTTGTATAATTCATGCATTGCCTTTGTGGTCATGTTTTCCTTGCTTCTGTCATATCTGTGTGTCTGTCTTGCTGTCTGTCATAAGTTTAGCCTGCCTACCCCCCCCCTCCTACACACACATAGGCCTAAGGGAAGTTTACCTGATCCAAGGCCCGTGTCATGAGCTCCAGCAGCCTTTATGTTTGTTTGTTTGCGTGCATTACCAAATTAACTTCATGTCTCAGACATTATAGGCCTACAGATTGGGATCAACATTGTCAAAATAAATTGATTTTAATTTGTTCCATTACATGTGCTATCTACAGTAGATAGCACATTATTTGAATTTGGCGCCAAGTTGAATTTGGCCCCCGAAGTGTCAACTTGTGATCGGTCACTCAAATTGAAGTTATATAATGTTAAGTAGTATTAAAACTCTAAGGAAATTATAAAATCAAACATCTTGAGGTCCGTGAAGATTTCACATCACCAAATAATGTCTCTTGTGGGATTCCGTCCTGATCTGCGGTGTTTTTACATTTCGGTAAAAGTTAACCAACTATAAATCAATATTAAAAACCAAAAGAATTGTGCAGATTTTGGGAAAAATTTGTGTCAGGTAATAAATGTAGGCTTGAATCTAAGCATCTGCCAAGAATGGAAAAGATTCTGGGCTTTTATTCAGATTTTTCATGTATTTCTCAAACCGGCTGCTTCTAGGTAAAATCACAAGTGCTTCTATTTTGAACATTTGGTGAAAAAAGTGTATTGCATTCGTGGTCCGGTAGCTCGAAAATTCAATGGTCACCAATATATTTAATTTAGTTTGTTTACTTACTTGCTTGTTTGTTTGTCAGTCAGGAAAACATCACTTTGAAAAATTGAGTCGCTTCGTAAGGTAGGTAGAGCCATTTGAATAGAGGCCATTTTGTACACAAAGTATAGGGAAAGTTATTACTATTGTGCACCCTTCAGGTCTGTGGTCGAAATTGTGATCAGAAATATTTTGGCCCTAACAAAACTTAATACACTTGGAAGAGTTGGATATCCTTTAAGCATTTTCAATGAAGTGTATTACATATTGTACAAACACAAATGTATGGTGCTGAGGAGAGTGAGAAGCATCACCACATTCTTTTTGATTGTTGTTCATTTAATTTTTTGGTTCTCAGAAAAACTGTAGAATTGTGTATACTAGTTATTCTATCCTATATATGTAATGTGTAAAAGCTTAATAAACAATCAGGTCCCTAAGCTGGGATGGCCTGTCGATTCATGATTCAGGAAGCTTCTGAAATTTGTCATGTAAATAACATTAGTATTGGACAGAGTTGCCAATTGTTAAATTATCAGTCACTAGTTTCATAAGGGTGGAGGCAATTGACAACATTAAAGTAGCAGACATGAATCGTAAAACACTACAAAGATGTGACAATTAACCTGTTCGAAGTATGGCGTACAGATCCTTAATTCCGGTTTGACGTAAGGATACATCCAACCGGAAGTAAGGAAATAATTTGTATGTTGGCATTTTTCTTTGGTATGAGATACTTAAGGAGGGTTATAGTAAGGATCTACAACCATCATTCTGATGATACCTACCGACCATGATTGGCGAAATCGTCAACAGTGAGTTATATTTTTGGTTTTGTTCCAATGAAATCTTTTATAATACATTTAAATATATCTAAGAGAACGAGCTGGCTAGAAATAATATAATAGAAAGTCAAACAGTTCAAAATAAATTTTGATATGATTTTGAATTCAGAGCAAAATTCTAAATTCTAAATTTGTGTGCTAAATAATTCAACAATAAGAATGTTTCTGTCGGCGTCAAGGAGGCACGTTATCATAAAATAAAGTAGCAAAAGATAAAGAAAAACAACTTTACCACATATTCTAAAAACACTAGCTGAAGTTAAAGACACAATCCAGGTATGTCAACAGTTTCCTAGGCATTGTGGTAAATATACACCAATTTAACTGTGCCTAATATGGGAAATAAATACACGAATGATTGAAATAAAACTTCATGTCCACAGATAAAACAAGGTGCGATTACTTTTCGGCTTTCAATGATATTCTGCATTTGTTATGCATTTATCAAATCATGGCAAATGACATGGTCATTAGTCATTATTTGAAATCGGAAATTAAAGAGGGAAGTCTTTAAATTAATATTTTAGCATGCTCAATTTTGTGAGCAAATAGGAAATTCTTTGAATAGGCTTGTACACGTAGCGATGCATTTTAGCCCACGCACTTTTTGGGAGGGTAGTCATTTCGAGCAGTCCTGTTGATCGATATTCTTATCCTCTTGTGGAGGTATTTACAGAACCTTGAAATAAGAATTATGCTAGATACTTCGGAATGCCACGAAGGCATGTTCGAACCTCGTCAGCTGTCTTATAGACCAATTTCAAAACTTGAAGGGATATTGTCACACCCTATTCGGACACCTGCAACAGGAGTTAAAGAATGCATGGTAAAACCCCTAATATTCATTTATTGTACCAGTATAACCATGTTAACCCCTTATTAATTATAGGATGTTGGGCACGATTCGTAATATACACTGTTATTAAATGCAAGACACCTTAGGATCGGATATTAACGTTTGCACAGTATTTTTTTGTGGGAGCTGATAGTACACCGGACCTATCAAATTGCATTCTGAATACGAGAAAAGTCCTTTTGATATCAAATAATTTTGATTTTTTGAAATCAAAAGAAACAAAAGGAACTAAAGAATACTAACACAAAAGAACTGAAAAAATAAAACAAATGTTGTGAAAAGTACAGAGAAGGAAAAACAATGAAATAAAAATTTACTTCTTTAAATAAAGTTTGACTGAAGAGACTGCGTTGTCTCTTTGTTGCGGGGAATCTTTACGTCTTGTATAGGCCAGTTTGTCACTTTTAAACTGGACCTTCGTCCAATCAAATGCTTGTAACTTTACTTCTCGAGGTCACATTGGATTCGATGGGGGTGTCATAATGTGATTCATAATGTAATTTCCCCAAATATGGTTTAGTTTTAAAATTAGGATTTTTCCCCAAGTGTAAGGACACTTGTTTGGCGCAGTATATTATGGATTAATATAACCGGGAATAATACTGTGTAATCACAGGTAAATAGTCGTGGCAATTTTATATCGCGATGAAAGGAGTGACGGGGCCCTTAACACGTCCCAATTTTAAGTATGTTTGTACTAATTGAGCTCGTCGTCTCAATCATTCACGGACGCTACCATGTTGGTTCCCAGTATTTGCTATCACCACGCACACAAATTTGGGAAATAAAAACCAACGAAATTCATCGACCAACACAGGGCGCACATCGTCATGATTGTGAGGGCACGAGCCGAGAAATTTAATAACATCAATGTTCGAGATTGTCTTTTATTCACAAAACTTTATTCTCACTCTCCTTGTCTGCTCTTATTCATTTTTCAAACAATATTAGCGACATCTGACTCATTGCTCTTGATCATGTCACATATAGGTTTGAGAATAATGAATAAGAGCAGATAAAGAGAGTGAGAATAAAGTTTTGTGAATAAAAGACAATCTCGAACATTGATGTTATTAAATTATATTGGCAAAACAATGCTCAAACTCTATTGTTTTATATTGTTTTCGGCCATTGATAAATTGCTCAAAACTCGGTAACCAGATGTCCGATTTTGATGGAGTTTGCATCAAAATGATGTAAAAACGTCTGATTGAAAATTGCCGACATGTGACTCATTCCCCTTGATCATGTAACATATAGGGCAAATTCATACATAGCACAATAGTACATTATTTCACCATAACCAACACAACGTATGCTTTCCAGTGCCTGCACTCCGACGCACCAACGTCAGGGTTAAAGGTTAAAAACTTCGACATGACAGCGATCAGTAGCTCAGCAGGTGCAGAAAAATTCAATTTTCTCATTAATTACGAACGTGATTAAAATCCACTTTTCAGTAGTGTTTTAAGAATATATAGCTCTATATTGAATAATGTAAACCTTGTTTTACCATTGATGTCCTTTAAACGTTGGACAGGAAAATAACGCTTCTCTCCTGGACACAAAAAGGATATTAAACATGTTAACAGTGGACTTCGGTTGTATATATAAATGCGCATATATAAATGCGCACGTGACCAGATGGCCAGTGCCATGTTCGTGTTACCTCACTGTCAATCTCTGAAATTGCGACCACAGTTCCAGGTGGTGGCCGCATTGCATTCTCTAAATTCAGTAAATTTTCATCGTCAACAGTGTAATTGAATGGGATTATTTTGAAATTTTAAAACGCTTGAAATATCACAAACAAATAGGCCTATGTTGATAAATAATATAAATACAAGCTAAAACCGTTGGGGTTCGATAATGAACCCCACAAAATTAACCGACTATAGAGTGTATGCAATAAACCCAAGCGGAACGAGAGTTGCTAAGTAACCGCTAACCGAACCATAAACACATGCATGATCAGAGAGCGAGTCTTCAATTTCCCCATAGCTTCCCACGTTGTACACACGTCAATCGAATTTGGCGGTGTTCGTTTGTTTGTCCTCCAAGTTATAGCATATTGTTCACTTTGTGTTGAACATTGTAAGTGGCCCTCACTAATGACATAAAGGTTACTGTTATATCATGTCAAGAGGCCACTTTCATGAATAAGCTAAACAGCCTATGTGGAGGAATTGTATGCATGAGCAATCACACCAATGACGTAGTAATGAATACCCTCTATATTGGAAAATGCCATACGGCCGGGCGGATTCACAAGTTGCCGGCTCGATCATGGCATCCGCCGCCTGCACAGTTCTGACCTTAAAGCCAATCATGTCCCCTTTCATACTTTCATGCCGTTGCGACAAGAGGCATGACTTATCAGCCATTCACAAGTCTTGATTGTGTCTGTTTGTCTACAATGCGCGTGTGTCACGCCGCTCGGCGGCAAGCAGCATGATAGTATGAAACCAGCACTACGTCATAGATATGGCCAATTGGGACGCCCATTTAGCACGGAAATTATGAAATATAAGTTTGTAAATCAGCTATATCTAGCTTTTCCGTCGTTAATTTTTTTCGTGATGGAAAACGTTAATAAAGAGTTTATCTTTCGGGTCAAGTTATTTTAGCCTTTGCAATCAATGCCACTATTTTGCAAAAGCAATTTTCCTTGCGACCTGTCATTTTCCCCTATACTTTTGCACGGGGAGTTTATGTACATCCGGGTACCTTATATCGTTTAATACGGTATGGCGACTTGTAGATGTCACGTGCGCATTTATATATGCGCATTTATATATACAACCGAAGTCCACTGGTTAATGGGTATATGACATGACCAACGTGCATCGTAAACTTTTAGCGAGGACATATTTTTAATTCGAAATGGAAAATTACGTATTACCTTATGATACTTATTTGAACTTGACAGAATGCGCTGGTGAACTCAAATGTATTGTATTCAAACTACAATGGTTATAAGATTGTGTGTTACTTTTTTTGATGCATTATGATTTAGGTAAAATGTGGACATTTAATACGGTGCGTTAAAATGCTTCCTAATTTCGTTTAAAAGGTTTCAAACGCGGGTAAGGGATCGGATAGCAACGTTTGCACAGTATTTGTTGTAGGACATGAGAGCACATCAGACATATCGAATTGCATTCTGAATACGAGATATGTCCTTCTGATATCAAATAATTTAGATTTGTTGAAATTCGCGATATAATGCAAATTTTATTTCAAGTTATTCAAAATTGATATTTTTAACATTAAACAGTCCTCGAAGTAAACTATATAAATCTTAAGATATGCATCGAAAGTGTATGCATCGTTCTATTTAGATAAAAATCTGAAAGCTTCAAAGTCTGTCAAACATTTCCGCAATCAATTCAAAATAAAACCTCCAAATATAATTAATCTTTTCCGCGAGTACTTCCGATTCCCTTGTCTTGTATTTGGTTATGTTATTTAAAGTTGCTTTGTTTTGTTAATTTCATTTGGTTTTAGGAAAGGCTAAGTTTCAGGCCTTTTTGGTCTTCCAGCCTTTTCCTCCATGTATCGTGTTTGTATATTTTTTGATATAATATTTTAGATTTTTTATGGAAATAAAATATGAATATAATATTAATATGAATTTGGTAGTAATAACCACTCAATGATATCAGGAATGGGCAATAGTCGTTCGGCAGGCCCTATTGATGTTTTGGATGATTAGATGTTTGAATGTATCTTGTACGCAACAAGATTTGCAAAATTCTACTTTATTGCAAATTATTGTGATTTGAATTAGGCCTATTCCTTCATATGATTATATATGGTTATATAACGTTCTTGCGAAACTGCCCATTAACCACTTTCACAGTTTTTGTTTTCAATGTCTTGAAATTGCACAAAATTTTGAGACAAAAGTATTCAAGTCAAATTTAATTTGCATTATATTGAAAGGGTAAAAATCATCTATTATAAATTAGGCAGTTAGGCGAAATTTCATTTAGTTGTGTCAGTTCTTTTTAGATCAAAATCATCCCAATAGTCTTTGGCTTTCCTTTTTTTCTGTTTGTTATATATATTCTCTCATTGCTTTTCTTAAGATGTATTCTGGCATTCTAAGTAGATATCGTAGCCATGATAGCCGTCGTTTCTTACACAGCCGTGACGTTAGTCACGGCTGTGTCTTTTTTCTTACAGGTTCTTTCTTTCTTTCTTTCTTCTGTCAACCATTACATTTGCTCTAGCACTCACATGCTTAGATCGATTTTGACCTAACTTGGTCACAATGATTATTGACCGTGCCCCTACATGTCAAATGAAACTCGTGGGGTCAAAGGTCACGTAGGGGCCATGGATGTCAAAAACGTAATTTCAGCTCAAAATGCATCTTCTCCCACATATAACGTAGGACAGTGATGTCATTTGCACACGTGCATTGCTATTACCCAGTGTATATTAGGTGTACACAGATTTGGGGTCAAAGGTCATTACGGGGTCACTTCCGGTATAAAACGAAACACCTTCACATTTTTATTAGCTAAGTAAAACATAGCACAGTAACGGTATGTTCACATATGATCTGCAGTCACCCAATGTATATGTGGTATTTTTTTTATTTGGGGTCAAAGCTCATTAAGGGGTCACTTCCGGTATAAAAAGAAATACCTTTAAAATGCATCTTCTTCCACAAATTATGTGGGACAGAGACGCCACTTGCACAAATGCATTGTTATTACCCGGTGTATATGGGGTGTACACAGATTTGGGGTCAAAGGTCATTAAGGGGTCACTTCCGGTATAAATCGAAATAACTTCAAAAAACTTTATCAGCCAAGAAAAATATAGCACAGAGACGGTACATTCATGCATGAATTGATGTTACTCAGTGTATACCTGGTATTTTTTTATATTGGGGTAAAAGGTCATTAAGGGGTCACTTCCGGTCTGAGAGAAAAACCTTCAAAACGCCCCTTCTGCCACTAATAACATGGCAAAGTGATGCTACGTGCACACATACATCGACATTAGCCAATGTCTATGGGGTTTTCATATATTTTGGGGTAAAAGGTCATTAAGGGGCCATAACACGCCTGTGTTCGTGATCTTAGACCACAGCCAAGTCTAGTTTATTTTCTGTTTTTTTTTATTTTCTTGTTCCACGTAATGGTTTCTTTGGTTGTTTAATATAAGTCTGCATTGGATATTGTGTTAGGGCATTTGATATGGTTAGTAGCCGTCGGAGTAAAATATCGACCTTTTATTCGAGAGTTTTGGGAAGTGTCCTTGCCATAGTTGTCCTTAGGGATTGCAAGTCCTTTCCCTCGGTTGATGCCACATTCTGTGTCTAACAGAGAGCCAAGATATTTGCATTTCTACCATTGATCATTTCCATTTCAAAGAGAACCCATTTGCTATAAATATGTATCTGCTCGTCCTTCCACTTTTCCAGCATCTTGCTGTATAGCGTAAAAGGCGCTTAATAAATGGTGTTATATATAATTTATATACGAATGATAAGATCAACGAGCGAAAGTGAACAGATTATAAATCGAGCCTTTAGTTTTGAAGATATTGTGGCGGAAATGGATGTCGACGAGAGAGGGCCTCCTTCAGTCACGTGGTTTCATTGGCTATATAAGCCGAGTGCAAGAACACTCTAGGCCAGTTCGCCAGGTCGGCCGGGCCAGTGCGCCCGGGCTGGGCCGTCTGTTCAACAAGTGTCAGACCAAGTGTGGCCAGTCTGTCTGTAGCCGTGAGTGTGGTTGGTTGATGACTGGTCAATTAGCTCTCCCTCTCTTCTAAGCATCCAAGCCGCCGCTCTCCGCTCCTGATTCCACTCCGATCTTGGATCAGCCCGAAGCCCAATAAAGGTGTTGAGCCAATTGTTCTCATATCTGTGTGTGTCTGAGAGTATTTCATTTGCCAGTGTCATGTACGATATGGTTCGTACACCCACAACATCCTAAGCCTTACTTTGCCAATCGCTACCATATATACCGAAGGCCGGTTCCGCTACATTTGGTGCCAGCGGTGGGATCTCCGTGACAGTTGGACTAGTATTCACATATCAGATTGGTGGACAAGTGTTTAGCAGAGAGAACTATGGAGTGCGAAGTTGATAGACTCAAACCCTACGAAGCTCCGGAAATCCGGCGCACCGTGTCTCCGAGACATAGTTGCTCCGGATCCGATAGAACTCGTTAAAGTGATTGGAATGGTTAGAACAATAATTGTGAAATCAGGGAAAATCATCGGAATACATTAATTGGAACTGTAGCAGATGAACATTGTCGCCGGATGTGTGCATGCTGATAGCGAGCTGAAGAATGAAATAATCGGATCAAGAAATAGTACTCCTCCAAAGTAGCAGTTGCCGAGTTGCTGAAGTTTAAATGAAGAGACTCCCACGAGTAAATTGATGCCGTGGTCGGAGCAATGGTTTAGCAGACTCCCACGAGTAAATTGAGATTCCGTGGTCGGAGCAGTGATGTAGAAGACTCCCACGAGGAAATTGGGATGCCGTGGTCGGAGCAATGGTTTAGCAGACTCCCACGAGTAAATTGAGATGCCGTGGTTGGAGCAGTGATGTAGAAGACTCCTACGAAGAAACAGAGATGCCGTGGTTGGAGCAGAGTCCGAAATGGAAACCGGACCAGGTAGAATTAATTTTGTAGTGTTAGTTTTCGGCAGTGGGTAAAGCGCGAGGACAGACATCCGAATCTTACTAAAGAGAAACCCGCATACATAAGAGCAGCAAAACAAATCCGATGGAACAGCTTTCCGAATCTTACAGAGAAGACTGGAGGTGACAGCGTGTAGACGAATCCCGTGATTATAATGCAGACCTGGAGGTGACAAGGTGCATGCCGGAGTAGGCTTCGGTATTCTTAAGTAGATGAGTACATGATACGATGTACATGTAGCTTTGCATTTTGAGGGTGAGCCGACAACTGCTTTTAATCTGATAATTCTGCACACTGGAGGTGAGCCTCCAACACATGCGAATATGTGTAGTGTGGAAACAACAAGAATGTTATTCAGTTGCTCCGGCAGCAATGATCATTACATCGTGCATCCGGAGAAGTTGCTCCGGCGAAAATAAAACGTATCACCGGAGAAGGTGCTCCGGTGGGAATGATTACCGATGATCCGGAGAAGTTGCTCTGACGGAATTATCTTGATTCTTAAAACATTTTAATTTATCAATGAAAAATGATCCAGCAAAATCTTTGCTCTTTTAATTCTCCGGAATTTCAGAGCAAGTTTATATAAATGTGAGGTGTAGCTTTTCTTTGACGCTGTTAAACACACTAGTTTATTTTACTTCAACATTAGCTTTGAAGTTTGGATTTAGAAATGATTCCCACTAAAGCTCCGGATTGTGCTCCGGATTGTGGATCCGTCGGATCGGTGAGGGAGTTTGCCGGTGAGGTATGTGCCCGAGGATCGTTTGAATGTCATAGATGTTCGACCTATGATGGCTCCTCCTGTGCTCTTGCTCATCACTGGCGGACTCTTTCTTTGATGCGATGGCTCCGTGAAGGAGTAAATAATTACTCCTGCAGTAGTATGGGTGTGTTATGTGATATGTCAACATCGCACACAGTGTAATCGCGATGTAATGCTTTGATGGTAGTGAATTATTTATTCCAGATTCCGGGAATTGTTGGATCATCGGTTGTGATCCCTGGTGTCATGTATGGGCATTGGTTG
Source organism: Amphiura filiformis (assembly GCF_039555335.1). Classification (NCBI taxonomy): domain Eukaryota; kingdom Metazoa; phylum Echinodermata; class Ophiuroidea; order Amphilepidida; family Amphiuridae; genus Amphiura; species Amphiura filiformis. The sequence continues at coordinate 27,236,517 of NC_092647.1, forward strand.
AGGATTTGTCGGAGTCTTCCCATGTCGTTGCATTTCACTGTATGGGCCCTTCCGCTGCTCCGGTGATTCCTGAAAGCATCTAGGAATGGATGGAATGCTACCGTAGGTGAGATGTTGATGATGCACAATAATTCATATTGGTGAATCAATCATTCCGAAATTTTTAATAATCAGTCAAATTACTAAGTAAAATCTGGATAAAGACGTTAAAGACAACATTATATTTTCATGTTGTTGTACTATTTTGTAAAGTACGTACAAGAGCATGGCCATGCATTTTGTTAAAACAACTAATCATGTTGATTTTGTATGATATATTGCTTTTAAATGATAATGGGTTCTGATCCGGATGGAGATTCGTCGGATCGGAGAGGGAGTCTACCGGTGAGTGGTATGTGCACTAGCGAGGATCGTTAGCCTGTCATAGATGTACGATCTATGATGACTCCTCCTGTGTTCTTGCTCCTCACTGGCCGGCTCTTTCTGTGATGTGATGGCTCCGTGAAGGAGTAAATGGTTACTCCTATTATTTGTGTGTGAACTAAATACACATGTAATCGTGGCAGTAAAACAATTTTTATGATCATTGGTATTAATAGCCAGCAATAATGCTTTGTACCGGAGCAATGATACAGTTCTTTTAAGGCGACTCCGGATTTTTAACTATAATGTCATAAAGGTTACCAGCATATAATAATACATGCTGTGAAGTTATGTAGAACTGCTTTGTTTAACAATTCAACATCACAAAGCATGACAACAAGTAAGTTTAAAATTGATGATATGTTTTGGATATGCCAAATTACTTGTTGGAGATATTTTGGAAAATTCAGTTAATTCTCCCACATTTTGTTTTATATGTTATAAAGTGTTGAAGAGTATCTTTTAATATAAAGATGATAGTTTTTAAGGAAACATCATTTACTCCGGATTTTGGACCCGGCGGAGCACCGATTGAATCTGGGAGCAATGTGTATGAGTACCGGTGAGGGTAATGCACGATCATGGCTGATCTCGTTCCATGTTCGTATCCTCCCGCATGCTTTTGCATGTCGTTGTCTGGCTCTTTTGGTGATCCCCGCTCCGAGTAGGCGTAAGTGATCGATCCTTCCTAAGTCGGAACGATTCAATTGCGTGTGATTTGATCAGCTCTGAAATACAATCACCGCCCATTTTCCGCCCTGGCCTGACTATGTACGATCCGGGACGTATCGGTTTGGGGAGGGGAGTGTGTGGCGGAAATGGATGTCGACGAGAGAGGGCCTCCTTCAGTCATGTGGTTTCATTGGCTATATAAGCCGAGTGCAAGAGCACTCTAGGCCAGTTCGCCAGGTCGGCCGGGCCAGTGCGCCCGGCTGGGCCGTCTGTTCAACAAGTGTCAGACCAAGTGTGGCCAGTCTGTCTGTAGCCGTGAGTGTGGTTGGTTGATGACTGGTCAATTAGCTCTCCCTCTCTTCTAAGCATCCAAGCCGCCGCTCTCCGCTCCTGATTCCACTCCGATCTTGGATCAGCCCGAAGCCCAATAAAGGTGTTGAGCCAATTGTTCTCATATCTGTGTGTGTCTGAGAGTATTTCATTTGCCAGTGTCAGGTACGATATGGTTCGTACACCCACAACATCGTAAGCCTTACTTTGCCAATCGCTACCATATATACCGAAGGCCGGTTCCGCTACAATATCATTGCGCAGGCAGCGGTCTTCTCTGACGCTTGTTTAGATTGTGTGATTAAGTTCTTCATCATCTCTGGTTAAATAAAAGAATACAATTATTGTTCGACTAGACTCTGCGCCCATGGAACAGTACTCATAGTCATTTTTAGCGATAAATCTGCCAAAGAAATCTTTAATTGCATTTGGAGTTACAGCATTCTAATAACTTTACATACAAAGAAAAAAAAACTACGGGTGGACAAGAATCTAAACCACCGGCTCATCTGGTGTTGACAACCGTTTTGTTACATAAGTAGTATAAAAATGACGTTTTGGGGGCTCGAGCAAGCTGACATATGAAAATATTGAGTACCGACTGTGAAATCAGGTAGTACAGTGGTAAAACTCTCGACCGGTAATGCAGCGACCGGGGTTCAATCCCCGCTGTGTCCGGAGTTTGCCCACCCCCCAAAAAAAAAAAAAAAAAAGCCGTCATTTGAATCATAATTTCTCGGGCTTGTATCGTTTATTTCCCGATCCTCGCATATATTAATTTGTCTCACATTGTCTTACGCCCTGTTAGGGTGAAACATATAGGCCGCCTCCTTCTTCATTATTAGTAATAATACTGTACAATTTCCATATATCACCGTTACTTGTAGCTCGTGCTTCTTAGAGTACAATTTAAAAAGAGGTAGAGTGTGATAAGCCAAACTTGTTTCTTCTTGCCAATAACTATAATTTGTCTGAGTCAGAGAAGTAACGTGTTCTGCTCAGCTAACATTTTCGTCAACATGTGTTATTTTTAAATATATTGCATCTCCTTAAAATGGATATATGCAGATAATAGCGAATCATTCATGTCACATTCAACGGTGCCAGAAGAGTTTGCCATTACTCACCCAAAAAGTTGGAGGAGTTAATTTTGCATTAATATCTTATGATCCTTGATGCAGGTTTTGTTGTATGGGTTTCTTACGGGTGCGTTCCAACCAATCGCACCCCTACATCTTTATCAGTTGGTACCCCTCGCCTCTAATGTATTTGGTGATGTCCGAAACGAGATCTGCGATCTGACATTGATTTGTACAATAAATCCAAACGGCTCTGATTAGATGACATTGGTGCACTTGGGAAGAAAAAAAAATCCGTGAAATTGATCATCTGTGTCTGTGACTCTGCAGTATCCATTTGCTGTTATCTGCAGGGGCGTGTCCAGGATTTGAAGTTAGCGGCAACAGCGATCAGTATGATTAAAAACCATTAACTCTCTATTACACAGTTTTCAATAAAAAAAATAGCAAGATTTTTTCATACATGGAACTCTCAGAGCTTAGTAACTTTCAGTTACGCTCAGAGCAACAGGACTCTGAAATTTGCACAATTTGTCTACAAAGCTTAGTTACTTTAAGTTACTCTCAGAGCAACCTGACATCATCAATCAAGAGTAGAAGGTTGACAAAATGATCAAAATGATGAACTGAGACTTTTCTTGTTTTTACAACTGAAGTGTAAGGACTACAAATTTACAGTGCGCCCTCTTTTTTTTTGCGACCTAAGATGAACACACCGGTAGGTCGGATTTGGGAGAATTTTCACAAAAACTGAAAAATATTGATAGAAAACGTCATTCCTGAAATTTTGTCTACAAAGCTTTGTGTCTGTCAGTGATTTTAAAGCACTTTTAGTTGCTATACAGTAAAATAGTCTCTCTTTTTCCAAGCACTTCACAGGACTAATTGTCCTCATTAGTATATTTAACAGACAGTCCCGCGCGTTACGTTTGCGCTACGCAGGGTTGTCTGAAAGGTCTCAAAAGTACAATCAAAATTAAGTAATTTCATTAACCATTTTGACGCTGTTATTGTTATTGCTTAAAACCCTTAGTTTACGGATGTATGAACAGAAACGGGCACTCTCACTTTTATCCATGACCACTATATGCAAGGGGTGTCTTGCACAGGGTGGTGTATAAAGATATTGTTTTCAAAATGAGGGGCCAAATGTTTACGTCCGAAGTGTACTTTCCTGGGTTTTTTTTAAGTTACTGGTCTGCGCATGCGCAGTGCATTTGCAACAGTCTCCGAATCAGACCTAAGCACACCTGACAGTTCGGGCGTCTACTAAAAACGAATATACATTTGTGTGATTGACATGGCCTTGTTAAAGAGATAAAGATCCCGGGAATTTTATTATCTCGGGATAATTTAATTATCTCGAGATATTATCTAGGGATAATTTTATTATCTCGAGATAATTTCCGAAAAAATATTTTTAATATCCCCCAAAAAAATATTTTACCATGTCACTTCTGGGGCTCCGTAAATTCCAGTTAATTAGATTAAACTCTTTGGCATGGACTTACTCGATTTAATTTTACCGTTTCTCATCTCGTTTTCGTTGTTTTTTTTTCTCTCTCTCTTTTTCCTCTTTTCTTTTTTCATGGGGTGGAGGGCAAAATTTGTGTTTAAGACATATGCTATTGGAGAATGCTACTCAACGCAGCAGCCACTGCATGGCAATTTCACAATGTTTATTATGCTTACACTGATTGCAAACGATCAGACTCACTGGTGTGTAAAAGTCCTATGAGTTTTAGCATTCCTACATTGTTGACTATGAGCACAAACCCATTGGCATCACATCTTACTAATTCTTTGCAGGTCTTTTATCCATTACTGTTTGTAGTCGTGTCTTATTGTTGACGTTAAAATGTCATCGACGGACTGCAACTCATATTTTAATAAAGATCACCGTCCTTCTGTTTGAAGAGAACTAAAGCGTTGACGGATGAATTCAGCGTACTAACATGAATTTGAGTGTGAGGTCTGGTACTAAAATGTTATTGTACCTTTCATCATGTCGACTCGAGCCCCGAATACTGGTAAAAAAAACCACATGTTTTACACGTTCTTTAAAGAAACGTTTGAAATCAAAATCATTGTACCATGCACTGTAAAAAAGTTTTCTCGTGGTAATTTGTTGACGTTCCCATGCATACGATTTCCCATGCATATTAGTTCAGTTTCTAAAGATATCATCTTGAGTTCTGCTGTGTGCATAGATGTCACCCTTTTGTACGAATCCGCAGCGTAGGCATCCAAGAATTGTCGATAGGTGTAGCCAGATACCAGGAGGTGTAGTTTGTAATATCTAAACAAATTTAGAAAAATAACTATCGCGTTTACAAACATTTTTGTGTTTGCTGGGCAGGTAGTTATCTAACCCTTGGCGGAGACGTTCAAGTTGAATCAATATCGTTTCTGATTGACATGTTTATCCAAATTTCCTCCCTGAAGCATTAGCACCAAACCGGCTGGAAATGTGTGGGTAGGGGATGTGGGGATGTGTGTAGGGGTGTGCCGGGGTGGGGGTGGGGTCGGCCTGAATTGTCAAAAAGTAGCTGAAAAGAACAAAAAATTGGTAATTTTGCCGAAAGGTGGATAGACATGCCCCTAGCCTGCCCCCCTGCATTGATTCGATGCCCATGCCTAGAAGCGTGTCACTTTCCATTTTATTCCATTTGAAGCGCGAGTTCAAATTTTGATTATTAGGGGCCTACCAAGCTGCTGCCGCAACGTATTTCCTTAAAATAGCTGACCATTATCTTCCGCGAGATCTGTTTGGTAGCTTTTGGTGGATTCGTAGTACGCATACATGTACAAGAACAGATTTACCTTTTGGGTGGCCCTGGACAAGGCTAAAATTTGGAGGCCTCAAGCTCAACGTGAGGACCAAAGGAGGTAGAACAATTAGGGAATGACCAATTTGCATTGAACATGTGACAGATCGATCACTTGAAGACATGTATTCAGGGTTACCAATGTCATATTGGATACCCTATCGAATGACCTTGAATTTACAGTGTGTCATGAAATGTTGTTATCTTATAAAGAACGACTTTACAAATAGTGCAAAATATATTTTGGAAAAAGGTCGGAAATTATCAGAACATGATATGAACGGATCCACGGAATATTCTCAAAGTTTACTAAAAATTATGAAAACACCAAAAATGCATCGGTTCTAATTTAGGAAATTGAAGGGAACCGATTAATGTTACTTTTTCTCGTATCTTCAGTAGACAGCATGCAATGCAGTTTTATTTGTTTGCAACAAAAAAAAGAGTTGATAAAAGTACGAAAATACTAAAACAAACTTTCTTGATCATCCCCAATTTGAGAATTTGACAAGATGGTGTACAATTTTAATGTTCGCTATCTTGAGTAGATAACAGGCTTCTTAAGATAGAACAGCCCTTAGAGGTTCCCAAAAAGTTTGTATAAAAGGTATGAAAATACTAAAATAAACTTTCTTCGGTCACGTACCACACACCCCCACATACACTCCACGCATTTTTCCTCACACCAAAAGGCCATTTTGTCAGTTTTAATCAAGAAATTGGAGGAAATTAATTATTATTTTCTCTGTTATCCTCATTAGACAGCAAGGGATTTTCCAAAAGATGTGAAAATACCAAAACAATTTCCTGTTCACCCCTTTTTGAGAAATTAAAAAAAGACATGCAGCAAATGTTTTTTTTTATGTCTAGTCCAACTTCGAGATATCAAAAATAGCCTTTCGCTTTTAAAGGAACTTTATTCATTTCAGAAATTGAAAATGAACTTTTTCCCGTTTATATAAGGGAACTACATTCATTCATTTTTTACGCAAAGGAATAAAGTCGTTCTGCAATCCATTTTTCCTACACCAGAATATATTTCAATACGAAATAAAGACAATTTTATTCCCCTGGGAGATTTTTTTGATAAAGGAAGCCTACAGATCTACCTTTTACCCATCCCCATGTTCTGTTCATTCCCGTGTCTTTTTTCAATATTTTTCCCATCTAATATGTGGGACCCCATAAATTGAGGGACCCTAATAATAATAATAATCGCTTGTTGTTCATAAAATTCCATAGGGAAATTAGCAATGAAATTCTATATAGAAGTGCGTGAAGCTATAGAAATAAGAAAAAGAGAAGCAAGATCGTGAACAAAGAGGAGGGCACATATTTTTATACCATGTTCTTTTTTAATTCTCCGCTCTTAAAGACAACAAAAAGAAACTAAAAAGTACCGGAAACCAGCTTTACGAGAAAGTGGATCAGATAACCATATCATAATACTTGATGAAGTTTTTCGATGTAAAGGACGAAATATTATAGGCCTATTATTGCTTAAAACAAACATTGTATGGGTGTCTGAAAAGAATAAAAAACGGCCACATTTTTGCTATAGGTAGGGGTATGTGTGAGGGGGTCCATTTCAAAGTTTAGGCCCAACTGAAAGCCTTTGGTGCACCTTGTTTACACTATTGATTTACCTAAAAGTGTGTGGTTGTGTGTCCAAAATACTAGAATCAAAACACTGCTTTAAAAATAACCCATCAAATACTCACAGTCTACCCACGGTCGACTAGATATGCCAGGCTGTGAGGTATTTTTTTTTCATTACACTAGCATGGGCTTACTCGTTTAGTACTCAATGTATTATTTTGTTTTTATTTGCTTTTCTACCTTTTCTCTTCACTTTTTGTCCATTCCCCTATAGAGGTTATCCACGCTACTCATGTGTGACTTCTAACAAAAGGCGCTTGTTCCCGTAGTGTTCGTGATTCAAACCAATTCAATGCACGACCTCTGAGTCTTATCTCTTTCTTCCATGGTTACATGTATGACTTTGGCGGGCTATTTTGAAACAGTCATGGTTGCACAATGCACATGCATGTACTTCTTTTGAAATCCTAAACAAGGTACGCGTATTTAGCAGTCGCTGATGATTTCACATCACCAAATAATGTCTCTAAATACCTTCTGTCCCGATGCAGTATTTTTATATTTCGGTGAATGTTGACCAACCATAAATCAATATCAAAAATGAAAAAAATGGGCAGTTTTTGTGAAAAATTTGTGCCAGGGAAGAGAAGTAATTCATTGGTAGAGCACCAGCGCAGTCACCTTCGGAGCCTTATTTCACCCTTATTGATGAGAAGTATTTTTTGAACTGCATATCTCCTTGTCTTGGGTAGGCATCAAACAATTCTCTGAGGTCTCTGGACTTAGGAACAGACTCTGGTGGGTTAAACCGCGTTTTAAGGGATCCCAACCGTCACGCTTCCCTCAGAGATATAATTAAATCATCACCATATTGCCCAGCAGACCTTTGGGCTAGAGTCAGCTGAGCAGAGTTTGCACTGCTGGAACTGGGATGTGCAATGTCATTAAGGACAATAACTGGTCACAGAAGCCTAGTCTAACTATCAGTTGGAGGGGTAGTTCATTGGTAGATCACCAGCGCGGCCATCTTCGGAGTCTATATTTCACCCTTCTTAAGATGAGCACTCCTGGTGTAGTTCTCTCTTGGAAGATGCCAAAATTGGAAAAAAATCACCTAGTTGCAGTCTATTACACTAGCAAGTGCCACACCGTTGCAACGGTACATCCGGTGTGATGTAAGGCAGCAGGCAGGACTAGTGTAAAGCTATGAAAAGTGTCGTTGAGGAATATTTATAAGTGTCACTTGGCATATTTAGGTCTGAGGTCTGAGTGGCTGGTTCGTCTTCTTTATCTTCACATGGAGACGGTTTCCAGCTTTGAATAAGGTCTATCTGTCGGAATGCTTTGCTTTGACGGCATAACCATATCACATAGCTGGTTCTGAGTGCGGTTTTAGAAGCTACATCCATGATGATACGTCTCTTTCTACTTGGTACTCCAAGAGCAGCGATGCATTTTGTCAGCGATGTGTTGTAAATACCGCTGCTTCCAATTTCAATTGGGAAGTAGTGCGTACACCATCCCCTATTTTCGCAGTCGGCTACAAGATCTTGGTATTTGCTTTTCTTTCTTGCATTGGCATTTGACAGGTTTTCTTCCATTGGGACAGTAAGCTCAATGATGATAACTGTTTTGGTCCTTTCAGAATAGATTGTAATATCAGGACGTTTTGCAGGCTCTGTGATTATGGGAGGAAATATTACTTGCTTATGTTGCTCATCCATAAGGAATTCCCAGTCATTGGCCTTCTGTAAGAGGTTTGTTGGATCTCTTTTTGGAAGAGGCAGTGTTGGATTCCGGTAGGTTACACCATCTGCAGTGCGGAATTTGATAGTAGTCATATAGTTGGTATCTTCTGGATGGGTGTACGACTTCTGATTTGCCTCTTCAATGAAGGGCATTATGCCATTTGCTACAGCTTTCAGTGTCTGATCATGTTTCCAGTTGTATCTACCACTCTGCAGAGAATAGTTGCATCGATTTAAGATATGGAATAGAGTGCAATTATTATGATGGCATAGATGGCAGGATCCAAGGTTGGTCTTTCCCAGAGTTTCAAATTAGCTGGTGATGGAAGTTGGTCGTGGGTGGCATTGACATGGAAAGACAGGAGCTCTGGTGTCCATACATAAAGGAGCTTCTTCCAGTATGTATCTACTTGCATGGCAGAGTCCTATCTGAGCCATTGTCCTTGTTTGGCGCATCCATAGGGGTACACAAGCATGTCATCTTCATCTACGTCTTTCACCAGACTAGTGAGGCATTTCCTGTGTTCTTGGGGTTTCATGTCTCTTAACACAGTTTCTGGTTCTTTTTGAAACCAAGGCCTGCTATGTCTGTTTGACCTCTGCACATATCATTCAGTATCAGATGTCGCTCTCTTTGTTCAAGTTCTCTGACTCCATTCCACCTAGGTTGCTTTGCTTTTCTTTGTAGGCAGTCTTTGTAGAGAGTCTGTGTTTTTCCATCTATAGAATACTTGTTGAAATGATGCTTGGTGACTTGCATGTATTTTACAGAAGTGGTGAGTCTTGTTAGGTGAAGCCCATACTTCTTCCTGTTTCTGTATAGAGCACTGTTGGTGGTACATCTGTTTATTCCTGCCCATTTTTTCAAGTATTTGGTGCAGGTAGCTTCCAAGCCCTCGATGTATGTATTTGGGAAGTTGTAGATGGTAAACTCCCATGTCATTTTGGGTAGGATTGCATTATTATATATCCACAACTTCATGATTCCATTGAGTAGGCTTTTGTCTGTCCTTTTCAGCATGTCTGTTAGTTTATGCTTTACAGACTCTCTGATTTCCTTATCTTTCATATCTTTGAAGATAAGCTTGCCGAGGAATCGCATGGGTTGGTCGTGGATATACGCAATCTCTTCTCCATCTATTGTCAACTTTGGATCGTATGCCACATATTGGGTTTTATGTCCCTCTTACTTTTGTTTCTTATTTGGGACAATTCTCTTCATGGCATGGGACCGACATTTGCTTGACTTTGCCTTCATTGATCGAGTCCACCTCAGGAAGTCATTAACAACGTTGACCAGTTTCTGACAGTCTTCTGGGTTTCTTGCAGTTATAGTAAGGTCATCAGCATAAGCTTTGACTGAAGATTTGATGGATGAATCCTTCATGCAGTATCCCAGATGGCTGTGTTGGTCAAGAAGATCAAGGCAAAGATTGAATACTGCCAGGAATAAGATGCAAGATAGTGGGCATCCCTGGAATACTATGCTGCAGTGTATCCAATCTGTTGTCCATTCCTTAGTATTTACATAGATGTAACTTTCATCATAGTAGTTAAAGATCATCTTCCTGATGTGGTCGGGAACATGGTACCAATCTACTGCAAACTAGATGAGATTGTGTGGCACGGTATCATATGCATTTTGTGGGTCAAGCCACGTTGTCACAATCGGTTTTTCATTAAATGTAGGCTTGAATCCAAGCATCTGCCAAGATCTGTTTTTATTCGGATTTTAAATGTATATATTAGGCGCTACTTTCTAGGTAAAATTGCAAGTGGTGCTATTCTGAAAATGGGATGAGTAAACTTGATAGTCTTCGCGGTCCATTTTTTTTTTTGAAAATTCAAAGGTCAACAATATATTTATTTTTGTTTGTTTACTTGCTTGTTTATTTGTCTGTCAGGAAATCATCAGTTTGAAAAAATTGAGTCGCTTCGTAAGGTTGGTAGAGCCATTTGAATAGAGGCCATTTTGTACACAAAAAAATATATGGGGCAATTTATTACAACTGTGTACTCTGAAGATTTCACATCACCAAATAATGTCTCTAAAGGCCTTCCGTCCCGATGCAGTGTTTTTAAATTTCAGTAACTGTTGACTAACCATAAATCAATATAAAAATAAATAATGAATTGGGCAGTTTTTGTGAAAAAAATATGCCAGTTATTAAATGTAAGCTTGAATCCAAGCATCTGCCAAAATTTAAAAAGAATCTGTGTTTTTGTTCGCATTTTAAATGTATTTCTCAAGACGCCGTGCCTGTTTCTCGGTAAAATTACAAGTGGTACTATTCTAAAAATGGGATGAGCAAACTTTATAGTCTTCGCGGTCCAGTAGTTCGAAAATTAAGTGGTCACAAATATATTTATGTTTGTTTGCTTACTTGCTTGTTTGTTTGTCTGTCAGGAAAACATCAGTTTGAAAAATTGAGTCGCTTCGTAAGGGTTGTAGAGCATTTGAATAGAGGCTATTTTGTACACAAGTATAGGGCAATTTATTACTATTATGCACCCTGATAGGATATCATGCAGCTGAACGGATAACCTCTATTTTTCCCGTTGCTTCCCTTTCCGAAACGTGAGAGACTTTTGATTTTTGCGCCCTTGTAAAAATGTGGGAGTCATGTCTCCCCTGTCACCCACTGGGATTGACGCCTCTGCCACTTCAGAAACTATGAAGATAAACAATTGAAGTGAATTCATACTTACATCATTATTCTTGGCATTAACATCTGCGCCCTTGTCCAGCAGGATTTGTATGCAAGCTTCTTTTTCATAATAGACAGCACGATGTAATGGGGTCCAACCCTGTAAACAACATAATATTAACGAGAACAATAAATACTGAACATGTAGCTGTAAAATATAGTATGACCTGATGTCTATAAATAACATTTGTGTAGAAAAAAATAGATCACCACAATAAACTATCAATTTTCAAAACATAAAAAAGCACAAGAGATATTCAGGGAATTATAACTAATCGAAAAAAAAATTACCGCAATAATTGATTGTATATTTTTATCATGTCAAAATTATCCACTTCTATTGACTGATTTGTCTTTATATAAATTCATATTTTTGCATTTCGGGAACAAGCATTATAGATGTGCTACTGAAAGGGACAAATAGCAAACGTGAAAGCATCTGATAAAGACAAGATCTGACATCAAAAGTAAGATATAGGTCTACTTATATAAAAGTATTCCGTTTTACTCTCATTGCACGATAATGCTGTCGAATTCGGTATGGTACGTACCCCAGTAGAATGCACCGATACACAGCAGCATTCGCCATTGGCGAAGTGTTTTTAAAATTCGTTAAAAAACAACAACTTGAATTTAATGCTAATTTATTGCACATTCTAAGGAAGTCTGATTACGTTGTTGAAATAGCCGAGTGGGCAGGCTTTTCGATGAAATATTTTTGTGTAAAACCTTAAGCATCCTATATATAAAAGAATATATGCATATTAACTGCACAACATAACGATTCGTGGTACCCAATTGTGATACAGTTGATGTCGTTTAGGAGACAGATAATTTTATTTCAATTTTATATACGCCAAAATATTTTTTGAATTTAGTGAAAATGAAGAATGAAATGATTGTGACAAATTACATAAAACCCCGACAAAGTTTACTGTTTCGTTGTTATGGTAATTTAATCTTCCATTTTCTTAAATAAACTTGGGGGTTCTATGCGAAAATCTTATTTAAAAAGGGGGAACCCAACGTCTATACTAATACTAGTACATTGCTCGGAAAGATAGCATGCACGTGCAGTCAAAATCGATATATTGTATCGGTATATTCTATACCTTGTGATGTGCCCTGATTAATTTAATTTGATTATCTTTGTTTACAATTAAAATCTATTTTATGAGACATTTTAGGGATTCCCCTTTCTTGCATCAACTTGATCAAAAACAAATTGAATCATTTCTAAATTTGGAATATTTGGAAACCCCCTGAGGTTGTAAAATGAAAGTGATGTAATGGGATTTCCCCTCAGGAAGTGATGTAATGAGAAAGGTTAATGTTATAATTAAGGCTTGGGAATTTCCAAGTTCTCATCATGTGTATTAATACTGGGGATTTCCCAGGGCCTGATATATAAGAAAAGGTAAACATATTTCTTCACAGTTGATAGTGTTGATCTGGGCTTGCTAGCTAATATGCTTACAGTCCAATTCCTTCAAAGAAAGGAAATTGCAAACCAGAAATATTTCATGTAGTCAAAGTACTACTATTTACCAGTGTTGTCGGAGCAGATCTAGAATACGTCAAAGAACGTACTTCTTCCAAGAAAGGAAATATATTCTTCTGTCGACTTGCTGAAGTCTGGTATTTTGATTCAACGCAACTGTCAATATAAGTGGGGACAACTGCATCGCAGTCCTGCATCCTGAAGATATTGTGTGAAAGGTGGAAATAGCACCAAGTTTGGAGAAAGCAGCGCAAGGAGTTAAATTTGGAGAACTGCGCAAGGAGTTTAGCATAGGAGAACGGCGCAAGGAGTTTAGTATAGGAGAACTGCGCAAGGAGTTATAAACGTGTTTGGAGAACACCATTTTCGTATAAGGATTTTATACGCAAGGATTTATCAATGCAAGTGTACAAAGGACTTCGCTGATTTTCGCAGGACAAATGAATAAGGATATATTACAGCAGTCGTCCAGAACATTGCAAGAACTTTATGATCGCCAAGAAGAAGAATGCTGGCTAAGTACAAAATAGATAAAGAGTGATTATATTTGATTATTGTGTATGTGCATTTGTTGTCATATATTGTACCAATAATAACGTGCTTTCAATTAATGACTTAGATTTTGTTAGCATAATCAAACAGTGTATTTGTGTTGTGCATTCGTGTGAGTTCGGGTAAAAGGTGATTTTGGCCTTGAGTCAAGTACGACTCGTAACAAAATTGGGGGCTTGTCCGGGAATTGGAAATAGTACTAGAGCTTTGTCACCTGGTTTGAACACTCTTTCCCTGGCATGTTGATCATACCATTGTCTCATTTTGGCCTGACCCTGTTTCAAGTTTTCTTTGGCGATATCAGTTGCTCTGTTAAGCCTATGCTTAAAATTGGAGACATAATCCAATAAATTGATATCTGATTTCTCATTGAGCCACTTTTCTTTCAACAACTTTAAGGGCCCGCGCACTGTGTGTCCAAACACTAACTCAAAAGGACTAAATCCTAAAGTTTCCTGAACAGCTTCCCTAGCAGCAAACAACAACAAGTGCACTCCCTCATCCCAGTCCCTCTGAAATTCCAAACAATAGGTCCTGATCATGTTTTTCAATGTTTGGTGGAACCTTTCTAGTGCACCTTGTGATTCTGGATGGTATGCACTTGAGGTATACTGTTCTATACCTAATTGATACATGACCTGCTGAAATACTCCAGAAGTAAAGTTTGATCCTTGGTCTGACTGTATGGACTTGGGGAGCCCCACAAATGTGAAGAACTTAGTTAAAGCTTTCACTATAGTCACTGCTTTAATATTTCTCAAGGGTATGGCTTCAGGAAAGCGTGTTGACGCGCACATAATTGTCAGAAGGTACTGATTACCTGACTTAGTCTTTGGTAGGGGGCCTACACAATCAATAATAACCCTACTAAATGGTTCATCAAAGGCTGGAATTGGCTTTAATGGAGCAGGAGGTATTTTCTGATTTGGCTTCCCTACTACTTGGCATATGTGACATGTTTTGCAATATTCAGAAACATCTTTTCTGAGAGTGGGCCACCAGAAATGTCTCAGAATTCTTTCATGAGTTTTCTTAACACCCAAATGCCCTGCCATGGGACTATCATGTGCTATGTTAATAACTTCAGTGTGGTATACTTTTGGTACCACAATTTGATGCACTACCTTTCACTCTTCATCGGCAGGTACATCAGGTGGGCGCCACTTTCTCATTAGCACACCATCTTGTCTGTAAAAACAGACAGAATTTTGTTCTGCTTCTTCTAGGGTCAATGCCCTTTGATTGATCTCTTTGAGTTCTGGGTCATTTTGTTGCTCCAGAATCAGCTTGTCATGACTTAATGGGTCTCTCAATGTTTCCCCAATTTGTTCATGCTCAGAGGATGTGTCATTTTCAGGGGTCTTTTTATCCCCTGGAGAAGGAAGTTTATCTTCTTTCTCATTCAACTTTGACACAAAAGTGTCTTCCAAATTGTAGCCTATGTCATCAATTTGGTTGTCCTCAATTGTTTCTAATGAGGCCTTCTTACTCATTGCCCGTGTCACTGCACATGCAGGAAATATCTCCTTTTCCTCACTACTATCATCCTGTAAACAGGGCTTATCTGTAACTATTGGGTCAGGAAAAACCTTCCCCCCGGCCAAGTCATTTCCTAGCAACATGGACACTCCTTTAACTGGCAATTCGTGTCTAACTCCTATGGTTACAGAACCAGAAACTAAGTCAGATGTCAAGTTAATTTTGTGGAGAGGTACATTAATAATTTCCATCCCAATACCCTGGATCAAAGCATTACCAGCTGAACTATCCTCATTAAAGGGCAAAGTTCCTTCCAGAATCATAGACCGTGCACAACACGTATCTCGCACAATCTTGATGGGCTTTGGACTACCATTGTCACCAAGTGATACTACTCCCTCTAACACAAATGGTTCAAATTCCTCACACACCTTGTCTGTGTCACCTCCCTTTGTGGGAATTCTTGTTTTTTAATTTGACTGACTTGTTTCTTTGACTCAAGTGACACTGCACATCCTACAGTATTACTAGCAGTTTGCTGCTGTTTTTGTGCATCTTGTTTGGCTTTTAAGGTCCGACACGTGGTCACTGTATGTCCTGGTTTCTTACAGAAATTGCAAAATAATTGGGATTTAAATTCAGTCCCACCTGTTGGTCTGGTACCTGAACTCCATGGGGTCCCTCTACCACCAGCACTATGCTGTGAATTAGACCAGGATCTGTGATTGGACTGAGATCTCCCTTCTTGTGTACCACCCTGATTTGCTCTAGGTTGGTTTTGGCTGAACCTGTTTGAATAACTTCTGTTATGACTAAATCTACTCGCATTCAACTTGTGCGTTAAGCCATAATCGTGCGTTAAGCCATAATAATGCAAAATTTGTTAGCAAATTTGATCTTTTAAAAGGGTACTGGCAGGTTCCACTCACAGACCGTGCCAAAGAGATTTCTGCTTTTTGTACACCATTTGGTCTTTACCAATACAAAGTCATGCCATTCGGTTTGAAAAATGCACCAGCAACATTTTAGAGAATGGTAAATCAAATTGTGGCAGACATAGAGGGATGTGAAGCGTATGTAGATGATTTGATTGTTTACAGTCAAACTTGGGAACAACACATGGAACAACTCCATCAATTGTTTAAGGAGCTGTCTGAAGTACAGTTGACAGTCAATCTGGTAAAAAGTGAGTTTTGCCATGCCACAGTCACATACTTGGGATATGTTGTAGGTCAAGGTCAGGTGAAACCTATCAAAGCCAAAGTTGAAGCAATTGAGCAATACCCCACACCTGTAAACAAGAAGGCACTCATGAGATTTCTAGGAATGGTTGGCTATTATAGAAAGTTCTGTCCAAACTTTTCAGAGATAGCAAGTCCTTTGACTGATTTGTTGAAGAAAGATGCAAAATTCATTTGGTCAGAACAGTGTGAAAATGCTTTTCACAAAGTCAAATCAATACTCATGAGTTCACCAGTACTTACTGCACCTGATTTTCAGAAGCAGTTCAAATTGACTGTTGATGCCAGTGACATAGGCTGTGGAGGTGTTGTGATGCAAGAGGGTGAAGATGAAATAGATCACCCCATTTGTTACTTTTCAAGGAAATTCAACAAGCACCAGAGAAATTACTCCACAATTGAGAAGGAGTGTCTAGCATTGCTATTGGCACTGCTACATTTTGATGTGTATTTGGGTGCCACAGTATACCCTGTGCTTGTTTTCACAGATCACAATCCCCTCACCTACATCAACAGGATGAAGAACAACAACCAAAGACTGGTGAGGTGGAGTTTGACCTTGCAAGTGTACAATCTGGACATCAAACATATTAAGGGAAAAGACAATGTAATGGCTGATGCCTTGTCCAGAATTGCATAAAAACTGACAAACAAAAATTCCTTCAAAAAAGAACTTGTGTGACAAGTAGTCACTGTGTATGTGGAGTTAAGCACTCAAAGTTAATATTATGTTGACGTTGATGTAAAAGAAGAAAACAATTAAGAAAGTTTTCATTACATTCAAACTTTCTTCTTTTAAGGGGGAGGGTGTGATGTGCCCTGATTAATTTAATTTGATTATCTTTGTTTACAATTAAAATCTATTTTATGAGACATTTTAGGGATTCCCCTTTCTTGCATCAACTTGATCAAACACAAATTGAATCATTTCTAAATTTGGAATATTTGGAAACCCCCTGAGGTTGTAAAATGAAAGTGATGTAATGGGATTTCCCCTCAGGAAGTGATGTAATGAGAAAGGTTAATGTTATAATTAAGGCTTGGGAATTTCCAAGTTCTCATCATGTGTATTAATACTGGGGATTTCCCAGGGCCTGATATATAAGAAAAGGTAAACATATTTCTTCACAGTTGATAGTGTTGATCTGGGCTTGCTAGCTAATGTGCTTACAGTCCAATTCCTTCAAAGAAAAGAAATTGCAAACCAGAAATATTTCATGTAGTCAAAGTACTACTATTTACCAGTGTTGTCGGAGCAGATCTAGAATACGTCAAAGAACGTACTTCTTCCAAGAAAGGAAATATATTCTTCTGTCGACTTGCTGAAGTCTGGTATTTTGATTCAACGCAACTGTCAATATAAGTGGGGACAACTGCATCGCAGTCCTGCATCCTGAAGATATTGTGTGAAAGGTGGAAATAGCACCAAGTTTGGAGAAAGCAGCGCAAGGAGTTAAATTCGGAGAACTGCGCAAGGAGTTTAGCATAGGAGAACGGCGCAAGGAGTGTAGTATAGGAGAACTGCGCAAGGAGTTATAAACGTGTTTGGAGAACACCATTTTCGTATAAGGATTTTATACGCAAGGATTTATCAATGCAAGTGTACAAAGGACTTCGCTGATTTTCGCAGGACAAATGAAGTCGTCCAGAACATTGCAATAACTTTATGATCGCCAAGAAGAAGAATGCTGGCTAAGTACAAAATAGATAAAGAGTGATTATATTTGATTATTGTGTATGTGCATTTGTTGTCATATATTGTACCAATAATAACGTGCTTTCAATTAAAGACTTAGATTTTGTTAGCATAATCAAACAGTGTATTTGTGTTGTGCATTCGTGTGAGTTCGGGTAAAAGGTGATTTTGGCCTTGAGTCAAGTACGACTCGTAACAACCTACAGTAGTGATCGCCATACGTCAAGTGTTTCTAGAATGTTTCTAAAATAAGACAATTTTTAATGCTAATTTATTGCACATTATAGGGAAGCGTGGTTACCGTTTGGAAATCGCCGAGTGGGAGGGTTTTCAATGAAATATATTTTGTGTTAAAACTGAAGCATCTTATGTATAAAAGAATATATGAATATTAACCATTGTTAACTGCACATCATATATAACTATCCGTGATACCCAATCGTGCTAAAAATTAATGTGGTTTAGGAGGCAGAGAATTTTATTTCAATTTTATATACGCCAAAATATTTCCTGAATTTAGTCAAAATTAACACTGAATTGATGGTGAAAATTGTATGCAAATTTTACATAGGTCCCGACTAAAGATTACTGTTTCGTCTTTATGGGAATCTAATCTTTTAATACTTGAAAGAAACTTTGCGGACCTACGTGGACCTTTCCTATAAATTGCAAAAGTTCTGACCGTCTTAGAAGAAAAATGGTAGGCTGACTGTGCTCCATACCTCGCAACCGACGCGATGTCCTGAGCAGAGCACGTGGCCGAAATCAAAATCGATTGATGTATTGTGTATGTACAGGCTCCTCGTATTAATGGTCTGTATGCGCTTGAGAATTCAACAATATTAATAATGGTAGCTCTATTATAATACACATTAATGTTTTTAAGCAGATAAAATTTCAAACTATGGTACGTTTTCTGTATTTACTTGTCACGTGGTATGTTGAACTAATGAAGTTGCGATTATATGTTCAAATTTGCAAGATGGCACCAACAAGTCAGGTGGCCGAGGGGTCAAGGCGCTGGTAATATATCGATACGGTATACATGATAGCGGGCTAGTGCAGCTAGAACGAAATATCCTTTTTCTTTAATTTCATATTATGTTAGGGAAATGTGGCTGGGAGAATTTATGTATGACGAAGAGTTCTATACCCAATATGTTGGAATTGATTATATGTTAAAAATTCAATGGCTACAATGTACCGATAGGTCAAGTGGTCCAATGGATTGGCGCGCTGTACTGAAGTATACTGATGTAGCCACGATTAGCGGCTATAGTTGCGGCGTTGGTTCAAGGCCCACCTTTGCCGAACTAAAATTCCATATATTTTTTTTTTATTTCATTAGGGAAATGGGGTTGGGCGAATTTATTTATGGCGTAGGAGTGGCACCACGTTACACTTTCATAGCAGGTTATTTACATGTTTAATACAACATGATATATTGTGATCAAATCGGCCTAAATATATTTGTTGATCGTTTGGTGGTGGGGTTAGACAAATTATTTTGTACAGGAAATCTCTGAATGGGCCTTTAAGTAAAAACATGAATTAGGAAAGAGTTTGAACTAGACTTAGCTGTGGTCTAAGACCACGAACACAGCCGTGTTGTGACCCCTAATGACCTTTAACCCCAAAATATATGAAAACGCCCATAGACATTGGCTAATGGCAATGCATGGGTGCACGTGGCACAACTTTGCTATGTTATTTGTGGCAGAAGGGGGCATTTTTAAGGTTTTTCGTCTCAGACCGGAAGTGACCCCTTAATGACCTTTAACCCCAAGTAAAAAATACCACATATGAATTGGGTAACCACAATTTATGTGTGAACATACCATTACTGTCCTATGTTTTTCTTAGCAAATAAAAAATTTTGAAGGTTTTTCGTTTTATACCAGAAGTGACCCCTTAATGACCTTTGATCCCAAATCTGTGAGGACCCCATAGACACTGTAATAACAATTCATGTGCGCAAGTGGTGTCATTGTCCTACGTAATTTGTGGGAGAAGAAGCATTTTAAAGGTATTTCGTTTTATACCGGAAGTGGCCCCTTAATGACCTTTGACCCTAAATAAAAAAAATACCACATATACACAGGGTAACTACAATTGATGTGTGAACATACTGTTAATGTCCTATGTTTTTCTTAGCAAATAAAATTTTTTGAAGTTTTTTCGTTTTATACCGGAAGTGACCCCTTAATGACCTTTGACCCCAAATCTGTGAGGACCCCATAGACACTGGATAATAACAATGCATGTGTGCAAGTAGTGTCACTGTCCTACGTAATCTGTGAGAGAAGAAGCATTTTGAGTTGAAATCACGTTTTTGACCCCTATGACCCCTGCGTGACCTTTGGCCCCACGAGTTTCATATGACATGTAGGGGCATGGTCAATGATGGTTGTGACCAAGTCAGGTCAAAATCGGTCCAAGCATGTGTGTGCTAGAGCAAATGTAATGGTCGGCAGAAAGAAGAAGAAAGAAGAACTAGACTTAGCTGTGGTCTAAGACCACGAACACAGCCGTGTTTTGACGCCTTAATGACCTTTGACCTCAAAATATATAAAACGCCCATAGACATTGGCTAATGTCAATGTATGGGTCCAAGTGGCACCACTTTGCTATGTTATTTGTGGCAGAAAGGGGCATTTTGAAGGTTTTTCGTCTCAGACCGGAAGTGACCCCTTAATGACCTTTGACCCCAAATGAAAAAAATACCACATGTACAATAGGTAAACACAATTCACGTGTGAATATACCATCACCCTCCAATGTTTTTCTTAGCAAATAAAAAATTTTGAAGGTTTTTCGTTTTATACCGGAAGTGACCCCTTAATGACCTTTGATTCCAAATTTGTGAGGACCCCATAGACACTGGGTAATAACAATGCATGTGTGCAAGTGGTGTCACTCTCCTACGTAATTTGTGGGAGAAGAAGCATTTTAAAGGAATTTCGTTTTATACCGGAAGTAGCCCCTTAATGACATTTGACCCTAAATAAAAAAAATACCACATATGCACAGAGTAACTACAATTTATTTGTGAACATACCGTTACTGTCCTATGTTTTTCTTAGCAAATAAAAATTTTTGAAGGTTTTTCGTTTTATACCGGAAGTGACCCCTTAATGACCTTTGACCCCAAATCTGTGAGGACCTCATAGACACTGGATAATAACAATGCATGTGTGCAAGTGGTGTCACTCTCCTACGTAATCTGTGAGAGAAGAAGCATTTTGAGTTGAAATCACGTTTTTGACCCCTATGACCCCTGCTTGACCTTTGACCCCACGAATTTCATATGACATGTAGGGGCATGGTCAATGATGGTTGTGACCAAGTTAGGTCAAAATCGGTACAAGCATGTAAGTGCTAGAGCAAATGTAGTGGTCGGCAGAAAGAAGGAAGAACTAGACTAAGCTGTGGTCTAAGACCACGAACACAGCCGTGTTGTTATCCCTAATGACCTTTGACCCCAAAATATATGAAAACGCCCATAGACATTGGCTAATGTCAATGCATGGGTGCACGTGGTACCACTTTAATTGCTATGTTATTTGTGGCAGAATTGGCATTTTAAAGGTTTTTCGTCTCATACCGGAAGTGACCCCTTAATGACCTTTGACCCCAAATAAAAAAATACCACATATGAATTGGGTAACCACAATTCATGTGTTAACATACCGTTACTGTCCTATGTTTTTCTTAGCAAATACAAATTTTTGAAGTTTTTCGTTTTATACCGGAAGTGACCCCTTAATGACCTTTGACCCCAAATCTGTGAGGACCCCATAGACACTGGGTAATAACAATGCATGTGTGTAAGTGGTGTCACTGTCCTACGTAATTTGTGGGAGAAGAAGCATTTTAAAGGTATTTCGTTTTATACCTGAAGTGGCCCCTTAATGACCTTTGACCCTAAATAAAAAAAATACCACATATACACAGGGTAACTACAATTTATGTGTGAACATACCGTTACTGTCCTATGTTTTACTTAGCAAATAAAAAAAATTGAATTTTTTTCGTTTTATACCGGAAGTGACCCCTTAATGACCTTTGACCCCAAATCTGTGAGGACCCCATAGACACTGGATAATAACAATGCATGTGTGCAAGTGGTGTCACTGTCCTACGTAATCTGTGAGAGAAGAAGCATTTTGAGTTGAAATCACGTTTTTGACCCCTATGACCCTGCGTGACTTTTGACCCCACGAGTTTCATATGACATGTAGGGGCATGGTCAATGATGGTTGTGACCAAGTTAGGTCAAAATCGGTGTAAGCATGTAAGTGCTAGAGCAAATGTAGTGGTCGGCAGAAAGAAAGAAAGAAAGAAAGAAAGAAGAAAGAAGAAAGAACCTGTAAGAAAAAAGACACAGCCGTGACTAACGTCACGGCTGTGTAACTAGACTTAGCTGTGGTCTAAGACTACGAACACAGCCGTGTTTTGACGCCTTAATGACCTCAAAATATATAAAACGCCCATAGACATTAGCTAATGTCAATGTATGGGTGCAAGTGGCACCACTTTGCTATGTTATTTGTGGCAGAAAGGGGCATTTTGAAGGTTTTTCGTCTCAGACCGGAAGTGACCCCTTAATGACCTTTGACCCCAAATGAAAAAATACCACATGTACAATAGGTAAACACAATTCACGTGTGAATATACCATCACCCTCCAATGTTTTTCTTAGCAAATAAAAATTTTTGAAGGTTTTTCGTTTTATACCGGAAGTGACCCTTAATGACCTTTGATTCCAAATTTGTGAGGACCCCATAGACACTGGGTAATAACAATGCATGTGTGCAAGTGGTGTCACTCTCCTACGTAATTTGTGGGAGAAGAAGCATTTTAAAGGAATTTCGTTTTATACCGGAAGTAGCCCTTAATGACATTTGACCCTAAATAAAAAAAAATACCACATATGCACAGAGTAACTACAATTTATTTGTGAACATACCGTTACTGTCCTATGTTTTTCTTAGCAAATAAAAATTTTTGAAGGTTTTTCGTTTTATACCGGAAGTGACCCTTAATGACCTTTTGACCCCAAATCTGTGAGGACCTCATAGACACTGGATAATAACAATGCATGTGTGCAAGTGGTGTCACTCTCCTACGTAATCTGTGAGAGAAGAAGCATTTTGAGTTGAAATCACGTTTTTGACCCCTATGACCCCTGCTTGACCTTTGACCCCACGAATTTCATATGACATGTAGGGGCATGGTCAATGATGGTTGTGACCAAGTTAGGTCAAAATCGGTACAAGCATGTAAGTGCTAGAGCAAATGTAGTGGTCGGCAGAAAGAAGGAAGAACTAGACTAAGCTGTGGTCTAAGACCACGAACACAGCCGTGTTGTTATCCCTAATGACCTTTGACCCCAAAATATATGAAAACGCCCATAGACATTGGCTAATGTCAATGCATGGGTGCACGTGGTACCACTTTAATTGCTATGTTATTTGTGGCAGAATTGGCATTTTAAAGGTTTTTCGTCTCATACCGGAAGTGACCCCTTAATGACCTTTGACCCCAAATAAAAAAATACCACATATGAATTGGGTAACCACAATTCATGTGTTAACATACCGTTACTGTCCTATGTTTTTCTTAGCAAATACAAATTTTTGAAGTTTTTTCGTTTTATACCGGAAGTGACCCCTTAATGACCTTTGACCCCAAATCTGTGAGGACCCCATAGACACTGGGTAATAACAATGCATGTGTGTAAGTGGTGTCACTGTCCTACGTAATTTGTGGGAGAAGAAGCATTTTAAAGGTATTTCGTTTTATACCTGAAGTGGCCCCTTAATGACCTTTGACCCTAAATAAAAAAATACCACATATACACAGGGTAACTACAATTTATGTGTGAACATACCGTTACTGTCCTATGTTTTACTTAGCAAATAAAAAAAATTGAATTTTTTTCGTTTTATACCGGAAGTGACCCCTTAATGACCTTTGACCCCAAATCTGTGAGGACCCCATAGACACTGGATAATAACAATGCATGTGTGCAAGTGGTGTCACTGTCCTACGTAATCTGTGAGAGAAGAAGCATTTTGAGTTGAAATCACGTTTTTGACCCCTATGACCCCTGCGTGACTTTTTGACCCCACGAGTTTCATATGACATGTAGGGGCATGGTCAATGATGGTTGTGACCAAGTTAGGTCAAAATCGGTGTAAGCATGTAAGTGCTAGAGCAAATGTAGTGGTCGGCAGAAAGAAAGAAAGAAAGAAAGAAAGAAGAAAGAAGAAAGAACCTGTAAGAAAAAAGACACAGCCGTGACTAACGTCACGGCTGTGTAACTAGACTTAGCTGTGGTCTAAGACTACGAACACAGCCGTGTTTTGACGCCTTAATGACCTCAAAATATATAAAACGCCCATAGACATTAGCTAATGTCAATGTATGGGTGCAAGTGGCACCACTTTGCTATGTTATTTGTGGCAGAAAGGGGCATTTTGAAGGTTTTTCGTCTCAGACCGGAAGTGACCCCTTAATGACCTTTGACCCCAAATGAAAAAATACCACATGTACAATAGGTAAACACAATTCACGTGTGAATATACCATCACCCTCCAATGTTTTTCTTAGCAAATAAAAAATTTTGAAGGTTTTTCGTTTTATACCGGAAGTGACCCCTTAATGACCTTTGATTCCAAATTTGTGAGGACCCCATAGACACTGGGTAATAACAATGCATGTGTGCAAGTGGCGTCACTGTTATACGTAATTTGTGGGAGAAGAAGCATTTTAAAGGAATTTCGTTTTATACCGGAAGTGGCCCCTTAATGACCTTTGACACTAAATAAAAAAATACCACATATGCACAGAGTAACTACAATTTATTTGTGAACATACCGTTACTGTCCTATGTTTTTCTTAGCAAATAAAAATTTTTGAAGGTTTTTCGTTTTATACCGGAAGTGACCCCTTAATGACCTTTGACCCCAAATCTGTGAGGACCCCATAGACACTGGATAATAGCAATGCATGTGTGCAAGTGGTGTCACTCTCCTACGTAATTTGTGGGAGAAGAAGCATTTTAAAGGAATTTCGTTTTATACCGGAAGTATCCCCTTAATGACCTTTGACCCCAAATCTGTGAGGACCCCATAGACACTGGATAATAACAATGCATGTGTTCAAGTGGTGTCACTCTCCTACGTAATCTGTGAGAGAAGAAGCATTTTGAGTTGAAATCACGTTTTTGACCCCTATGACCCCTGCTTGACCTTTGACCCCGCGAGTTTCATATGACATGTAGGGGCATGGTCAATGATGGTTGTGACCAAGTTATGTCAAAATCGGTACAAGCATGTAAGTGCTAGAGCAAATGTAGTGGTCGGCAGAAAGAAGAACTAGACTTAGCTGTGGTCTAAGACCACGAACACAGCCGTGTTTTGACGCCTTAATGACCTTTGACCTCAAAATATATAAAACGCCCATAGACATTGGCCAATGTCAATGTATGGGTGCAAGTGGCACCACTTTGCTATGTTATTTGTGGGAGAAAGGGGGCATTTTGAAGGTTTTTCGTCTCAGACCGGAAGTGAACCCTTAATGACCTTTGACCCCAAATGAAAAAATACCACATGTACAATAGGTAAACACAATTCACGTATGAATATACTATCACCCTCCAATGTTTTTCTTAGTAAATAAAAAATTTTGAAGGTTTTTCGTTTTATACCGGAAGTGACCCCTTAATGACCTTTGATTCCAAATTTGTGAGGACCCCATAGACACTGGGTAATAACAATGCATGTGTGCAAGTGGCGTCACTGTCATACGTAATTTGTGGGAGAAGAAGCATTTTAAAGGAATTTCGTTTTATACCGGAAGTAGCCCCTTAATGACATTTGACCCTAAATAAAAAAATACCACATATGCACAGAGTAACTCCAATTTATTTGTGAACATACTGTTACTGTCCTATGTTTTTCTTAGCAAATAAAAATGTTTGAAGGTTTTTCGTTTTATACCGGAAGTGACCCTTAATGACCTTTGACCCCAAATCTGTGAGGACCCCATAGACACTGGATAATAACAATGCATGTGTGCAAGTGGTGTCACTCTCCTACGTAATCTGTGAGAGAAGAAGCATTTTGAGTTGAAATCACGTTTTTGACCCCTATGACCCTGCTTGACCTTTGACCCCACAAGTTTCATATGACATGTATGGGCATGGTCAATGATGGTTGTGACCAAGTTAGGTCAAAATCGGTACAAGCATGTAAGTGCTAGAGCAAATGTAGTGGTCGGCAGAAAGAAAGAAAGAAAGAAAGAAAGAAAGAAAGAAAGAAAGAAAGAAAAGAAAGAAGAACTAGACTAAGCTGTGGTCTAACCCACGAACACAGCCGTGTTGTTACCCCTAATGACCTTTGACCCCAAAATGTATGAAAACGGCCATAGACATTGGCTAATGTCAATGCATGGGTGCATGTGGCACCACTTTGCTATGTTACTGGTGGCAGAAGGGGCATTTTGAAGGTTTTTCGTCTCAGACCGGAAGTGACCCCTTAATGACATTTGGCCCCAAATAAAAAAATACCACATATGAATTGGGTACCCACAATTCATGTGTGAACATACCGTTACTGTCCTATGTTTTTCTTAGCAAATAAAACATTTTGACGGTTTTTCGTTTTACACCGGAAGTGACCCCTTAATGACATTTGACCCCAAATAGAAAAATACCACGTATGAATTGGGTACCCACAATTCATTTGTGAACATACCGTTACTGTCCTATGTTTTTCTTAGCAAATAAAAAAAATTGAAGGTTTTTCGTTTTATACCGGAAGTGACCCCTTAATGACCTTTGACCCCAAATCTGTGAGGACCCCATAGACACTGCGTAATAACAATGCATGTGTGCAAGTGGTGTCACTGTCCTACGTAATTTGTGGGAGAAGAAGCATTTTAAAGGTATTTCGTTTTATACCGGAAGTGGCCCTTAATGACCTTTGACCCTAAATAAAAAAATACCACATATACACGAGGTAACTACAATTTATGTGTGAGCATACCGTTACTGTCCTATGTTTTTCTTAGCAAATAAAAAAATTTGAAGGTTTTTCGTTTTATACCGGAAGTGACCCCTTAATGACCTTTGACCCCAAATCTGTGAGGACCCCATAGACACTGGATAATAGCAATGCATGTGTGCAAGTGGCGTCACCGTCATACGTAATCTATAGGAGAAGAAGCATTTTGAGTTGAAATCACATTTTTGACCCCTATGACCCCTGCGTGACCTTTAACCCCACGAGTTTCATATGACATGTAGGGGCATGGTCAATGATGGTTGTGACCAAGTTGGGTCAAAATCGGTGTAAGCATGTAAGTGCTAGAGCAAATGTAGTGGTCGGCAGAAAGAAAGAAGAAAGAAGAAAGAACCTGTAAGAAAAAGACACAGCCGTGACTAACGTCACGGCTGTGTAAAGAACCTGTAAGAAAAAGACACAGCCGTGACTAACGTCACGGCTGTGTAAAGAAGAAAGAAGAAAGAACTAGAGTCAATAGATTCTGAGTACAAGCCGCCGGCAGTAAAATTTGACCTTTGACCCCTATAACTTGACCCTTGGGTCACGGATGGGGTCAACTGCTCTTGCATTGTGCTTAGGATGTCATAAGAAAGATTCCTGGTGAATTTCAGCTTAATCGGAACTTATACATGGATTTTTATTTTTTTATATTTTTGATTGACCTTTTGACCCCTTAATGACCTTTGACTTCAATGGAAAAAAAACCTTACGTACACTGTCAAAATGCATTGTTCCAATTTTAATTAAAAAATTCTACTTTGTTTAGTTGTTGAGATAAAAATTCTTAAAGTTATTTAGCTAAAAACAGGAAGTGACCCCTTAATGACCTTTGACCCCGAAAATAAAAATACCATGCATACATCAGGTAGCACTGATTCATGTATGATGGTTATATTACTCTGGTCTGTTTACATTAAGAGATAATTTTTTTTTGAACATTTTTGATAATTTTAGTTTTTGACCGGAAGTAACCCCTTAATGACCTTTGACCCCAAAACTGTAGGCATCCTAAAGACCCTGGCTAGTAGCGATGCATGTGTGTTAATGGCGACTCTCTGCTATATAATTTGCAAAGACAGTGATTTGAATATTTTTTACAAATTTTTCAGACTTTTACCGGAAATGACCCCTTAATGACCTTTGACCTCAATTCTTTTTGATAGGTTTTAAGCACTGCCACATGTTGATTCATATGCATGAGTCACATGATCATTGCATGTAATTTGTGGAAGGAGTAGCATTTTTTGTGAAATCAACATTTTTGACCATAAGGTCAAGGTCAAAGGTCACAGCCAGCTCAAAGTCAAATGGAAGGTTTTGCCTAACCCAGTGGTCATTTGGGTCACATATGGTTGAAATCTGTCAATGCCTGGCGGAGCTAGAGCATTTTGATTGGTTGCCAGAAGAAAGAAAGAAGAAAGAAGAAAGAATTGGAAGAAGACAGAACAAGCCGACGTTCGTCGTCGGCTTGTAAAGAAAGAAAGAACCTGTAAGAAAAAAGACACACGGCTGTGTAACAAGCACTCAATGGGTTGAATTTAGAGATGATTGAACAAGCACTTCTGTATTGCAAGACACGAATTGTGAAGTCTGTGGCTGCAGAAACATGTAGTTGGAAGTAAATTTATTATATTGCTTATTTATGCAGAGATGGTATAGCTTACTTAGGGAGTGATCATAAATACTTTGGTTTGGTCAGAGAATGGAGGGTGGTCTGAGAAACTTTAGCAAAGAGAAAAGGTGTCTAATTTATGTAACAGCCCAAAGAGGGAGTATATATTTTCAGTATTGGAGGCAAGGCCCATTCCACTAGGGTCTAAGTATTTTGGTATAAGTAGCATTGAAGCTGGAATGTGTTTGATAGTGAACCAGTTACAATAATATTGTGGTATTATGTACTTTGGTCTTTGGTTACCCTGTATTATTATTATTTCAGACATTTATAGAGCACCTTACCTAAAAAAGAACACAGCGCTGTACGAGCTAAAAAGTACTGTCTTAAGAGTACACAAAATTTACAAGGAAAAAATGTAAAATAGGCCTACATGCAAAAAATAAATAAAAAAGCAAAAAATGCAAGCATAAAATACATGTTAAAGTACATGAAAATTAATAAGCAAGAAAATACCAATTACACGCATACAAAATTCATAAAAGATAATGCAATGACACAGAAAAAGGCTGGCAGAGACGGTGTAATAATATGGACTGGAAGAAATGCGTTTAAACGCGTCCTAAACATCATGACGGTCGTGGAGCTATACGGATCGCGACAGGTAGGCTGTTCCATAGTCGCGGGGCTGCTGCATGAAACGAGTTATCACCAGCCTTTTTTTAGTCCTTGGACACTGAAGAAGAGTAGGGGTATAATATAAGGCTTAAGAAACTGAGTCAAGTAACGAGAAACGAGCTCGTACAGTTTTTTTGAAAACATTCAGGAAAACCTTAAATTGAATTCCCTGAACTCTGAAAATTATCCCGGTCACTCTATTTTGGAGTTTTTTAAGCTGTTTACAGAAATGTTAAACATGAGAGAGTTGGCATAGTCCAACTGAGATAGTATTGATGCACGAACCAGGTGATGACAGCTATCGGTGTTTATGAAACGACGAATTCTATATTCCTTCAAATCCGGGGTGGTTGAATTTTTGAATTCTAATTTTACTCAATTTTTTTGTTCTTTGAATACATGCTCTTGGAGCTCTTACTGCAGATGCTCGAATTGCAGGCTTATATAATATGGCTGTGAGTCCTGGGTGATATCCACTGATATGGAAAATAAGATCAACGCTTTCGGTACATCATGTTACAGGATAATGCTGAACATCAAGCGCACCGACCATGTTAGTAATGAAAGGGTCTATACCATCACCAACACTGTTCCTCTTATCAACTCTGTCAGATCACGACAACTACGATTCCTGGGACATATCCTGAGGATGCAGGAAGATGAACCATGCAGAAGATATGCTCTCTACACCCCATTACATGGTAAAAGAAGACATGGAAGGCAAAGAACATCCTACTTGTCTTATGTGCAAAAACTGTTGGGGGATTTCGACAACTTTCTACTGCCAGATGCCATTGCCACTTTGGCTTCAGATCGTAGTACATGGAGAAACTTTGTAGCCGAATGAAATGAAATGAATGAATAATTTGGGATGGGACTGCGTTGTTGTTGTTGTTGTTGTTGTTGTTGTTGTTTTGGGGGGTTCCCATAAATTGTTTTCAAAAATCGAAAGGTGGGATGGTCCTAGAGGTGATTTTATACCTGTTTGTCCCATTCTTTTCGCTGGCATTTTATTCTATTATTCTTGATTAGTATGAAGCATGATAAATAAATAAATAAATAAAGAAAGAAATAAAGAAATAAAGAAATAAATAAATAATTAAATAAATAAATAAATAAATAATAAATAAATAAATAAATAAATAAATAAATAAATAAATAAATAAATATACATCTCAGATAGAAATTAACAGTCCACGGTCATGGTGATGGTTTTCACATGGTCCGTCATAGACATGTTCTGGTCAAAATGACACCAAGATTAATAATTTTCACCAATGTCACCAATTCGCAAGCGGATATATATATTATCAACATTCTTGGCATTATGATTTTACACGACTATAAAAAAACAACTTTGACTTAGCGTCACTTGATCACACTCGGTGTTATCTTCGGGGTCAAAAAGCAAGTAAGCCTGAACGTCGTCTGCGTACATTTGGAAGCTGATATTATGCTTGCGAATAATGGAACCGATTTCATAAGTGTACATAGAAAAACATTAAGGTCCAACAACGGAGCCTTGAGGAATACCACATTTCAGCGATTGAATAGAAGAACCGTCTTCAACGCACACACGGAAGTATCTGTCATGCAAACACGACTCAGTCCAGTTAAGAACATTGCCGGTAATTTTGAAGGTGTTGTTAAGCCACTTTCAAGGGATTTGATGGTCGACCGTGTCGTATGCAGCTGATTGGTTTAATAAGACAACAGCAACAGCTTTATTATCATCCAGCTCTTTCATAATATCAATCTTAACACGGAGCAAAGCAGTTTGAATATAGTGCAATAACAATCAACACACTACACCCATGGTAAGTGAGACCATGTGCAGCTACAAAAATGGTTGGTTTTAAAAGTAAGTATAACTCGGGTTTGTTGTAAGCAAATACAACAATTCTTTTTTAATGTAGAGGTTCAGAATCTGCTCTTTTCATTTACAGCGGATTTCTTCTAGCTTTCGCACAAAAGTGCCACAAACATGAGTTTACTTCAGTTTGTATCACCCTGTATTTTTATTGAGGTTCAGAACATATCACCTTAAACGTTAATAAATTTGATAATATCAGAAACATGTTCAGAAATTTTACCCCCCCCCCCCCCAACTCAAATTCAGTCTCCTTAAATCAGCCATTTAAAGCCAATTCACTACCGGGTACATTATGAGCACCATTTGCAAACTCATGGAAAGCACATTTCATATCGAAAATTATTTGACACCATCTCCCGACACACCCCAATACATATTTAACCCGGATCGGATTGTGAGTATGTATGAATTAACGGTTATTTAACAATATACTTCTAGTGCCCGTTTCTATTCATCGTTATGTATTCTTCTCCCGTGCATTATTTTCGCGAACTACCCTTCATAGCCCAAATTATATAAACCTGCACGCTAAACATTGCCTCATTTCAAATATATAGTTTTAGTTTTGGTTTTGGTTTTGGTCAAGTGGTTTCCTATTGTTTTGCCTAACCACTTGAATCACAAGATATCGAACTCATTGTTTCTACCTTTTGTTTAAAACTAAACATTTGTGGCAGGTAGTTTCGGTTTTGGTTTCAGTTTCTTATAAGTGGTGTGACGAATAAAATTACACGATTTTCGAGTTACCTGATCTAAGTATACAAAAGAAATGTTTAAATTTCGCAGTGCAATATTCACGAGCAGAGAAGTCGAACAAAGCAGTCTACATTTGAAAGCATTGATTTAGTTTGAAAGCATTGACTTGAGACTACGAAATAGCCTAAGCTGATTTCACTGTGAAAATATATAGACCATCGAAATATTTCCACAGACATTACAATAGTCACTTGACAGATTATGACTTCAGTGATATAAACACTATTATACACAACTCTATTTATGTGCATGTCGCATGACGGAAGATCAATATCATAGAAAGCTGGTTTAAACTGACTTTTATTCAATTTATTTACTGGAGAAGGGAGAGAGAGAGAGAAAAGAGATAGCCAGGGAAAGAGTTTGTGTGTGTGTGTGTGTGGGGGGGGGAAAGGGTAAGGGAGAAAGAGAAACAGAGGGGGGGAGAGCATTGGAAGTGGGAAGGGAAGGAGGGGGAGAGGGGAGCTCAAGAGTGGAGTGGAATAATATGGAAGAGTCGATAGGAGTGGGGAGGGGGGAGGGAGGAGGTTATATATAGGTGGCGGAGGGAACATAGGTAAGAGGTATGGGTTGTGCTGTCCGGGGCATAATCTAATTCATAATCAAATCATCTATATCATCATGCATCGTTTATATTTCAGACAAATAAACAAAACACACACCCCGCCCACCCCTCAATATATGCACATGATTTCTACATGTAGGCCTAGGAATCGTATATATCCATCCTTTATGTCTCAACGATGTCTATGCATAACTTATTTTATGGTGTCATGGAAGTGTGCCACCTACGGCAAGAGAGCATCAAAAGTTGCCCGCGTTGTTAGATATCGATAATGAAAATGTTAGCACAATAGGCTATTATATACGTATGGTTATTGGCCATTATACTTTTGATTATATATACCCTCTTGTGTCCTCCCAGCACAATAGTGTTATGATTGCATACCAGTTCATCTCCACATTTTAATCCCTTGATTTTTGGTTTCTCAACAATAGAGAAACCAAAACTATATATTTGAAATGAGGGAATGCATTATCTAAAACCCGCACGCTAAACAATAGATTTTAGATAATACGGGCACGCTCAAATACTAGAAATACTACTTTCACATAACTATATAACTTGTCTGTTCGATATATATATACCATCAAAAAAGTATGAATATACATTCTGTGGTGTTAAAATATATAGTCATAGGTTATGGTATTTTTCATGCGCACGATGTAAATCATAGGTTACAAACTGTGTTCTATTTTGCAACTATCATTGCCATAAATTATGATTAATGAACTCAAATAAATCAAACATCAAATGGGAATAATCGAGCTTCTATTAATTAAAAAGGTCTAAAAACAGGTGGACCATAATTATACAAGATGACACCATTACAAAATATTCAGCATTTTACAAATGAAATACATGTAGGCCTATATCTAAAATAACATAAACACGCACGGGAAACACACACTAGCGCATAATATCATGATCATGCTTTATAATACTGAACAAATTGTAAAATTTTGTAAGTTCAAATTATAGAACTATAAAGTCCAGTTGATATTAATATATACGTTTTTTCTCTCATCTCCATTCACTGTAGTACTAGGGCCGTCAAAATCGATCGTTTCCAGGTCAACTTGTTCAGTGCTCTCTGTGTTTGGAACCACGATATTAAATACATAAAGTCAATTGGTTATAAACCATGCGTGAATAAGTTACTAAAGTATGACGTAGGCGCAATCGATACCATTGATAGTTAACTTATACAGTGATTGATTTTCTTGACCAGTTATATGCTGTACCTGGTCAATGGCCTGACGGTGTTTTTAAAATTGAAGGTATTTTACCTAATATTCAAACTAATATAATGAATGCAGCAATTAATATTACCTATTGTTTTAATACACTCAAAGTATATGACGGATAATGTACTCGTGCAAATGCATTCGTCAAGATAATCGCACTTGCCATGGAGTTATTGCATTTAGCTCTCGAGCCTATCGGCTCTCGAGCTAAATGAAATAACTCCACGGCGCGTGCGATTATTTTGACTAATGCATTGTACTCAGTTCATTATCCTTATCATACAATGCCTAAAATTTCCGAAAATTACCTTTGCTAACACCTGCAACACCGGTTGCAAACAATCGGTGTTTAACATGCTGTTTCTGGTGTTGGATTTCCCATTGGGTGCTCCCAGGTACGGGTTGGTATTTTACCAGAGTGAGGGAATGAGCGCCCTCTGCC
Organism: Amphiura filiformis; assembly: GCF_039555335.1. NCBI lineage: Eukaryota > Metazoa > Echinodermata > Ophiuroidea > Amphilepidida > Amphiuridae > Amphiura > Amphiura filiformis. The sequence continues at coordinate 27,270,614 of NC_092647.1, forward strand.
ACCCTAGCTCAGTTGCTGAACATGCCAGCTTTAGTGACACAAACATAGGCCTGTTCTAATATACCCTGACGAAAGCATAAATATACACTAGGTTTAGAAAGAATTCTATGCATATGTTTAATACAAGCAAGACCAAAACGAGGACTGTGCTTTTTACGTTTAATGTATAAAAGAAGTTTGTCTCGTATGATTGATTTACTGTGTATGCAAGTCTGGCGTTTAGTTTCAGTTTTAATTAATTTCAGTATACGGTATAGCAAAGCAGTGATTTGCTGAAGTAGCTCATGGGTATACCATGATTCACGCACTGCTCCCCTTGCAAGTTAAAGTTTACTTTAACATTGGCAAATATCAGTCATGCATATATAAAGCAGTTCTGATCTCAGCACATTTGTTCCTAAGGTACATTTACACAGCCGTGACATTAGTCACGGCTGTGTTTTTTTTTTGTTACACAGCCGTTGACGTTAGTCACGGCTGTGTCTTTTTTCTTTCAGGATCTTCTTCTTTCTTCTTCTTCTTCTTCTTCTTCTTCTTCTTCTTCTTCTTCTTCTTCTTCTTCTTCTTCTTCTTCTTCTTCTTCTTCTTCTTCTTTCAATTCAAACATTAAGCTCAATACATTGATATACATTTGTTGTCAAATAAATACATTTTCACTCCAAAATAAAAGTGTAAATCATGAAAAAAGCATGTTTTAACCCAAATTTTGCCTCAATATGGTATGATGAAAAAATTTTGTTCACAGATATAAAATATTCACATACCCTCTATTATTCAGAACAAAAATTACGGTTCCGGTCAGTTTTCTTTTGAATTCGGCTACTTTAATATTTGACATTTTGGAATGAAAATTTGAAAAAGTCACAAAAAACAGGCGAGGCAGCCATTAAATGTGCCTCAATGTGAAATAAAACCTAGGATTGAAATAATAGGGTACATAATGTTTCTATTTTGGTTACTATTGTTAGGTAATCATGGATTATCAGGGGGGAGGTGGATGGTAGCAGAATTGTTCTATTCAGAATATAGCTTTGCATGGTTTTTTTAAGCATTTTGTGAATTTTTCCTCTGAAGGGTCCAATTAACATTGCCCAAGGGGTATTTTTATATAATTATAATATAAGCCAAAATAATAAGCAGAAAATGGCCACTTGTTTATCCACTACGCAGGGGGTGTCTGATGGGGATGTTCCACCCTGAGAGCCTGAGAGGGAAAATTAATTTTGCAAAATGATGGTCCAATTGAAGCCATTTGGTGCATCATTTGTACAAAATTTAAATCATTGCTTTAGAAAAAAGGACCCGAACACAGGTCCACTTCCACTGACACTATACAAGTCTTGAAACTCGCAATTACTAAAACATGCATGGATCAATGCTAACAAAATGTGACGGGCCGAGCAATGCATATCGGGTGTAGGTCCGAAATGGCAAAAGCTGAGAATAAATGCACAGTATTGTGTTTCTCTATTCAAATCTTGCAATATTTGAATGTGTACGTTTCAAGATTGTATACGCGTTGGACTTTGGGACTTTGGATTTGAAGGGGTCCGCAAAGTGCCTGAACGTTTAAATATGCGTGTTTTGTGCGTTAAAGTAAACCCTGTAGCTTTGCATATTTATTTCTTAAACAGGAGTATTTACTTCTTATGAGTGACTGACTGCATTTTAAGGGGCTGTGCAATAATTATGAGGCCTGGGGAAGGTAAAATGGGGGGGCAAGTAATATTTGGCGCACATTCTTGGGGGGCAAATAAAACGCTCTAAAAGGCTTAGGAAAACCATACGGAAACGCATGCAAATTTTCCTGCCCGCTGCGTTCGCAACATGATCACCTAATTTGCAAATTGGGATCCAAAAATTTTGGCATGTACAGGGGGGGCGCAAAGATTTTTTGGCGGGCCGAGAGGGGGGCAAGCAATTTTGGCGGGCGAAGAGGGCCGGGCAAGCGATTTTGGCAAACCGTTTGGAAATGTTATCCCTTCCCCGGGGGGGCTTATTGCACAGCCCCAGACAAGAATAAAGAATCTGAACATGTGTTATTTAGTGACTTTTTGGACCGGGCCAGCATGAGCAGGCCCGGTACGTATTATTCGGAATTAAAAAATTGTTGTTTCTAGAATATGAATAGGATAGAATTCGTAATGAAAACAGGTGGACCTGGAGCAAGTTGTTTTGATAATGTTTAAACGTGTAAACATTAAAGTTGTATGTGAAGGGAATTTTGTGTTGAAACAATGATGAAAAATTAACAGGTTGTTTAATTTTTAGGAATGAAATTAAACGTTGTTAAATTGTTACAAGTCAGTCGCTCTGACGGTTACAGCATTCACCTTGAGTACTCTTTCATGTGTGGTTTCACTTGGGCTTACCAAGTTAAAGAGACTGCCATAGTCAAAGGTCACCATGGTCGAGGTCGGGACACGCTATTAGTATTACATGTACTACCCCAACTGGGTTTAACTTGCAGCTAGCATAGCAGTATGAGACTGTGAGTGAACCTGATAGATAGTGAGGGTCTAGTCTCCTTCACTATTTATGCCATCGGACTACAAACTATCTTTGCATAAATTGTACACCCGTGCACTAGTAAAAATTCCCTTTAAAAGGGAAAGCCAGCCTCAATGTAGAAGAGGTCTTGTAATTAGTTTGGTCACCGTAAAAGGCATTTTTAGGATCACGCTTACATCCAATTTACATGACAGTCCTCCAAACCATCAATAATGAGAACATGCACACTGAAACAGCATGGTTCATTCATTACTCCAAATTGTTTCGTCTTATTGTCTTTTCTGCTTTTTACCTAGATGCCTATTATTAATATTAAGAAATACATTGCAGTTTTTAGTTTACTCGCTATATAAACTCACCTTACATGGACATTTTATACTTTATATTAATTCGCAATGTATAGTTTACTATATATATACTAGATAGTGTCAAGCACATTTAAGGACTGATTACTCAGTCACTACCATGACTACAAATACAATCTTCACTTTTAGACTGTATTTTTCTGATTGTGTTGATTGTTAGTCCGAAACTCCTGCGAAGCTATGGACATGGCATCTTACCTACTCCGTTTAATAATAATCTACATTGTGTGTTTTCTCTTCAATCATTTTCATCATGTTGAATGTAATTTTATGAAGTGTCATTTTATTTATAATTAATAAATTAAGACAATAATTTGTTTATTTTCTATAAGTGCATGTCAAATGGGTACATTGTTCAATACTTTAGGCCTACATTTATAAATTATGCCCATATTATAGCTAGGACCTAAAAACTTGTATCCATAAAACGATACAGGATATCATAGATAATTACTTGAACAATACTTGTAATTGTATATCATTTTTTCAAAACAAAAACATCAACTGACCGCAGGTAATTGCGCAACTTGCAGAATGTTAAAGGAAGATATGTTTGCAGAATGATTTCTTTAATTTATAATCAATTACACGTACATCATTATATTTTATGTCCCAAATATAATTTCAGACCATCTCTTGCCATCAAATACTATCAAAGACTAAAGGAATATATCAAAAGCATTACTCATACTTCACATGGAATCAATACTGTCCCGTTCCATCCCTTTTTAAAGGGATTTTTATTTAAATAAATACTGAAAATGATATGAATATAAACATTTAGATGACCAAAAAACTATGTTTATAAGTTTGTACCAATATTTAATTTTGTTGTTTCAGACAGGAATATCACATCAGAAAGTATCGTGACTTGATCAACATCATTCACAGAGCCAAGTATGAAAAGGGTTACATGCACAGTGGAAGCAGACAATTGGAATGACTTTATCAACATAATAGATGTTGCACATGTGTTCCAGTTCGAATGTTGTTGAAATTGCATTGATTTTGCATATTTTCAACCGCGACTCTAGGAATACATGCCATTCAGACCAACCAGGCTAGAATAATTGCATGATACAATGGAAAATGTACCGTATTACATGTATCTGAGCAAGCATGTGAAGATGAGAAAATGCGGACAATAATAATTTGTAGACCTGTTTACCTATAGAGTGACATTGAAAATCAATGTGCTAAGTATACAACCAGGAATACAAACTTCCAATTTAGACCTGTTCCCACAAAGTGAGAGGAAAGTTGCAAATCTTCATGGCTATGGCCAGATCCGTACTCCTAATCTCTGGGTCATATAATATTATCTGGGTCATAGGAAAATTCCCTTGCTTTCTATTGTTTTCTAGCAGGTTCAATGAACCGTCCATGTATCGGGTACAGGGCGTTAGTCCGACACGCCTCTAGTCCGACACTCCGCTAGTCCGACATGCCTTTAGTCCGACATGCCACTAGTCCGAATCTGGAATGCACTGCACCAGCCCGACACGCCGCTAGTCCGAATCTAAAATACACTCTGCCAGTCCGACACGATAATAGTCCGAAAATGAAAACCACTGCGCTAGTCCGAAATTGAAAACCACTGCGCTAGTCCGAATCTGGAAAACACTCCTTCAGTCCGACACTGCCCCCAGCTAACACATTACGTATTCACGACATTCGCTGACATAACTCTTAGGTTGTCATTTACGTAGTAAATACGTAAATCTGTGAACTCGTATTCGTGTTGTGACTACGTACATTTCGACGTTGGTTTTTGGACGTTGATATAACGTAATTATGACGTTGTTTCGACGTGAAGTTGCGAACGTATTATTCAAACGTCCCTTTTAAATCCGGTCGAACGTTGTAACAACGTATAATAATATGTTCACGTGAGGAGATAAGGTTTTATTCCAGACGTTGATACAATGTTTGACCAGACCGGGTAACAACGTTTTAATGATACGTTCAGAAAACTTGACACAAATTAATACGTTTCTGAAGCGTTTTCTTCACGTGAGTAAATGTTGATGCAATGTTTGACCAGACCTGGTAACAAAGTTTGAATAATACGTTGTAAGTACGTAAATCTGTGAACTCGTATTCGTGTTTTGACTACGTAAATTTCGACGTTGATTTTTTTTTTTTTTTATAACGTCATTATGACGTTGTAATGACGTTGTTTCGATGTGAAGTTGGGAACGTATTATTCAAACGTCCCTATTAAGTCCGTTAGAACGTTGTAACACCGTATAATTATAGGTTCACGTGAGGAGATAAGGTTTTATTCCAGACGTTGATGCAATGTTTGACCAGACCGGGTAATAACGTTTTAATGATACGTTGTAAATACGTAAATCTGTGAACTCGTATTCGTGTTGTGACGTTATTTTCGACGTTGATTTTTGGACGTTAATTTAACGTCATTATGCCGTTTTAATGACGTTGTTTCGACGTTGATGCAATGTGTTTGAACAGACCTGGTGACAACGTTCAGAAAACGTTACACAAATACGTATCTGAAACGACATGGAATAGTTTGGATGTTGACACCATGAAATGTAAATTCTTCCATCCAAGGAGATGGTTGTCCAACCAAAATTTCTCTATCGTGTCGTCTGACGATCGCCGGTGCACCCCCATGTATCTCCTTTTCTTCCTGACAAATTTCCGCTCATTTTGTGAGAACAGGTCTCATTTGATGGAAAATCAGGAAATCAGTTCACACAATTTGGGTTTATGATGTGATGTTATTAACGTTTAATACACACCTATGACGTCGCGCTATTGTTTAACCGCTCTATTATTTTCCACGAATGGAACGATGATCACAATAACACGCCATTCGTAAATGCCTTTCTCTTTTTTCTGAAAAGCAAATACTTTTCAGGGAAAAGTATTGGCATTTACGAATGTAGTGTTAATAACAATTGTACTTTCGAACAGCAAGTATTTGCGAACATTGCAGTATTGTTATCATCACTTCATTCATGCAAAACAATGATACGAAAACAACAAGACAATGACTTTTATTAATACATTATTAAGGAAGCGGGTAGCAATATTTGCACAGTATTGTTATGGGACTTGAATGTCTTTCTGATATCAAATAATTTTGATATTGTGAAATTCGCGATACTACCAATTTTATGGGAAATTATGAAAATTTCATATTTTTGAAATTTAACAGATCTGGAAGTAAACTTTATCAATCTAATGACATGTAATTAAACTGTATGTAGCTGCTGGGATGAAAAGCCGACCATCAATTGAAAATTTTTACCTTTCATATTAGTCTTATTTTGAACATAAACATTTCCCAAAAAAACCTACATTTTTTTAGTGTTTTGAGCTATTATCTTCATTCTTTAATAATGAAGGTCAAAATTTTCACATGATGGACGTATGCTGTTCATATGCTGTTAACCCAAACTTCATACACTCTTTTTAAGTGCATGTCGTTAGATTTGTACAGTTGCCTTTGAGGACTGTTAAATTTCAAAAATACAATTTTTTAATAATTTGCCATAAAATGTGTATATCATGTGATATCAGAAGGACATTCCTCGTATTCCGAATGCAATTCGATGTGTCTGATGTGCTTTCAGGTCCCACAAAAATACGTGAAAACGTCGCTATCCGAGCCCTTAAACACAAATTTACAATGCAATCTGTGAAAAGCAAGGCAATATCAAAACGGGCAGGTTAAATTGTTGACCAAGTTGTTCTTATTATGCAAGATGTGTTTTTACCCTCACTTTGGAAAATGCTTATTTTAGGCCTCATTTGGTATGCCCGTATATATTTTTAATTATTTGGACCTTTCTTTCCACGCTCAATTTAGGTTTAAAAGGGAAGTTAAACATGTTACTGTTTTTTATATTATTTTTTCGTCTTTATATTTTCATACGTTTTTAGTGGCTTAGGCCCTACATATAATTTGTTATTTGGGCAACATTGCTACATAATACACGTTCTGTATCAATGCATTTAGGCATATGCATCTTTTTATTGTTTGCTTTGGACATGTTTGATAATGATAAAAGCCACAGTAGGTCTATTTTCTGTATGATTTTCATTTGTCTTTCGTACAAGCTGTATTATGTTTCATCTGACGGTATTTTGGCATGCTTGAATATATTACTTATAATCAGTAGACCTATCCGATAATTAAATATTATAATGCTACAGATATTGGGGCTGGAAGTTGAGGTCATTTGTGGCTCCAAATCCCCAAAATAATGGTTGTTGGCCCACTTCTATTTCGTTAAACGTAAAAAAAAAAAATACTTGGGCCAATTTTTTTTTATTAATTTTTAAAACTAGGTAAAAATAGCTAGGAGCCTTTTTTCATTTTTTTTAATTATGACAAACTTCACCAAAAATATTTGAAAATCGGGCTTTTTATGATTTTTGTTTAAATTTTGACCATTTTTGGCGCAAATTTCTCATCAAAGTTGGTCGAAATTTTAAAAAAATATAAGAAATGGCTCCTAGATATTTTTATTAATTTTTTAAAACTAGATTAAAATAGCTAGGAGCCTTTTTTCATTTTTTTAAATTATGACAAACTTCACCAAAAATATTTGAAAATCGGGCTTTTTATGATTTTTGTTTAAATTTTGACCATTTTTGGCGCAAATTTCTCATCAAAGTTGGTCGAAATTTAAAAAAAATATAAGAAATGGCTCCTAGATATTTTTATCTAGTTTAAACAAATTAATACAGAAAAATTTTTGGCCCAAGAATTGTTTTTGTTACGTTTAACGAAAAAGAAGTTGGTAAAAAAACCCTGTTTTGGGGGATTTTGGTCCAAAAATTAGCATTTTGGCTCAAATTTGACCTCACAGATGAACCTATCAAGTATTTGCCATTCTAAATATGTAGGCATATAATCAAGGCTGTCAACTCTCACGCATTGGCCGTGAGTCTCACGCATTGGGTCACTTTCTCACGGTCTCACGCCAAGGTAGTATTATCTCACTCCTAGGTAGTAAATCTCACGCAAAATGCTGGAAAATGAGTAAAATCTCACGCATCATCAAAATAATTTGTTGCTCCTACAACCCCCCCGAAACCCCCCCGGTTTTAAGATTCTCAAACGCCATGCCTCAAACAATCATGGGTCAAAATGAACATTGTAGTTGACAAATCCCGGTACGGCTCGTGTCTCACGCCAAGCAATTCCAAAAAGTTAACAGCCCTGCCTATAATTGTATGTACTTTAGATAACTGCTAAATTAGATAATTTAGCAGTTATGAGGCCCGAAAGTTTCCATGATTCAGACCAACCTTAAATAAGTTATATTTTTGGTTTTGGTTTAGATAAAAACGTTTTAACATTAAATGTCGGGTTATTAGTATTAGTTATTACCTAAAGGTAATGAAAACAAACGTTTTAAAATGTTTTGCATGAACACACTCTGGAACAATATTTTTAAAGGTCTTCAAAATGTTATTGTAAACTATTTTTTGCAAACATTTTTGTCAAATATAACACTTAAACAACATGTTAAAATATTTTTAAAAAAATGTTTCCTGGGAAGTATTAAAGCCTATGTGCCCAAGTAAAAGTAACATGTGTAATGTGTTGTGTAAAGCGCCAATTAACAGTGTTGTAAAGAGTCTTTGTCATTTTCAAAATAACTTGAATTGACTTTGACTTGAGACAGGACAAGCGGGGAATACAAGTTTGTTTGATTTAAAATTTTCAATTAAATTTGAAATATCTGCACTTCATTGAGTGAGTCTCCATTATTTCTTTGTAATCTGTAGTAATCTTCAGGGTACATTAAGGGTTTGAGCATTTTAAGTAGGGGATCTCCGTACAGTTTTTTGATAAATTCATTAATTTCTCAGAAAGTAAAATTGCAGTTTAACAAAAATAACGGTTAAAATGAAACCCATTTCAATTGTTATACCGTTCCTCTTGAGTTTATTCGATACGGTCTATTGATCGAAAATGGTTTTCCTTTTCCTTATTTGGCTATCACATCCGAAAGATTTCTACCTTCGAAGTAAAATAATCGAACCGTCCAAGTACGTATTTTGGAAAATGGAACCCAACGTTTCACGGATCATTTTCAAATTTGCCGGGGGATTGCTCAAATTTCAATAGATTTGTGGTTATAATGTTACTAAATATCTTTGGAACAAGAAAAACTTCTTAGGTCTGAAAGTCACTAACAACTTTTCTTTCATGATTTTTTTCGAAAACATATTTAAATAAGTAATAAAACCGGGTCTCAAAGTTAATTGGACAGACAGTAGAGGTCTAATTTTGGAGCCACGCCCTATAATTAGCTCAAGCTATAACACCCACCCTATTCTGAAATTTTGAGTAAATATTAAATAAGGCCGTATAAAATTAATATTTTGGTTCTCGTCCCCTCCCTCATCAATTTACGGGATTTGTCAGTTTTTTAAAATGGATTATGAAGTTTTTTAAACTTAGGAATAGCCTACTTTACGAAAACTTTATAGGCTTATAGGCCTAAATAAGGTTATTAGAGAACAAAGATCACTTCCAAGACTTTTTGTGGTAATCTAGGGGATTTATCCGGCCTCAGAATCTCACATTAAAAAGGAAAAAAGGCCTCCTCATTTGCTCGAACACTGTTGGAAAAGACCGAAAACTAGACCATGCTAATTTTACATTGAAAAAAAAAACCCAAAAAACCACCCTACCTCATCAATTCATGAAAATCCACTGGATGAGAACCAAAACATTATATTTTACACGGCCTATGGAAAGTTATAGGCCTATTATCAGTTTAAAGGTCTTAGGCCTAGTGTGAGAAAAATATTGGGTATACTGTATACTGATAGGCCTACTTGTTATGTTGTAACGTATCATGCATAGCCCTAGGTCTATCTAATTTGAAGACCTACTTGATAAACCTAGTAGGCCTATTTGGCCTTGGCCTACTATTTAATATATTCATATACATGGAAGCCCAACATGGCATAGGCCTAGCCAGCTGGTTAGGCCCAAAGAAATGATAGGTAAATTATATGAATAAAACATAAATATTATGGGCCTATAAAATGCTTAAAAGTTGTCATAGGCCTACCATACGAAGGCTCCAAATTAAATATAGGCCTACACGAATCTCAGTTACAAAATGGTGAGGGTCAAGTCTGGACCGGGCCCGTAAATCAGTAGCCTAGGCGCTAGAGGATGTTCTAGAAATCAAAGGGACATGAAATATTATTTTGATTTTTTCCCTACCGATAGGATAGAAGTATAAGTTGAAAGTTAAACAATAACCATGCCTAAATAATGCTATTAAATTGTCACGAAATTAAAGGTAAAGATAGTAAAATCACTGTAAAAATATTCCTCCATACAATATTCATATTTACTTTTCAATAATAAACAATAAAATTGAATCTGCTAGCTTTCATTTGGTACCAAATTTGTAGCCATACACCAAGATTTGAAAATTAAATGAAAGTTCCCGCAAAAGTTGCACTTCCACTAAAAATATCAATTCAAATAGCCCTAGCCCCGGCCTAGCCTAGACTAGTCTGAAAACTGAATTTAATGATTTAATTCATTGTTTCGCTAGTGTGAGCACGTCACCCACCACATGTGGGCCAGATAAAGTGAGCGCCAATGCTGGGCCACATGGAAGCCCGGCCAGCGTTGGGTCAGCTCTGGCGACATAATGTGGTCCATAAGTGTATATGGTCAATTCCAGCCAAAGCGGGACAAAATTCTCTCTGGGGGCCATTTTAAAAATGTTTTCCTTTTCAATTCTAGACTTATCAAATGAGACGATCATATCTAGTGAATCATCAGGTGGAAGTGCCATCGGATTGAAAAATAACTTTTCTTGGTAGACCAAATAAAGTGTTAAATGCGCATATGCATGTTACCCACGAATTCAAGCCTTTTTCACCTGTTGTACGCCATAAAATTTTACTTTCTTTAATATCTTTCAATATTTTATGTGTGACTCATATACACTAGAAATCGGTGAAGACTTTGAACGTAAAATAGAATTTTATTACATATATCTACAAAGAAATAGTTTGGTTATAACAAATTTTAAGAAAGAACCAGCTGTACAGTTAAGATTGTGTCAATTCTTCGAACTCTTTCCAAAGTGGCTGCCATTTAACATTACTGTATTATTTCGAAAGATTAGAATAAATGCTTCATAGAAATATAAAGTTAGATTTTGTATCTCATCGCAGGATGAGGATCTCGGATGGATTCGTGGGGTAACAGCGTCTGAAAAATAGCAATTCCTATTAATTTTTTTAATAAAATAAAAATTACTTTAAATTCCGTATGTCAATAATTCAGGCTGCAATGGCACTAAAATGAATTTTAATCAAAATACAAACTACATGGAATATTTAGAATTGATCATTATGGCATTTTGGGTATAAATATTTTGAGAATAATGAAGTTGCCAAATTCAAATAGACAGAGCAAACAGTTTTATATTATTATTTTAAGTAAAATCATTCCATATTTTCATGCAGCAATATTCTATTAAATCGTGTTTGACAGTTCCTATGAACTAAAACACTATCAATACATTGTTAACTATAATTTAAGTAGGGATTCGTGGGTAACCAAAATGTTCGTGGGTAACACATATTTGATGTATTGGTAAGCGGCAAAATAGAAAATATTACAGAAGGTTGGAAACCATCATGCGGTTATTCCTCCATTGTGTTTCAATGATTCCCGTTTCTCTAACCAATTGCATTTACCCAAAAAATGGTAATTTAGGATAATCAATCAAAACTTCATGACACAGCTTAAGTATACCTTCAAGAGGACGCTATTAAATAGGAATGTTTTGGAACCTATTTCGCATGTTTTCAAAATGTTAAGATGCATAAAAAACATATAATTTACGAGTAAATCCTTGGATTCGTGGGTAACGCTGAATTCGTGGGTAAAGCTATAGATGAGTTGAGCTATGATGTCACATGTTTACATTCAGACCGCCCTCTGTTGTTTCAAGTCAGGCAAAATAACATAGAAGTGTCTATGACAGACCACATAAATCTCTTTAAAACTCAACTTTTAAAAACCTTTGAAGTTTTGTGTGATATTATGTACCGTATATAGCTTGATGCATTTATAAACGAGTTTGATAACATTTTTAGTATTATTTGCTTTGAAACCTAAGTTAATGAATAAAAATTAAATTCTTCCATGTAAACTATAGTGTTTTTTGCCTGAAAGTTTTGACCACAGACCAACAGAGGGCGTATCAAATGTAAACACATGTCACCTCATCTATAAGTACAAAAGTACCGTTTGGGGTTTGCGTTTCTTAGGTACATAAACTGTAAGTACTGTAAAAATTATAGCATACCCATGGCTTGAATATGTGCTGATTTAAACTTAAAATAAACAATCGACCTTGTTTTTCAAGGTTAGCATCTATTCGAGATTCGTGGGTATCCAAAGTTTAAACCGTCGTAGATTCTTTTTTAAAGCGGTGAACGTATTTTTACAATTTTAAGCGCTTGTCAAACTAAATTCAGTGTCCAAAGTCATTAAATGTTAAATTAAGTTATGGCAATTATATTTGCTGGACTCGTGGGTAACAGTTGATACGTGGGTAACGTCAAATTTGATGTTATGGAATTTTATGGGTAAAATGTATTTGCATAAAATAATCACTTGGACCTCAGAATTATAGAACGAAACTTCGTTTCATGATATAGTCATTTATGGCATATTCACTTAACATTTTTCAGATCGATCATGTTATTTTTGATACGCGGGTAACAAAATTATTAGCCAAATTGACTTAATGGCCTCTAGAGTCCACCAACTTTGGTTGAATTCAATCGTTTTACATATGATGAGAGATCATGCAAACGTCTTTCTAACGGTAATAATTTCATTTTTATTGAAGGACATTCAATGACATATATGGTGCTTTATCTTTGAATTCGTGGGTAACGCCAATTCATTTAAGCCATCATAACTTGTCCCCTGGTATGACTTGCTAGTAAAGGCCTATATGCTCAAAGAGAGCACATTGGATGTGACATGATATGCTGCATATTTTGTGGATTCTGTTATCAAATTCAATCATTCAATTTTCTGGGCCTTTTAATTTGCATGTACATGTGGATGAGGATTAAAGAAGGACGACGAGGTTACAAAGACCTCATTTTTGGCCATTTTGGCACTAAACTGTCCATAAGAATTTCGTAATGAATTTCAAATACAATGCTATACCTGAACAAGTACAAACATAATTAAATACGTCTCATGGGTGGGGGCTTTAAAAGAATCCCTATACTATAATCCCGACAATAATGGTTGTGAAACAAAAGGGGAATAGCGCCGCATATTTCAAAAACTGCAAACTTTTCATATCGATGGCAAAAATCCAGTCTGCTCTGATCAAAGGTACGGCAGTTTCAAAATGGCTGCCAAAATACCATGTGAAAATAACAAAATATGTGTTTGTTGGCGGTAAATATTGAAAATTCATGTCATTATTGCGATTCAATCACATCTAATCTGCCATCCATATCATTTTTCTATTGTTGGTTCTTCATGATATTACATCAATGAAGTTTAAGGTGAAAAATCTCTGAGTTTTGTCAAATAAATGCTGGTATAAAAAAATACCAACAAATTACCATTAATTATCATGGTTTGGAACATTTTAAATTGTTCGTAAAAATAATTACAAAATGATGACTTAAGGGATTATGCTGTTGTCATATTCACGTAAATAATACCACCATCTCCTTCACTCATTGTTGATTAGTGCAATCCACAATTTTGGAAGTGGTTGCTTTTAGTAAAACAGATTTAGGCTAAAACTAAAACATCGCAGAATTGCCATTTCTGACAATGCCGGAAAAAGTCGTACTACCGTACTTGGAAGACCTACCTGCTGTTGCCAAGAGCATCTTCCATCTTGGCTGGAGTTACGTTAATATGGAAACGGCATCACTTTGTGCGAAATGTTTGCCAAGGTAAGATTTTATATGGACACCCACCAATCTTGTAACACATCACCGATAAAACACTTATCAGTAAGGTGTAAATGAAGTAGTTCCTATCACATGATCAAACCAAGGCACAACTTACTGCATATGGCTACCAAAACTGTCGAAAGTAACCTAAATGTTGTTGTTACATGGGAAAACAACTGTCAAACATCCCATAGAGTTGTTACTTACTTTCAGAACCTACAGCGAGAAGCAGACACCAAGCTGATCTCCCGGGCTAATCTTGCACGCTCTAAATGCAACTGCCTCTGGTGCCATATATTAAAATCTTTTCACCAAATACGGATGTCCTCATTCTTGCCTTGAGGCGATATCCAGATTTGTGTCAAAATACAACACTTGTAATGGGAGCTGGAGATGCCAGAGCCTGAGAGCGAGCTTTGAAGCTTTGGGTCCATGTAAGGTCGACGCCCTTCCTTCATTCCGTGCTCTCAGTGGTGCAGATGTAACAGGGAGTTATTTTGTAGGGAAGGGAAAGGTTACTTGGTGGAATATTTTGTGATGTCAATCTAGGAACGTCCATCAGGTAAAGTGTCGAGACTATGGGTACCCTTGAGAAGTTTGTTTGTAACCATGGTAACCTATATCTACCTAAAGCAACTTTAAAACGAGTAAAGGACGCAGGTTGGTAGTTGTTCCGGAAAAAGCAGGTACGTTCTTTGAGATTGCCTCCAACGAAAGATGTATTTCATCTTGTCATTCTTCGTGCGTAGAACTACCAAACTATGACTTGGAATAAGGATAAAGTTTCCAAACCTGATAGTGATATACCATCACCAGCAGGGTATTACAGAAAATTGGAAGCAGAAGCACTGATCCTCATCATGACTTACCTGAAGCCAGTGCTTGATATTATCAAAATGCAAATTATGCAATGGCCCAACAACGCAGTGTTCAACAAATCTCTGCATGCAAGTGCCCGAGTTCTGGCCTTAACTGTAAAGAGCTTTGCACTTGCTTATCTGGACATGAGGACTGTGGAGATGGAGACTGTGAGGACAGGAAATGTTCACTTGGGAAGAAGAATGACTTTGTATTCCAAAATTGGTATATCTGGGTGTAATTGTACGTACTAAGAACTGAAACTGATTTTATGTATCCAATAAGCTCCAATAGACCTAATAAATATTTCATTAATAATGATAATGTCAATAAGTTTTAATAAGGATAATTTATAATGCATCAATGGGCGCCATAAATAAACGGCCATTGTAGGTTCTCTGTTCCTATAATATATAGTATTGCCTGAAACTGATTTTATGTATATTCAACAGGCCCAATAAAACTTTCAGTATGGTAATAAGTTCTGGTAAGGATAGTTCCTAATACATTTGTACGTTTATGTGCGCCATTTTTAAATAAACGGCCATAATTATTATCTGAGTAGACTAGTATTTTGCCACCTTGATTTTATTTCATCCTTGAAGTGTTTTGAACCTTAAAACAAAAAATGGGACCTTAATCATAACAATGGCACAGCATTCTTTTTGCTTCTTGACAAGTATTATACTTTCTACCGAAGACAGTTTATTTCAGCTTGTCCTTGTGTTGCTTTAATATACTAAAGATAGCTTACATGAACATGTAGCTATCTACTGAAGATAACTTATTTCATCATGTGTTATGTTGCCATACGTGTCTATTGAAAATGGCTTATCCAGCTTATTCACTATTTATAGGCCTACCGAGTAAATAGTTGACTACCGTAAAGGTTCGCCTCACTACTAAATAGGCCTGTAGGCAATGAACATTGGTCATGTGGAAAGATACATTAATACTTCACTTCAGACCTTCAATACGCAAGACACACTAGGCCCTATAAATAGTTAAGTCAAAAACCTCAATTTGGTGACCACTCTCTGGCTAGTAAGGTTTGACGATTGATTCGACTTCTATGGACCATTTAGAAACAAAATAGCCTCCATGTCGGCCATTTTGGATTTTGGCCTCCAGCGAAAAATGCCGGGATTTTCGCGATTCGCGACGGACATGGAGGCTATTTTGTTTCTAAATGGTCCAAACCTTACTAGCCAGAAATTTAAACGCGGAAAATTATAACATAAAAACTATTATTATTTTTTAAGGGTCGGTCGGTGGAGGGCAAGCAAACATTTTTTTTTTGGCCTCATCACTGATCATTAAGGATACGTGTAGTTAAAGCGTGAACCTACCTACGGCAGCATTCAAGTTATAGCCACCATTTGGTGGCCAAAAATGTGTAAAAAGTATTTCGGCGTGAAAACTGTGATTAAGTTTATGTTTATATATCATATTCAGTGTCAAATTATGTGTAGATTAATATTTTAGAAATAAAAACCTGGCATCTCATGTGTTTATTGAGGAAAAAAATGATTTTGGGTCTTTGTTTGCATTAGGTCTTAAATAATTATGCTATTGTACCTATGAAATCATTAAATGTTGTTTATTTTATGAGTTAAATTATTAGACAATAGTATGTTCATTTTTTAAAACAATATTGTCGTAATGTTTACCCAAAATTGGCGTCCCCATGACAAATAACATATCATATTCAGTGTCAAATTATGTGTAGATTAATTTTTTAGAAATAAAAACCTGGCATCTCATGTGTTTATTGAGGAAAAAAATGATTTTGGGTCTTTGTTTGCATTAGGTCTTAAATAATTATGCTATTGTACCTATGAAATCATTAAATGTTGTTTATTTTATGAGTTAAATTATTAGACAATAGTATGTTCATTTCATTAAAACAATATTGTCGTAATGTTTACCCAAAATTGGCGTCCCTATGACAAATGATTCCCCAAAATTGGCCAATTCCGGTAAAATTTCGGGTTCTGATATTCATAACATTTAATTGGGGAAGATGCTAGAAGAATGATTTTGCCCTTATTTTGTTTATAATTTGAAAGGCTACATGCTGGTAATCAACTAAAAGTGTGTTCCCTATCGGCTCTTAATTTGTGGAGGCGTGTAAAAAGTATTGGTATTTGGGGAAAAAAACCCTCAAAAACTCAAAAACCGAACAAGCTTTTGAGATAAAAATGCAAACTTGTTGTGCCCAAAATAGTTGCTTATGAAAACAAGTTTATCTTCAATTTTGCCTGAATGGTACAATATTTGAGTTATGATTTGTTTTTCAATCCTTATTTATGCAGGGTGTCCCTTAAAAAACAGAATCCTCATTGTGCCCCTTTTTCTCCTATTCTTGACAAATTTATCAAATACATTTTGGTATGTAAAGAAAGCTTTATTCGTTTAATAGCTTTAATAAACCGAAAATAATATTTCAATCGGCTGACAACATTTTAAGAAATATACCCATTTTTCACTCTGTTCACGAACGAAGGTTTGGTTATTTCAAAGATTGAAAAGGAGTACACGTACCATGCATGAATAATAAACATTCCTTAATAATAAATTTATAAAATAACAACTTTATTTAGGGAATGGGCTGTAGCGATGGGCTTGTGGGCAAAACAAATGTGGGTGGGACTTCTCTTGCTATACTTATGTTCAAACCTTTTTGGGCACCAAATGGTGCCAGGATCGTGAACGCTGTTATACAGAGATTATGACCAAGATCAAATAACCATATTCATGATAATGCGACAATCATTCACCTATACGTTATGGCCCAGTGAGCTGAGCAAAAATAACTTCCCATTTGGATATGTTTCTATACTTCAAGAAGTGTTTCTTCAATTGAAAAGATTTTTGACACGCATCATCATCAAACTCATAGCATCAAGCAGCGTGTTTTAGTGATATACTTTATATTAGTTTTGAGTACATCGTGTACAATTTTCCTTTTATGTATACCACAACTTTATAGTGAGGCATAGTTACCACACAAATCACGTACGAATTAATATTACCGTGCAGTTGCAACGACCCCGAGATCACACGGGAATGTGTACATATTATAGAGATTGCGAAGAGGCGTGCACTGCTAACGCCATACGGGTTACGTATTACGACATTGTGCGGTAGAACGTCATAGTGCCGTTCACATCCAAAATAGTCTCCTACACAGCCAGATTGTGTCGGTCCTAACGCTCGTCGTTCCTAGTAAGTTCGTGATAGCCACATACAGTCTGAGCCGAGACTTCATCTAAACGCAATTGCAATAAACTCATGGTGGCGCTATGCTGAGACAAATATATCTAAAGATTATAGGCAGCACCCATTGATTCACCTTGGGTGCATCGAACCAGAGGAGATGAGAATAGATTCTCATCTTCTCTCATCGAACCCACTTTCCTCAGTATTAATACGACTGGCTGTATCTATTGCCAAGGGGTGACACTAAATTCACGGTTGTTCTATTAGCAACGCAAAACCTACGAAAAATTCCGATGGTTTACTCGATAGAAAGTGAGGCCAGTTATCGATCCGTTATGAATGAGAGTATAGCGCGCCCCCAATACATCTGGGCACAAACCAGGCGAAAACGATCCAGTTTAATGAAATGGCGGACGGGTATTCCCATCAGGCACCAGTGATATGTTTTTTCAAAGAAAGTCTACTAATTTGATATGAAATGATATTTTGCAATAGCAAAGTCAAAATTAGGACTTGCTGTCAATAATATGAAGGAAATATGTGACAGAGGCAAGGTGTGAAATACAAGTAGTATTTGAAGTTACGATAACCTTTGATACCCGTACTGACCTTCCATCATGGCGCCTTATTCGTCTTATGTATTTCTATTATGCTCTCAAGTAAAATAAAATACCAATCTGCACTAAGCAGACAGAATGTTACTTGGCTCCCAGCATGAATTATTCATTTTATACGGAGGTAAAGAAATGCACAGTGTATGTGCAAGCCGTGCAACAATACTCCAAATATTTACGGTGAATCTGAATAGTGGTCACATGTTGACATATCATGTGTTCGAGAAATCACGTGGCAGCATTTTAAGATTTCAGGCTTGTTTACTAGTTAATTGCCATTTGTACTCTTTATTATTTATCTTTGTTAATTAACATATATTTTAAATGCTGATAAATCGTGGTTGGCTGCCCATGATATATGTTGAATTCAATGTTTTATGAATATAATTCTACCACGCAAAGGGGGTCACGTGACGTAGCAGAATTTCACACCACCTGACTTAGCTAGATTTTGAAGCTCTGCTCTTCAAATTCATGTAAATTTCAAAGTTTATACACTTAATATTTTTAATATGATACTAATTTTTTATTATAACCAATTGGTACATGAAATATACTAGCTTATTTGTTTGTTTGTTTGTTTGTTTTATTTCTTCTTTAACCTGGGACACTCAATCAGTTGAAAACACAATTAATCATCTGTTCTTCCTTGAGGCCCAGACATTGCACGAACTTGCCCGTCCAAAACAGACAATTCATACCGCATTATGCCGTAATTATTACCTATACAGAAAGGTGATTATCAGCCTTCACTCAGCAATTTGACATGCCCGGCATATGCAGCCATTCTCCGTCTGGATAACATGACTGTCGCCTTCAATACGTCTGGGCACAAATTTAAATAACAATACGCTATTTACATATCAATGCAGCCTCATGCTAATTAAAGCTGCCCCATCCAGGAGTTCATCTATGCTATTGCTCTAAGCATTCAGTCCAGATTAGCGATATTTGAGTTTTGCAAGCTATTGGAAAATTAGTAGGCCTGTTGTTCACACGTGTATGCTATTTGTCTAAATAACCTCTTGGAATTCGCGATGGTGTATATTATTCGAACAACAAGAAACAAACCCTAGTATCATATAAATAGTACCCTGTTTACTTTTTAAAGCAAAATGAAAATAGATAATTTAATATGCCTAGTTCGATTACTACCCAGCAAACACAAATGTATTACAGAAAACGTATGGTCAAGGGTATAAAAGGTTTTGACACTCAAATAACATTTAGTTCAAAACTTGCTGCATAACATTCTAACATAATAGACTTAAGTACACAAAATGTTTGCCAAATGATATTTTACTATATTTTGGTTTAAAATGTTGTTGTATTATTTTTTTTCAGTATAACACGTTTTAAAAAACAGTTTTCATGATTTGTATATAAACATTGATATGTTATCACAATGTTTTAACTAAAACCAAAAACACATGCATTATCATGTTTTACAAACATTTTGGTGTTTGCTGAATAGTACCCATTAGCAAAACACGTTGACAGCTGTTTAACGCAACGAAATAGCAATGGCGAAAAGTGACATTGCACGAACTTGCCCGTCCAAAACAGACAATTCATACCGCATTATGCCGTAAGACAGCACGATCTTGCCTAAAACGCCTTTTCGCAAGATGATTTTTGGACGGCATTCTCCACACACAAATGAATAAGCAATCTACCCGTTCGAAATCCCGTCAAAAAATCGAAATTTATTCACTTCTTCTTGTCTATACTAGGTTAAATTGTAACATTGTAAAATGGATTTTATTACATGCCGGACTCTACTTGTTCTATTTGGATACTTTGATTCGCTGCATAACACGACAAACATAACATTTTTCTGCATTTTGTAATGCCTGTTTTTTGTGTGTGTCATTTTGGAACGTCATTTTTGCTACCAACCGCAACATAACCGCCTTACGGGAATTCCACGATTGACCAATTCACAATGGATTTCAACCTCTAGAGGGCATACTAACTAATTTTCGACTAACGGTTGGCGTTCCCGTATCACGTTTTACGTTAATTTCGCAATCTCTTTATTGTGGCGCGAACTATAAACAGCCCATTCAACAGTGTGATGAAGAGGCTGCTACTTCCGGTAATACAGTGAACAATTCATCCTCGTATGTTTATAGTGCACATATCTCGCGCCAATATCCTTCGGTTGAGAAGGATATTTGATGCACGGTACATACAAATACGGCTAGTGTTTATAGTGAGCATCTTTCCGGATACTTTCTGACAGGATAGAAATTATACGCCAATGTACCGTACATCTGCTCCCACTATAAACACGCTGAAAGACCATGAAGACACCACTGACTTCATGCTTGAATGAGCACACATTATAAGAGTTCACTAATTCAAAAGTTGTAAAAGCTTAATATGAAGTACTCGATTGTAATGCACGTTTTCCTGATACCGGGTACTCGATTATAATCCAAGTGTACTTGCTAATACTGGTTGCCCGATTATAATGCTTTTTCCTGATACCGGGTGCCTGATTACAATGTAAGTGCAAGATTGCAATTGCCCTGACAAAACACGGAACCCTCATTGTAACATTTTGAGTTTGGAATGTCTTATAGCTTTTTCCGTGCTTATTTTGTCTCAAAGTATTTCAGCTTGTAGCTTATGTTGAACATATCTGTGTACAACATTATTTTCTTTTACAAATACGTTTTATAACTCAACAAAGGCACAAAAGACTTTTATCAGTCACATGGTCTACCATATCTTGCAATTGAGGATATCTTATTTTATCTTCTAGTTATGCTGCTATCTAAAGAAAATTTCAACTTGTAGTATTACTATCTACTGAAGATCGTTTCGCCATCTACTACAGTTTGTAATTAGCTACACACACTGGTAATTATGCAAATGATTTTGATTGCCTAAGTTTCAAATAACGGCTGGGTAAATTGGCACACAAAATTGGACACGATAATGTTTTTAAACTGTAAGTACATGTATGTAGGTTGATTGCATGTTAACATGGTGAACAGTTGGTTTGCAAAGTATTCAGTAATATAATGGTAAACATGTTCTTATATCTAAACAAACTCTGCCCACTTATGGGGTAATATTTGCACAACTGCATTAACCAACGATTTTAACCAGTGAATTGAGAGTGTACGCTGAAAAAGCAGGTTCTAGAGATTTAGCATTAATTTGTCCTCAATTTGATAATATGCTTAAATCCTAGGCACTTTGTTCAAAGTAATGTGGTCTCTGTAGTCTGTATTCTTCAATGCGGATCTTAAAAAATGTTATTTATGTCACCAAGCCTTTTTTTGTAACTTTGTCGCTATACCTATTTTGTGATCTTTTGCCTACTCCTTTTTCTTTGTCCAAGACCCAATTGCTGCTGCTATACCCTGTTGGAATTTTTGGGCCTTTCCTGTCAGCATGGTTTCTTTTTGAAATTCTGATGGTTTTCCTTCTTTATCATAATTACTAAATATCCTTCAACCATTTTTTGGGTATACAAATTTGGTTTTGGTTATTGACCATGTCAACTGTACCAATAGCTTTTGTATGAATCTTGACCCTCCCCCCGTCATCCTGCAAGGGTTACTTCTCTCTACCACCTTTTCACATCCTTTTAAACATCCCCCCTCATCATAGTTTTTTCGTATTACTCATTAGCAAAGCGCACTTGCAAAAAGTCACAATGTCACACATTGTTCTGTTTTCCTGCAACAACGATTTAATTTTGTTACAAAAGTGGTGATAAAACATGCACATTTTGAATTAATCACCCCATAGTGTTATAAAACTACTCATGCAAATGCTTATAAAAATCAGGACTGGGTACTTTTAACATTCTTCTTTAAATATTTCGTTAAAAATCCAACATAATACCGACTTTTCCAGTTTAATGATTTTTAAATTGCGCCTATGGATAAAGCATTTCTTCCGAAGAATCGCCCAATCATAAATATAAACCGGAACAAACCCTATTGAAATGAATTCAAACTTGGGCCATTAAAAAGTTCACACTTTTTTGATGGCTTATTTCTCAAAAGTGCAAACACATATTGAAATAAGTTGTATGAACATATTTGTAAACCTCTATGTCTGGACTGTCATTGCTGAAAAGGGCATTAACATCCATGGTCTAATTACAAAATGGCGGCCATTTGAAGCAAGGGGTCAAAAACCACTTTGCACACACGTAAGTCAAATGGAGCGGATGATCACGCGATATATGGTGGTC
The DNA here is from genome assembly GCF_039555335.1 of Amphiura filiformis. Classification (NCBI taxonomy): domain Eukaryota; kingdom Metazoa; phylum Echinodermata; class Ophiuroidea; order Amphilepidida; family Amphiuridae; genus Amphiura; species Amphiura filiformis. The sequence goes on from NC_092647.1 coordinate 27,293,374, forward strand.
GCTGGTTCACACCACAATGGATTAGGAACAAAGGAAGAAAAATAACAGTACGCATGAAAGTTCTGTCAATATTTCTCTTGTAAATTAACCATATTTAAATAAATATTTCTTTTTCAAACAGAATATGTAGCCTTCCAGTTGAACAGAATATGTAACAGTAGCTTTAAATAATCTGCGCAGGTAACGTTTGTTTGCAGTCGCATTCTAGATAATGTGCATAATTTTATACCCGAGTCTTCATGATGGTTATTGCACTATAACATAAATCTTATATGGAGATATAACAAGATAAATTTATAAATAGGTGTCAGGAATGTCTCTCCTTCTCTTCGGAAATTATTTCTTCATATAGACACATGTAAACCGTAGCAGTGCTTCAATGGAAACGAGTTATTTGTCTCGAATTGTCATGAAATTAAAAATATTGCACTAGAAAAGTAAGAATACAAGTAAAATCATATTTGACTCTGATAAAAATAGTTCTGTTTTTCATTACTGCTTATCATGGTTCCATAAAGTCACGTATTTATGCATGCCACAGTGAAAATGCTTCTGTCTTTAAAGTGTTCTTATCGTCCTTCAACGTGGCTCGCGAATACAAATCATCGCACGATCGTACATATGGTGAACTGCTCTTGAAGTAACCCTGGTGCGTCGGATCCTTGTGAACGCATCTGTAATACGTCTCCTCAGCTCCCGCAAATTCCTTGGCGGACCTTCGGCATACACAGACGCCTTGACATCACCCCAAAGCCAGAAGTCCAAAGGTGTCAGATCAGGACTCCTCGGATGCCACTCCACATGATGTCCAAGGCCGACAACACGATGCGGAAACAACTCCTGCAATCTGTCTCTAACAGCGATAAGACGGTGGGCTGCAGGGCTCTCAACTCTCACGCATTGGGTCACTTTCTCACGGTCTCACGCCAAGGTAGTATAATCTCACGCCAAGGTAGTAAAGCTCACGCAAAAAGCTGGAAAATGAGTAAAACCTCACGCATCGTCATGAATAATTTGTTGCTCCTACCCCCCCCCCCCCCCCCGCTTTTCACATTCTCGAGCGCCGTGGCTCAAATAATCATGGTACAAAATGAACATTGGAGTCGGCAAATCCCGCTACGTCTCTGTCTCACGCCAAGCAATTCCAAAAAGTTGACAGCCCTGGTGGGCTGGCGCTCCGTCTTGAAAGAACCACGCCCTGCGGATGGCCCAGTTCGCTTGCTGTCCAAATATTTGGACCAGTTGAGGCTATAGTTGATCATTGATTATGTCGAGGTAAACGTTTCCATTTATGTTCTGGTCAACGAATATCGGTCCTATCAACCGGTTGTTTCCTGTGACGGCTGCGAGAACACTAACTTTGCGTTTGTCATGTGGAACGTTAAAAGCAACGTCTCTCGGAGGATTACCTTTCGGTGCATACATCCGTACGTTTTGAGAAGAGACAGACCCGTCCATTTGAAAGTTTGCCTCGTCAACAACAACAGCGGTATCAAGAAAGCGACGTGCTCTGTTAACTAACCAGTTACAAAACTGAAGTCGCCGATGTGGATCTCCTGGTTGCAGTCCATGACGCTTAAGGATCTTGTAAGGGTGCCATTAGATATCATGAGTGATGATTCGTCTGAACGTTGTCCTTGGAATATGGGGACAATTGTTCCGTCGAGTACTCAATCTTGGGTTAGCTTGTATATCCCTTCTAACATCGGCAATGTGATTGGCTGATCTTCCTGTTCGTGGTCTCCCACTGTTAGATTTGTTCCGATTGAGAACAGTTCCATGTACGTGAAACTTTTGTTTAATATTATAGATGTGTCGGCGACTAGGAAGTCTGGTATTCGGAAACTGGTTCGGCCCTTTCCGGTTCTTGAAATTTCCTCCTCGATGAAAATTCGTTCCTCCTTTGTAAACTCCCGCATTTTGAACAGCAAGAATCACCTCAAAGTACTTACACGGGTATCTCTAACATGAATGACAAGAACGCACGCAAGGCATTTTAAATTTGAAGTTCCCTCCAAAACTAGTGTATTTGTTATGTAAATGAGCATGTCCAATCAGCCTTTTGTGTCAATTTCACAGGTGAATGATTTTCAAACAGTAAACAACTCATACACGCATGAGTCCGATGACCCCGGCAATGACACTCAAATAAATGCATATAGAGTCATCAAACTTTTTTAAAACTTGCTTAAGGCTATACACAATCTTGAACTGTTGTGATTTGGTAGTTCACAGCATCTTGCGAATGGTAGTGAGCTTTGGCAAAATTTGCATTGCTCAATTCTTAGCGAGTGTGTATATAGAAGAATTCAATTATCACAGATATACTTTTGTAGGTCCTGTGGTTCTTGAGTTATGTTGTAAAGAGGGCTGAAACAACAACACTTTTGCAAAAAGTACATAACTCATTAACAACAATAAATTAAGCACGTTTTCAAAGCATATGATTTGTAGAATGACCTTTTGCAAAACATCAAAGTGTTATTTTTCAATAATGTATTGATTTAGATAATGAAAATCGATTTTTTTGGCTGCTTCGACCAACAATACCGCATCTACCCTTAAGCCTAAAAACTTAATATGCATGATCATTGTCTATAGTCTTACGTGTGTGCAAAGTGGTTTTTGACTTCTCTGCTTTAAATGGTCGCCATTTTGTAATTAGACCATGGATGTTAATGCCCTTTTCAGCAATGACAGTCCAGACATAGAGGTTTACAAATATGTTCAACTTATTTCAATATGTGTTTTCATTTCTGAGAAATAAGCCATCGTAAAAGTGTAAACTTTTTAATGGCCCACCCTGTACATCGGCATTGAATTTCAGCAAGATATCACAACATGGTTCAGATCCCGATCTGGCAGCCCCATGTAATGGAGTCCTCTTCTGTTATATAAATATGACAACAATACAAAATCAATATGAAATAATTACATTAGTCAGTTAGTAGTCAGTGGTCAGGATTTTAGTGGGGAAAGCCAAATATTCGTCCTGGAAACTGTGAACATTAACTCTTACACTCACTTTGTTCTTATTTTAAAAAAAGAGAACAGACACAGAACAAATTAATATTGACATCATCCAAGAAAGATTAAGGGCTGGGGTATGAACGTTTGGACAGTATTTATTTTGGGACATTAGAGCACATCAGACATATCGAATTGCATTCTGAATACGCAGAATGTCATTCTGATATCAAATAATTTTGAATTTTGAAATTCGCAATTTAATACACATTTTATGGCAAATCATTAAAATTGATCTTTTGATATTTAACAGTACTTGAAGTAAACTTTATAAATCTGATGATTTATACTTAAAGTGTATGTAGGTGGGTTGAAAAGCCGACGATCAATTGAAAATTTTGACCTTTCGTATTGAAGATATGGATTTTTTTCCCAAAACACCAAAAAAATTAGGTCTTTTTGGGAAAAAAATCCATATCTTCAATATGAAAGGTCAAAATTTTCAATTGACCGTCGGCTTTTCCTCCCTGCTACATACACTTTAAGAATATATCATTAGATTTATATAATTTACTTCGAGGACTGTTATATATCAAAAATTTGAAAAATATCAAATTTTTATAATTCGTCATAAAATTTGTATTATATTGTGATTTTCAAAAAATGAAAATTATTTGATATCAGAAAGACATGCTTCGTATTCAGAATACAATTCGATAGGTCTGAGGTGCTCTCATGTGCCACAAAAAATACTATCGAAACGCAATATACGCTCATTTTAGATCCCTTAATATGATACATAGGGATGATGCAATAATAATGCTTAGCAATCGTGATGAGTCATTGGGGATTTTCACTCATCAAGGCATACCGGACCCACAATCAATAATCTGTGAACTAAACTAACTACCCTTCAGTTGAATTTACACATAGAACAGAAAACCAGGCCCACCAAAATACTCACGAGAATGGACTTGCACCAATGCTAACATTCACAAATTTAGTAGGACAATAAACCTTTGTGAGAAAAAAAAATATCTAAGGCCATCTTAATTAAATCCTGTGTCTCAAAGCTTGTGAGAAATTGAAAACCTAATGCGGAATGCGGTGTTTTTTACTGTATTTTTTTTTTTATGTATCAGTACAGCATTTTAGACAACAATTGTGTGTAAAAAGTATCCAATGTTGGAATAGTAGACAAAAAAAGTCACTGCTACAAACTATTCTCTTCTATTTTTTTTACGTGTCCAAAATTTGCAACAAAAAATCGAAAACTTGAAATCAAAATAATGAGTTTTGAGTTTTATTTTCGCCATTTGGTTAAAAAATAAAAAGAGATAAAAAAAGAATTTCTTGATTTTCAAAGGGGACTACACGCACGATTTTACTAACGCGCGCGGCAGCTTTGAGACAGAGGATTTAATTAAGATGGCCTAAACACTATAAAAAAAGTTGATTAATTGTAAGAAATATTCTTATTCTATTAGCATAAATTTCACATGCAAATGATAAAAAGATTCTTTTTACTACCTGTGTGTATTATAATCTTTACAAACGTGAGTTCATAGTTTCTTTCATTAATATTTAAAACTTCCCGGTATGTTCAAATTTAACGGCTTCTATACCTTAGCATCTCTTGTACCTTGCATTGAACATGCTGAGTGATAATATATTCAATGATAATTCAGCCTTCTGATTTATGATTCTGTGCATTAAAACAATTATTACTCAACCAGTAGTATGCTCCAAATAACAACGGCTCAAATTGGTAACGTTCCCCGCAGGAGTCAAGTTTGCAAATTTGGTACTTTGTCTTACAAATATGCACCTTGTATGTAAGTTATTGAAAAAAAATCTCATTTATCTCATTGTAAAAAATATCAAGTCATAAAAAAATTATCTCTGAATATTTAATCAAAGGTCTTAAAAAAAAAAAAGCACTTCTGTAAAAAGCACTATAAAGTGGTGCGCGTCAACTCCAATTGACGCGTTGCGGCCAATCTCAGCGATACGGGGCGATCCCCCCTTGTCATCTTCATTTATCATACTCATAACTTTCAAAAATCAAGTAACTGTCATCGAAATCATCTTGATCATCACCCATCCAAATAGTGGGTGTATATTCATCGAAGGCGATCACTGTTGTTACATTGTCACAGCAACACATATCAAAATGCGTAACCACTAGATGAAGTCACATCAAAATACACCAAATTTTCTATTTTGATATTAATGACGCGCGATGTAGCGTGAGAAAGGGTTAAATGGAGTAAATTGTTTTCCTTGTATCTTAATTTATGAAATATGTTATTCTTTAATTGTTTTAGATACAGATTATATATCCTTTCATATCAAATAAAGGATTTCTTTCAGGGATCCCTTTAAAGCCACTGCGTGTATGTTGCTCAACTTCCATAACTTGTCATGAAATACATGTCATAAATTAGGCAATATTAGTTCATCAAATCAAATAGTAACATGAAATTTACCACTTATATTGAAATATTACACCAAAAGTCGTCTTTATGTGATCATGATGATATTATACATTTTTAAATGGACACATTAAATCTCAAAAATCGTCCTATCATTGAACAAGCCCGAATATAGGATACACATACTGAGATCAATGTAATCACTTACAAACTCTTACAATATGACTTGGTTCAAATTAGTATTGCTTGATGTTACAATGATTTGTTTGTCTTTACATGAGTAACATCATGATATGACAAACCCATCCGTAAAAAATAAATAAATGACTGCAAATAATTTAAGACGCCTTCAAATAACAATTGATATAGATTTAAGGTGAAAGAAGGTGTCTGATTACCTTTCTAATGTGTTAATTTGTCTATATTTACATACTCTTCCTCGACTTAATTTGTTTTTAGAAAGGTGCTTTATTTTCTCCATACTCATATTCAAAGGCCCGCTTGACCCGATCGACAGCCTCAACCCCCCCCCCCCTTCCCTGTTTACCACATTGTTGATGAGATTTTGGTATCATACAGGGTGTCTCTGAAAGCACTATATCGTCGCGAACGATACTTGTTTTGGGTACGTTAACGCATAAACCAAATGTAACTAAATAACTGATGGTGTTGACGAACATATCAGCTATCACATACCTTCGGAATTTTGACAATAGACCGCTCTTTTTTTCATATAAAAGAATTTTACGAAACTCCCTCATTTTCAAGCCTTTCCACGAAATATCTAGCAATGACAACAGAAGCATCATGCGCTGATGATGGGCAGTGATTAGGCCATCTTAAGTTTAATTTTAACAGCTCGTCTCAAAGCCCTTCCCAAGTTAAAAAACAGAATGTGGTTTTAATTAATTTTTTTGATCATTTTGTGTGTACTTAAATTTTATTTTTATGTATCTGTGGCAAGCAGACCAATTTTTCATCTCTCAGGAAAGTTTCACTGTGGTCAAGATGACGAATTTTTATTGAGATTTACGATTTGGGCTATGTTGACGTCTGACGATGTCAAACGTGTGATTTTTGTGTTGTGGATCGGGAAAAAATAAAACAGCGGAAAACCCCCTGAAATTTCCTCAATCCAGAGGGAATAACGCGAAAAAACGGGCGATTTTACTAATGCGCGTGGGGGCTTTGAAACGAATTATTAAATCAAGATAGCCTTAGCACTCTGACTATCGATTGATATTTGAATCCGTGGAAAGGCTTGAAAATGAGGGAGTTTCGTAAAATTCTTATATTTCAAGAACAGTATGGTCGATTGTCAAAATTCAAAAGGTATAAGATAGGTGATTAATTGCTCAACAATTAAAGTATTCAGTTTTGTTTAGTTGTGGCGTTAAAATAACCAAACAATTAAGTTTCCGACGATACAGTTCTTTCAGGGACACCCTGTATAATGTATCATATTTCTTATTACCATCCTGAAATTTTGACATTCCAAATTGATGTATTGACAGAAGAAATCGTGTAAAACTGTATATTTGTGGTTACCACAATAGCGAAATTGTACACGACCCTGGAAATTGTGGGTAGTTCCAGGAAGTTCACATCGATGGAATCGGGACAACAGTTCCATAGAGACGTGTACTAAAGTTGCCTTTCTTAGCAATAACTACTACGGTTGAAATCAGGCCTTGCTCGATCCCTCTGACTGGAAAAAATTATATGTTTACCGTCATTATTTTTTACGACTGGCCCTCAAAGTCTATGATGTCTAACCATTACCTAATCCTATGCAAATTATGCTAATACAGTAAACAGAAGAAAAAAGCTGCTTAAAATAATTAACAATTACTCGATCTCTCCAATCTGTGGTACAGGATTTAACATTGCTAATCATAACCAATCAAAATTTAGCCAATATCATTCAAATTTATGCTCATTTAATCCTTAATTAATGCGTTAATGTTTTTTCCCTGAAAATTAAATTACGGGAACTTAACCAAATTTCTATTTGGTGGTGTGAAATCTAAATACAATTCGCGCGTACCAACGTATTGGCTTGCTAATTGTGCTAATTGACATTTGCTTCGAATAAACCCGGAACATTACCACGTGAATTTAGATTTATTGTGTGATGATAGGAGAGACACTTTGGAATCGGCCCAGGTGCCTGCCTGTTCGCAGTCTATAGCTTTTATTTGGTACATGATGCAGTCATGTCTACAGTAGCATTCATCTCGACCTTTGCAGGACTTAAACCCCATTAAAAGCTATTAAACCAAGATAACACTCATTGAAGCAGCTCAACTGATTAAATCAGATCTTCTCTGGTTGTGCACAAGTGTCTGTTTTCAATGTGCGACATCGCAATAAAGCTGGTATTATAGCTTCAGTTGGGTAACCGATTATAAAGGAAACGAAAGGAAACAATGGTATGTGTACCTTTGTTCACGAAATGAGACAAAGACCTGCTTTTTGTTAACCAGCATTCTTCAAAATGAGCAACATAATGATTGTTGACTTAACACGGTTTTGAACTATTTTCTTCACATTTTTGGTGTTATCTGTCGTTTACATATCCTTCCTAAAACACAAAAGTGTGACCCTCTCCAAACATCTAAATTAGCTAAAAATTTAGGACATGTTACAAAACTATATTTTCTAGAACCTATTTAGAATAGTTTAAATGTAGCTTGTACCGTTTTTTGTGGCATCCTTCAGAACGGAGCGGTCCGTTACCAATATAGCTCAATATTTTCGGTCAAATCTCCATTCAATTAACACGGGGAGTTGGCTAGCTATGAGCTAGCTATGCTTTGCCCTCACTCATATTTTACAAAAGTGCGACCATTTCTGAACATCTAACCTAGCTGTAATTTTAGGTCATGTTAGAGAAACATATTTGCTAGAAGTTTTGGAGAATAAATTAAATATTGGCTGGTTATTTTTCACACAGTGATGTTAACTAGGCAAGTGTCCATTCTTCCAACATACATCATTTGTAGAGGTCACGCGTCAATGGTGAGAGCACTGTGTATTGTGTATAGGAAAACGGACAGTAACTGCAGTATGAGTTTTGTATTCTATAATTTTCCTGGTGCGTTAACTGTGATTAAATCTAGACACCAGTTTATTTTGACCTAGAATGGGAACCTAATTTAATGAGAAATACGCGGAAACAAGAGAGGCCAGGCAAAGAGGCTTTAAATGCGCACTTATTATTGCTGCCCAAATCAGGAATTTTCCTGTCCGAATACACCAACAGAAGCACAATTGGGCGTACATTCGGCTGGGTAATTTGGGCATGCACTTTATAATAAGATCAGTCATGAACGATTGGGATTTTACGCATCGTTTTACGCATGGTTATGAAAAAGCGGCGCCAAACAATCGATATTGGAAGAGGTTTAGGCTATCATGAGGGAGATTATTTAACATTAGAGACTTTGCGAAATGAAGTTTGAAACCACAAACTTTAACGTCTAGAGGATTATAGAGGATTATGTATTCAAAACCACTCTGCCATTAAAGCCGCTTGAAGTAAAAGTTAACGCGAGAATCTATAGTGTGCCGTAAATTATGATGAAAATACGTCATAATGTAGAACAAAAGTTTGCATATTTCCTCATAGACCATATAATTACCACTTATGTATTATCTAGTTAATAGACCAATTATTGGAAATCTAATTTGGTTTGGGTAAAAGACATGATACATGTTGCTGAAAATTATTGATTGAATTAGATCAAAATAATTTTTGTTCCAAACGTCACACTTGATATAAATAAATAAATAAATAAATAAATAAATAAATAAATAAATAAATAAGTAAATAAATAAATAAATAAATAAATAAGTAAATAAATAAATAAATAAATAAATAAATAAATAAATAAATAAATAAATAAATAAATAAATACTGACCTACTTCCCATTGATGTTTAAAGGTCTAACATCGTTGGCCTGGTCAACTGGCAGGTTTATGCAGGAACTAAATACCAACAAATACTAAATGTTTATACTAGGATTTGGGTAGGTAACCTTGTCCTTACATATCACAATGTTCTTTTAGATGGTCAAGACCTTGGCAAGTTGGACACTTTTATCATCATGGATTATGTTATGCCAAAACATGCTGAGGTTGTGCAACACTTTATGAATAAATCCAGATGTGCTGTTAACATCATCTTGATCCTTTGACAAGCAAAACGATAACATAATCAAACTATGATTATTAATACTTCATTTATGATTTAGAATTCTAGTCAAAGTGTCATTTTTGCTATAAAAGTTGAAGCAGATGAATAAATATGCAACTTTATTATCTACCTTATTCTGTAATGAAATAATACCAATCCTTGACAACTAACTTATGATGGCATGGGTGTTGTCAGACCCTTTTCTCCCCTTTCTACACAGGCAATTTGTTGAGTTATGAATGACGTCACATCTCACTTCAGCTTTATTGAAATGGTTTCTTACAAATTGGATCATGTTATAATAGTTATAGACTTTCCTTGGTATATTCAATTTCCTTGACTCTATTTAACATTGTAAAACGGACATATTGTGGTCATTTTCTGCTCCGTCTTGTGCATTTCGTAAGTGCAAAATATTAAATAAGCGGCCTTGCACCATCACAGGAGAGCGGTTTTGAATCGCAACGTCTCTAATGCATAGTCCAGTGTGTGTTGGGGCAGGTGCTAACATGCATCCCCAGGACTCTACCAAGATGTACATCTATGTGTATCATTATTTTGTGCTATTTCAGAACTGTCGGAGTGACCATGGTGACCATGTAATGGAGTCAGTGTGACTCTATAAATGGAGTCTGGGTTACTCTAGAAGCGTCCAGCCACTATGCGATTCTATTTCTAAAATGACTCCATAGAGTCATCAACGGTAACTCTTCCGTGGAGTCAAGAAATTTATGACTCTTCAAGGGAGTCAGATGACTCCCAATATGAAGTCATTTTAGACATAGAGTCACAGAGTGGCTGGACTCTGCTTTTAGAGTCATCCTGGCTCCAATTTGGATTTCAGTGTTTACTTGACCAAGATTATCTTGCCCTGTCCACATTACTTGACATAATCAACAGTTGATCAGACTTTGAACAAAAGAAGTACAAGAGATAATGGAATAAAAGAAGATGGTTGGTATAATTATGGAGAGATAAGTTCGGCGTTTCAAGACGGGAATCTTTCACTGCGGAAATGCAGATACACACTAGGCGTCTTGGTTTTTTTTTTTCTAATACAGGCTGATGAAAAGAAAATGATTGGTAGGAACTATATGTACATGACAGCCACATCTAAATGCAATATAGAATCCGCATAATTCGGTAATTAATGACATAAACAGATATTTAAATTAAATTATATTGCATTTGCAAGAAGCAGGTTTTTCAATCACCTTAATTTTGATAACCAGTGATAACAGCCCGTAATTATAAATGGCCAATTTGATATGGAAGCCATCGTGGTATGCCATATTCGAAAATAGGGCGACAATACGTGGAAAACTATTTCACCAGACTCATTTGTTTTGTATTTTTTAAAGACTCGATAAGTTTAAAGTTTTCATATGAATGTGGAAATACTACTCGAAAAAGAAAAACCTCGATGAACCTCACACTAAGTATCCAAAAGGTCATGATCACCTGAAACAGTGAAATTTGAAGCAAAACAAAATAAGTGAATGAAAGAAGCATCAGTAACGCCACGATCTTATAAATCAAAAATGTAGCACTGGGTTTGACCTTTGAGGCACGAACAGAAGATCAATGGAACTACGAGGGTCATTCAAAATGTTCTACCTCCACCCTCATAGAGGCCTAGCTTTTGCAAAAAGTAGCCGTTTCATATTTCCCATGACTATACCTAGTTATCTAACTTTTTCATCAATGTCACGAAATTGGAACAAATCAGTACATATATGTACAAGGAAGACATAAGTAGACAAATTTGAAGTGGCCACAAAATACCATTTGGTCACTTCAGATGGCTTAATTTGAAGCTATACATCACAATTATTGCAAAATGACCTGACTCCAACATAACCTGTTGGTTTTTTTTTTTTTTTTGCAAAAGAAACGATAAGAACATAAGAACTGTAATAAAATTGCATGTTTCTTTTTTAAATACCCAAAAGACACTTATACATAAATTGTCTCTATTAGAAAACGATGGCTAACTGGCAGCATTTTAAACCAACTATGGAAATGACACTTGGTAAAAAAACAAGGAAACTGACTTGAAAATAGCATGTGACAAACAGTGGTTGGGTGCCTTTATTTTTAACTTTTAGCTCTGAGACCAAACTGATAGTCATCTCATACAGGCTAATTTTCATGCTCTGAAAGACGATCAGACATGACAGCAAAAACGGGATGCTGGTATACTATAATGTTAAAAGTTTAAAATGCTTGTCATCTTGCCTTTTGGTTACACATTTGTTTTAATTATAATGTGCTAGCATTAGCATTCGCATCACCCTTGCTTTATATCGAGCAAAACTCGAAGGAGGCATACACACCTATTATCATATCATTTTTTTACGAATCTTTGCCGTTTCCGGTGTATGAAATCTTATTTTGCTTAATTCTGAGGTCACCTACAAAAATCTGGAAATGGTATCAATATAACTTTAGTCTCATTGTAGCAGATATTCCAATGTATAAATATGCTGAGTTTAAAGAAGCTACCATCTACAGAACCAAAGTTAAAAGATTGGAGGTAGAACTTAATGAATGACCCTCGTATATCAACAACATTTCGATTTTTAAACCTTTTATTGAGAATTTTCTTACAATTTACTTTTTTGGTTCCACATTTCAATGTTGTAAGGACATTTTCTACTGGCAAAATATAAAGGCTGTTCCTTCAAGCAAAGTCCATCTGTAATTCTAGATTTTTCGGTGGAGATAAACCTATGAATGCACTTAACATATAGGCCTATATCTTTAACATGTGCAGCAGGCATGACAAAGACCAGTGAAATATTCTCTTTAGAATAGAAAGATATGTGCCAGAAGTAAGTGTTTGTTTAGGAGCAACAAAGTTAATTCGTCGGCTGTATTCCATAGAGGCGTATAGAAATACCAATATAAAGTCGAGAAGTGTAAATGAGACATTCACTATATTTTGTAATTGATATGAAATCCTCTAATAACTAACTAGATTTTATCTTTGTAAAAATAAATTAAAAAAACATTATTCAAGTTCAAAACTATACGTCACTTGGAAAACACGCAAAACGCTATACCTAACATAACGCCAACCTGCATGACCGAACGCCACCTCGGTCGACATGTAATCCCTATGTTATTACATTTCGTAGGCTTCTTTCCATATAGTAGCGTATCGGCCTGATACGTCACTATGGAATGTAACGAGGTGTACGCCACTATGACACGCAATGTTTTTCATTTTTGCCGACATTTCTTAGTTTGTTTACTATTATAAAATGTGCATAAAAAGTGGAGTATGATCGATACGCCACTATGGAAAACATAAAATTTCACTTTGTAACGATAGGCCAAATTTAACGAATTAATTATTAATTAATTAGCTAATTACTATACGCCACTATGGAATGCAGGCAATAAAAAATAAAGGAATACCAGCACTAATATCCTACATTCATGGAACTAGGATTGTTTGTGTACAAATGATCAATGAATGTTCCATCAAGAACATGGTTAGAATATCTGCCAGTTACAAAATAAACAACCTGAGACCTATTTTAAATGTCAAGTGTTTCAATATGAGATTAAGGTGATGAGTGCAGACTACTTTTAGTGTAGGGTAATACATTCAAAAATGTTTTCACTAATTGCAATGGTGATTAATAATGTTACATTACTACTGCTACAGCGAATATGGTTTTAAAAATCGTTCTACTCCTCCGCAATGCCGATTATGATTACACCGTAAAAATACATAATCCACTATTAAAGCATCAGTTATAATCTCCTTTAAAGTTTCATTCACGGCCAGAATATGAGGATTTTCTGTATTCAAAAGAGACTGAAACTCCTGGAGTTTGTTTACTATACTGCGATCATTAAAGAATATTGAGGTATAGACGAGCTAAAGAGAAGACGAGTTCACCCTGAGTTAAGTGTAGACGAGGTATTGTTGGTCGAAGCAACCTAAAAATCGATTTTTCATTATCTAGATCAATATATTATTGAAAATTAACACCTTGATGTTTTGCAAAAGTTCATTCTACAAATCGCATACTCTGCAAACTCGCTTAATTTATTGTTGTTAATTAGTTATGTACGTTTTACAAAAGTGTTGTTGTTTCAGCCCTCTTCACAACGTAACTCAAGAACCGCAGCACCTATAAAAGTATATCTGTGATATTTTAATTCTTCTACACACTCGCTATGAATTGAGCAATGCAATTTTTGCCAAGGGTCACTACCATTCGTAAGATGCTGTGAACTACCAAATCACAACAGTTTAAAACTAGAGCTAATTGCGCATACACATATACGCGACCTTAGCAATAGCTAATTAACTGGGCCTATAGCTAATTAGCCCAGCTATATAGCATGAATGCATGTAAGCAGTAGTATATTATGCTGATTTTACTGAGAGGTCTTTTTTTAAATGCACTATAACTTTGGAATTTGGCTAGAGACCAAGGTTAATTTGTTAGCTCGCCTATAGCATATGCAAGTTCAAAAGGTCCAGCATATGTATAATTCATTGGAATATACATGTATGAACAGATGTTTGTAATGTATTATAATTATAATCATAAATTATATTACATAATTATTTTCCATAATATTACAGTATGTGAAATCATTTTAATAAGGCAAAGTAAAATAAAAAAACATGTTTCAAAAAGGAGGAAGAGGGGGCTTTTTATTTTTTATCGTAAAATTGGTGCAAATACCCATAATTAGAACTGTTTTAGCGCACACAATAATGCCCGGAAAAGGAGGAGGCCTCTTTCTATATCTTGTTCAACGAGATAGGCCTCCTCTAATTATCACAAAACCTTCCAAAAGTGTTTCTTGTATATTAGCAAGGCTATAGAAAGCATCTTTACTCCCTAGACATATTTTTTTTTAAGTTATAACTGAATTTCAAAAAATAATAATATAAATTGAAGAAACCTCAAAAAAGGAAGCGGGAGAAGACGCGAAACATGATTATTTTTTTATTCAATATTTCTGTGCAACTTTGGTCATGCGCTATTATAGTGCGACTTCCTAAGGTATTTTGCTATATACTGGAAGTAATACCTACATGACCTTTGACCCAATGACCTTTGACCCAATGACCTTTGACCCCAATGGATGTATGCAAGTAATGTCATGCTATATTATAATTTGTGGAATGACTTATTTTTAGTAGCAGAACAAAAAAATCACATCAGCCATAATGACATTCGTATGACCTTTGACCTCAAGGCTAATGCATGTGTCAAGTGACGTCATCTTGCTGTGTAATTCGTGTAAGGAGTAGCAGTTTTAGTAAAAATAATAGGAAATAACATTTTCGGCCATAATGACCTTTCCATGACCTTTGACCTTGAGTTGGTCATGTGACATTTGTGCCACCAGCTATTGGTCCTGATGACCAAGTAACATTGTTGTACTATATATATTTGCGACAGCATCAGCATTTTAGGGTATTTGGTCATATACCGGAAGTATCCCCTTATTGACCTTTGACCCCGATTCTGGACAATAACTTTTAGACACTGGGTATAGCTGATGCATGTACCAAAGTGCCATCATCGTGCTGTGAAAATTGTGGAAGGAGTAGCATTTTAGTGAAATCACGTTTTTGGCCATTGACCGGAAGTGGATGACCTTTGACCTGAAGTTGATCATGTTTCATTTGTCCCCCCCCCCCCCCACCCCAATGGTCCTAATGACCAACATGGCTCAAAGCATATGGCTACGGTGGCTCATTATAAGATTGACAGAAAGAAAGAAAGAAAGAAAGAAAGAAAGAAAGAAAGAAAGAAAGAAAGAAAGAAAGAAAGAAAGAAAGAAAGAAAGAACTAGGACAATTGTGCCCTTGCAAAGGGCACGAGGTAAGTTAGGCGGATGTGCATTTTGCAAACCATATTTTGACCTTTTGACCCTAAAGTAAACATTGACCTTTGGGGTAATAAATAATTTTAACATGTTTAGAATGTCGTAAGAATCGTTCCTGTTGAATTTGAGCTCGATTGGGTCAATTTTAAACATTTTTTTGCAAGTTTGACGTTTTGACCTCCTTAATGACCTTTGACCCCAATATAAAAAAAACCTCATCTACACCGAGAAAATGCATTGTTACAGTTTAATTTAAAAAATCTACTATGCTTAGTTATGGAGATAAAAATTCTTGAAGTTATTTAGCTTAAAACCGGAAATGACGTCTAAATGACCTTTGACCAAAAAATAAAAATACCGTGCATACATCGGGTAACACTAATGCATATATGAAGTTTATGTCACTCTACGTTTTGAGATAAAAAAAATAAAAATATTTGATGATTTTTGGTTTTTGACCGGAAGCGACCCCTTAATGACCTTTGACCCCAAAACTGTAGACACCCCAAAGACCCTGGTTGGTAGCAATGCATGTGTGCTAATGACAACACTCTGCTATGTCATTTGTAAATACAGTGATTTTTGAATATTTTTAGCTTTCAGACCGAAATGACCCCCTTAATGACCTTTGACCCCTTATCTGTGAACACCCTATAGACACCGACCAAAGTCAAGTCACATGACCTAAGCATGTTAGCCATTGTGAGCAGGTCAAAGGTCAAATGGAGTTCAATGTCATGTAACATGTGGGGACATGGTCAGTGGTGTTTGTGACCAAGTATGATCAAAATCGGTCAAAGCATAGCAGAGCTAGGGCGAAACGTGGCAAATCACGCAAAATGTCACGTTTTGCTAAGAAAAAGCAAAAAAAAAACCTTTTTTGACCTCTGTGACCCTGGATGACCTTTGACGTTGAAAAAAAAAGATAACTTTTGTAGCCATCCACCCAATACTGCTTGTGAGTGAGTTTGGTCGAAATCCGATCAAGGATGTGGGAGTGGTAGCAAATTGTGAGAAAGAAAGAAAGAACTAGACCACCAGCCATGCCGCGACATGGCACACAAGACGGCCCGAAAATGGATTTTCAACTTTTTGACCTTAAACTTTGACCATTTGGGCCGAGGCTATTATAGACTTCCCCCACCATTAATGGTGCATCACTGTAGCATATAGGGACTTAATCCGTCTTCCATAGGCTGAGATATAGCCACTTTTCCGCAATTTTAAAAATTTTTGACAAATTTGACGTTTTGACCCCCTTAATGACCTTTGACCCCAATATTAAAAAAAACCTCATCTACACCGAGAAAATGCATTGTTACAGTTTAAATTTTAAATATTTACTATGCTTAGTTATGGAGATAAAAATTCTTGAAGTTATTTAGATTAAAACCGGAAATGACGTCTAAATGACCTTTGACCAAAAAAATAAAAATACCGTGCATACATCGGGTAACACTAATGCATATATGAAGTTTATGTCCCTCTACGTTTTGAGATTTAAAAAAAAAAAAATATTTGATGATTTTTGATTTTTGACCGGAAGCGACCCCTTAATGACCTTTGACCCCAAAACTGTAGACACCTTAAAGACCCTGGTTGGTAGCAATGCATGTGTGCTAATGGCAACACTCTGCTATGTAATTTGTAAAAACAGTGATTTTTTGAATATTTTTAGCTTTCAGACCGGAAATGACCCCCTTAATGACCTTTGACCCCTTATCTGTGAACACCCTATAGACACCGACCAAAGTCAAGTCACATGACCTAAGCATGTTAGCCATTGTGAGCAGGTCAAAGGTCAAATGGAGTTCAATGTCATGTAACATGTGGAGACATGGTCAGTGGTGTTTGTGACCAAGTTTGATATAAAATTGGATCGGTTGAGCCCATATTTATTGGTCGAGCTATGAGTTTTAAAATATTGGACGAGAGGTAGTCGAGTCCAATATTTTACAACTCATAGCGAGACCAATAAATATTAAGGTAAAGCATCCATTTTATCATTATTATGTTTTGGATCCAATATTATCACAACTTGGATCCATCAAAACATAATAATGGTCAAAATCGGTCAAAGCATAGCAGAGATAGGGCGAAACGTGGCAAATCACGCAAAATGTCACGTTTTGCTAAGAAAAAGCAAAAAAATCACGTTTTTGACCATTGTAGCTAGGTCAAAGGTCAGATGCAAATCAAAGTCATATAACCTGTGCGGGCAAGGTAAGTGGTTATCCTTAACAAGTTTAGTCACAATCCATCAACCGACGACTGAGCTATAGGCACGAACGTGGTTGACAGAAAGAAGGAAAGAAAGAAAGATCCCAAGCAAGACAGGACAAGACGGCGCAGCCTGCGCCGTCTTGTAAAGAAAGAAAGAATGACAAGAAAGAAATAAGTTAGGCTGGACGCCTAACTTAAAGAAAGAAAGAAACAAAGAAAGAAAGAAAGAAACAAAGAAACAAAGAAACAAAGAAGCAAAGAAACAAAGAAACAAAGAACTTGACAGAAACAGACCTTAGCAATTTTGCAAATTGCTAAGGAATAATTAATAACCTTAAACAAAACTTCGTGGAAAGATAAGAATAGGTTAAATTTTGGTAGCATGAGTCATGGGTATTTTGTCTTATTTTACAATATTAATAGAAGACTAGGCAATATACCTAAGATTGGTGTAAAACACAAAAAAAAAAAAAAAAAAGATTGGTGTAAAACACTCAACTAACAAAAAAATCCTCTTTGCTTTGCTCAACCTGTCAGAGCCAAGCTTTTCCTTCCTTTTTTTCGCTCAGGTACAGCTCAGGTATTCGCTGAGGGAATATATACATTCAGTTTAGACCTTGAAATAAAATTTGACCCTTGAACCTAAGTAGCTCCAAGTCGAGCTTCTTTTGCAAATGCTCTTGCTTTGTAATCACTAAAAATATTTTGTAGAATAATGCATGGTATCTCGGTAATAGAAATGCACTAATGCAGACTACTGCCAGCTCCTAAAATAACCTCACTCCTCATGACATAGTTCAAAAATATATGCAGCAGTGAGATTTCTAGTTTGAGGTGGGGATAGGATATTAGCCTCATTCCACATGAAAGTATTTATAAGACTGTGTTCTGTAGCCCTTAGTGGAGGGTTTTGTTACCTGGGAATGATAATCAGTTTCAATATTATGAGTGTTGACAGATTGATAGTGTAGTGGTCTGGAAGTTGAAGTTGAAGTTTAATAACAAGTTACAAACTGTCCATGAACAGATTTTGTTTTATGGACAAAGTCAGCTAGCTAGGTCAGCCTGCATGGTCAATTATACCAAGTTACCAAATGTCCATGAACTTCTTAAATTTGCAATGAGAGATAAGTAAGGTGTTCTGATTGTTCTGGATTTGCCAGAAGTTCACAGTGGTCATCTCATGCATCCACACTATATACACAGTAGTCATCTCATTCACACTCTACACAACAGCCTTCCACAGCACCATCTTCAAGAATCAAGACCAACAGAAATTGGAATATTCCGCAGATACAAATTTATATCCAGCAGCATCTTCAACGCCAACAGATTGAAATATCCCACAAACACAAATTTATCAAGTTTAAACCATTTTGGGTAAAATTGGTACATTGGAGCTAAGGGCTTAAATTATTTTTTTTTTTGTAAAAATGATGCATTGGTGATAAAGTGGTGTAATATTTAAATTGTATTATTTAGATCGTTAACATGTACAACTTAAACTTTACTTTTTATTTTCATGGGTAACATTCAAGTGCATAGGCCTACATCACTAAATGTGACATGTTAAAGGAGTATTTCACAATCCTATAGCATCCACTTTTTATGACATTTGTCAGTAGATATCCAGGAGCAAAAGCTTAAATCTCACAACTTCAGTTGATCAGATTGTTTGTTTGCAAGAATAAAATAAGCATGTACGCTTATCAATCAACATCTAAATTGATGAGTACTGGTATCATTTTGATACAGCCTCTATGTGTATTTATATGCCCCATATGCCACTTGCTGTGCTGTAATTTGGCGAACAAGTTTGACGATATGCTTGCAAAACGAATTAATCGGCAAGAATTATTTTATACAGAAACAGTTCTGCCAGAGTTTTCCAGTGGTATAAAAATGATAAAAATCTGAATATTTCTGTACAAAGTTTGAATCACGGAATGCCCCTTTCAAATTGTGTTGAATTGATGTCCAAATTAGTGCACATCATTGAAATTACATACATGTTTGTAAATTACTTTAGTATAACTTTGGGTTTACTTTTCATTACCATTTGCATATATTACATGTACATGTTGAAGTGTTTAAAAAATCCAATATGGGGTGGGGCCTACATATACACAAAATAGACCTACGTAAAACACCATCGAAACCTGTTTCTTACTTCATGTATGTTGTGTTATACTCTGATCAGCTCATAATAGGCGGGACTCATAACATTGTGGATTGATATACATGTAGAATGGCATACACACACAGCTGGGCGCAGCACCTACGCGAACTGCGCTTTGCATATTGCGTGAATGACACATGCTTTTGTGAATTTACGTGTGGCGTAATTTGGAACTTTATTGACTTGCGCAGTAACAAAAAAACGAATAATTCCCGCCTATTAAGAGCTGATCATAGTATAAATATATAGAATAACATTAAAGCTATGGTACACTTTTTTATAACAAGAAGTTTATTAGTAGGCCTACATGAATTACCACCGACCTACATTGTACAACCATGTTTTCCAATCATGCCTGAGCACTCCTTTTAAAGGGTTTTTATTTCAACTTGGTTCTCTCCCTAGGATAAATCCGGATATTTCCTTGCAGGACGAATAGGGCGCACTCACACAATATAAAAGTTCTTTGTTGACCCTATGCAAAATTCCCGTAAGCTATGATTTTGCAGTAAGATCTTACATCTCCACCAGCTGGAAATTCTCGTATTTGATGTACTTAGCATGCTTAGTGATATGATGTTAGAAGTCTCATTACGTAAAGAATAAAACAAAAACAACTACCCTTTTGAAATTGTTTCTACATTTCAAAAAAAACATTACTTTGATTGAATAAATTGTTTGATATTCATTATCTACAGACTAATATCATATTCATACCCAGTGGTCCTAATCCCACAGGTGCTCTGATGCATGAGTAATCACACAATCATGAATGGAGAGATTGATGATTTTATAAGTCACAAAATTTAGTATCCTTTTTAATTTACAGGAGGGTGGTCAAGCACAATCACTTTCTATCGCTGATGTTTATGTTATGGTGTTTTTCTGCATTCTGATCATTACCAGTGATTTTCCATTTGACATCATGCCACTCCTCTCTGACCAGAATAAGGCAATAAACACACATGGAATATGATCGCGCACCCAATACCAGCAAAACGTGCATTATAATCGAGTAGTTGGCATTATATAGGTGTGAAATCGGTGTCTTTAATGCTATGAGTCTGCTGATGATCCGTGCCAAAAATATTTTTAATTGAAGAATTACTTTTTGAGATATAGAAACAAATCCAAATGGGTACTTTAGATCTGCCTTCGAATATTTCTTTTTATTATTCCAATCGTCATTCTTTAGAAAAGATGTCGTGGGTGACCATGAAAATAACTTCCTTGAATTATCGTTTTATCGATTGTTTCTTTGGAAAAGAATTCAACATAGTACATTTAATAATAATAAAGTACAAGACTGTTATAATGATTTGTTGAAAGCTGAACAAAGACAATTATAATAGAAAAATGAACTTCTAACTTCTAAATAATGATGAATTATGTCCCTGGACATCTCAAGAAAGCATCTAATGGGACTTTTATTTCCAATCGGTCCTATGTATAATATATATATAGTATTGGTCAATTTGCTATCAAAAAACTCGCGGGGACTGTGTTCTGGTTGCTGGGGTTTATCTAGCGATGTCATCCCATGATAGTGGTAGGCGATGCCTTAAACGATCGACACTCAATTTTGGAAGGTAATAGACTGTCCCACAGTCTCGGTTCCATCTCTGGGTAAATAATTAGAGCTAAAACCACCTTCTCCTTCACTCCAAAGATTAATACCAACAAACCACTAAGCCCTAATTACCAGCAACAAAGTTATAGTGCTCCTGGAGCACTGTGTGTCGACGAAAACTCAATCAATCTACAGACCAACTTGTTTATTTTTTCATAAACGGGTTTATGTAATGTTATGTAATATACAATACCAGTCGTTCTCCATGGACCCGAGGGAGGTCTAGGATCTAGGAAGGTAAAGACACTCTAGCTATTATTATGTTCATAACGTAATTGATAGGATTGAATCACGGGGCTTTTACATGACTTTTACCAACTATATTACGCCATCCAATTGAAATCCAGAGCTTCATAAATGGGAATTCCTCTAAATAGAAAGAACTTCCACGAGCCTCAGTGATCAAATCCAGTGATAGAATGTTTGGTTGATCGTACCCTTCCACATTTCAGACTTCTGTTTTGACATTTGCCGTTTGACATGTTTGATGACGCTCCAGTTCGTTATGGAAGTAACAATCAAAATCGAATGTAGGTCGATGAGACTCGATGACAGATTTTTAATCGGGGTATCAGACAATATCTGTCTTTTCTAATTTCTTGAAGATGGTGGAAGGTGTGAATAAACCCCGCCTGGAACGGTAGGCCTATGCTTCACGTTACTGTCACCGGTAAACTCGTGATCGTGACGCTTCAGGCAATAATGTTGCCTAAAAATAAATCACATTGTTGCATCTGTACACCTTGCAGTATTATGTAGACTAGAGATCGGTTATGTAGGATACTGATCGAAAATCCCTCAAATCAACTTTACGGTAATGTCGGTGATCTGCTTGCCATCATTCTTCGTCGGCTCCTCACCCTTTTTTAATACCCCCTCATTCTCTATCGCCTTCTTCTCCTCTTCAGTTGCGTGCGCAGCACATAGAAAGTTCAAAGCCAATCACAGGTGGGGTCCAGGGGCAAAGCCCGTGGCGGGGATCCAGGGGGTAGCGGCCCCGGAAGCTCTGGGGTTTTAGCGTTTAAGGCCAATGAATCCTATTTTGAGGGGGGGCAAATTCTGACGTTTTTGCACCGTCAAAAGTGACGGACTCTTTCATAAATACTTTTTTTCCCCACACCATATGTAAATCAGGTACGGATTTTGGACAAAATATCAATGGCCCCCGAATTCCCCGAATGACCAACAAAAGTGGGGGCTGTGCCCCCCTGCCACCTATTTGCGCACGCCACTGCTCCTCGTCGTTGTTAAGAACTTGTCATCCCGGATTCACGGTTGTTTGATATAGATAGAATTGGCTTCATTATTAACTAAATGCAAGCTATAGATGGCGCCATTTATCCTAAACCATATTTCTTTAATTGCAAGAGGTAAGTGATTAATACTGTCATTAAAACAGCTGGAATAGGTGAAGCAAGCAACAAGGAAATTTTATAAACATAATTTATCAAACAATAAAAGGAATTATTTGTATTAAAATCTTGAAAGAGTAATTTCCAGTAACTAAATAGCGCCACCAATTTTGTCATTAATAGGCACATTTTATATCCGAAAAAGCTTTTAAAAATGCTATAAAAGTGAATAATTTTGTAAAATATGGGAAATTAAACTTGCGAATGACTCAAAAGCATCTGTATACATAAGCATGATATCGCTTTTAGCTGTTTAAGCCTAAAATTTGGTTGTATATTATGTTTTGTTTGAAAAACTAATAAATGATCTCATCAAACAACCGTGGATTTGCTCTACCAGCCAACAAACCAGGATCCTCCCTGACTGTGAGCCCTTCCAGGGACATGCCTTTGAATTCCTCATGCTGCGGCCTATAGCCTCTAAAAACTTGTCAAAATAGTGTGAAATATCACTTTCGATATTTCTACGAGAACATGCTTTGTTCATGGTTAGATGGAAGAGACAGAAAGTGTCTTCAGTTGGTGCTGCCTCCCTGTATACTAATTATTTGACTAGGTGTGAATCAGGAATATGTAAAGGTCCCGATACAGTGCCTACAGAATAGCAGCTGAGCTTGTTAATGTTAAAGTTGGTGTTTGGTCTATGTTGGATTGAGATATTAATGAAGGACACATGCCTAAAAAATCATACGTTCCTAGTCATAAACTTTGGGCCTTCAACATTGTTTGAACTTGAATCAAAACACGCCGGCTCGCCCATTTTAATGTTACTATATTAAGGATGTACCTGTAGCATGTGTTTATCTTAAAGGAAATCTGTACCATAAACTAATCAATGGCTATATAGTTGCAGTAATAATAAAAACGACAAACAGTAAAAGTCCCAAGCTTATATACGTACAAATAAAGGAGAAATTCTTAATTCCTTACGACGATCAACGGTCATTTTGCAATCCATGGAGACGGCCATATTGATACCCGATGTATTTTTTATTACGCTGTAACGGTACCCCGATATTGAAACCAGCGAAATCCGTGCCACAAGCCTCGTCCCTCGTGAACTTTGGTGACACGAAGCGAATACTACCAAAGTTCAGATTCAACATTCGTTCAAAAAAAACCGCGACAATATTTACCCATAAAACTACAGAAGAACATAAAAAATGTATTTTAAGTAATATTTATGATCAACAATGTCTTTTGAGAACGAAAAGTAAAAATAGCACTAAAAACCAAAATTCGCTGTGGGGTCGCGAATGCCATAGCAGCACACGTTCGCCGTGGGTCTGTGTGAAAGGTTACTCTACTGCTTGTGGCAGAAATGATTCGCAATGGCGGCTTCCATGAATCGCAGTAACGAAGGATTAAAAGTGCTTTTTCTTTGTTAGGAATATTCCGAAATTCATATAGACCGTCTGGTATGTTTAATTTAGGGGTATATAACTATATTAGCCATTGATTAGTTTATGGTACAGATTTCCTTTAAATGTCCTGCTTTACATGCTGTCTATAGGAGATCCATGAACTACAACTTGTCCCAATCCTCCTCATAATGCGAAAGTCGTATACACATATTAAATATTCTGCCATTCAGATGGTTCTCATCTCCATCACATTCATCCTCTCGTCACTCGTCTTTACTCACTATACCTTATATATTCAAGAGGCACAGCGTTTTTGTTGTAAAGTAAAAAATCGTGTTTTAGTGCCGTATTCATGGTCTGATTTAAGTTTAATAATTGTGTGATTTGCGTATTCCTCGTCTATTTTGAGGATCAGCATTTGGACCATCAGGTGGGTCATTTTGTAAATTAATATTTTTTACGATCGTAATTTGTATTCACATTATAATTTCTTCTATTGATTTTCCTGTCTTGATCAATGGTCTGTTGGTGATGATGCACGCCTTTTCGTATTATGTACGTTTGGAACATGTGGTGTAAGACAATATCCTGCCAATATTTGCCACAATCTACGTGACGCTCTTTCTTGTGATTAAAGGCACTATCAGTAATTAGCTGAATCATAAATATAAGCAACATCATAATTAAAATCAGATAGTTGCATTTTCGTAGATTGTATAGGTGTGCTAACATACATTGTAAGTTATAAGACCCTAATCAGATTTGGTAAAATAACATATTTTTGAAATATGGAGGAGTTTCGTACTGACTTTTTACTCGCAATTGAATGGAGCTTCATTTATATTAACACTGCCCTTTTCTTTCTATCTATCTATATGTATCTGCTAATTTTTCACATAAAACAAACACCTAATGCCAATTTTGGTGACATATCCTCCAATTTTAAGCTATTCCTGCATAGTTTACGTTTTCGCAGGGATTAATGACCGTGTTTTAAGCTGGTCCTGTTTATCAATGTCTTTTCTGTTTGTGTAGCAGTGAAGTCTGTTTTTTTTTTAAAATTTTATACAAGGGGAGAACACAAGGTAATAAGAGGCACAGTATATTGTCGTTTCCAGCGAAAACGGGAGAAAATTCTCTCTGGGGGCATTTTTAAAATGTTTCCGTTTCAACTTTAGACTTATCAAATGAGAAGATCATATCTATGAATCATCAGTTTGAAGTACCATCGGATTGAACAATAACTTTCCTTGATAGACCAAATAAAGTTTTAGATGTCCATATGCATGTTACCCACGAATTTTTACTTTCTTTAATATCTTTCAATATTATAAATTAGAATAGAATTTTATCTTACATATCTACAAAGAAATTGTAGGTTATTACGAATTTTAAGAAAGAACCAGATATATAGACTGTGTCAGTCTAAAGTGGCTGTCATTTAACATTACTGCATTAGTTCGAAAGATTAGAATAAATGCTTTATAGTAATATAAAGTAAGATTTTGGTATCTCGTCACAAAATGAGGATCTCGGATGAAGTTCAAATAGACATAACAGTTTTATATTATAATTTGAAGTAAGATCATTCCATATTTTCATGCAGCAATATCCGACTAAATCATGTTTGAGCTAAAACACTGTCAAAATATTGTTAACTATAGTTTTAGTAAGGATTCATAGGTAACTAAAACATTTGTGGGTAACACATAATGGATATATGTATTGGTAAACTAAAGGGAGGCGCATGACTTTTCAACCATCGTAAAACAGAGGACCATATCTATTAAAATGAAAGAGGAGTGGGTTTCCTCACCCACTCTAATTTCAGTGATTATATAAAGGAAACTAAAAGCTATTCAAACAGCTTGTCAGAAAGAAGCAGTTGTGCGTAATACAGATTTACGCCCCTACCACTGACTACGAAGACGTAGATGTAGAAGAGTTTTATGGAGACATTGATAAAGCCATTAAAGACAACAAAGGCAAATACACTATTGTTGTGGGTGATATCAATGTCAAGGTTGGAGAATGTAAAAATAGTGAAGTACCGATAATCAATCTTGGGCAAATTCGTAGTTGTAGAAAGGTATAGACGAGGAGAAGTGCACATTGAGCTAGTTTGCCGCAGAACACGCAGAACAGAGGGGAGGGGGGTTTGTGGCATGCCGAGAGGGGGTAGGGGCAATGTTTTTATGGCATGCCGAGCGGGGTAAAGCATTTCTTGGCAGGACACTTTGAAATTTGCCCACCCGAATGTGAACGCACGGGCCCCTCAGATCAGTGATGACGGTGCAGGACTTTATAAGTGTGTGTGTGGGGGGGGGCAGCAGTGGCGTAAATTTCTTTGTGATATGGAAGTTGGTGTAAAATCCTTATGTTGAAGCGGAGCGAAAGTAGCATGTTTAGCTGGAAATAATCAAATATGAATATTGAATGAGACAAATGTGCGCGAAGCGGCCACAAATTTGCAATTTGAAAGTGGCATTTTGCTCCCAGATTAAATTTCTCTTAATACTTCCAAGCGAAGTGCAAAAATTTTGACAATTTTAAGCTAAAATGATCCAAGTATGAACCGTTGAATTGGACAAATGCGCGCGAAGCGCGAGAAAATTAGCATTCGAATTAGCGTCTTTTGCTCCCAGACAGCGGCGTAGATTTCTTTTTGACATTGGGGGGATGGGGTTGGAAAATTTTCTTGAAGTATAGTGAATTCCGACACCTTTTGGCGACATAAGAAGTTTATGGTACAAATGCGCACGAAGCACGCGAAAAATTTTGCCATTTTGAAGCTTAACTGTTCAAATATGACGCAAAAGGGGGTAAATTCGCGCGAAGCCCGAAAAAATTGCATTTTTGGGCTAAAATGGCCAAATATATAAATCCCCCCATCCCCCCGGGATCTACGCTTATGCTCCCAGATTGAACTTAGTGAAACAAACTCCGTGCGAAGCGCGGAAAAATGCCCAATTTTAGGTAATCAAATAATAAATTGGAGAGCACAATGCGCGCGAAGCCCGCGAAAATTTGCAATTTGTGTTCCCACGATTAAGCTGCACTCCCCTGATTTCTCGAAGATTAATTTTCATTATATCGAGGATGATCATTTTGGCAAGCAAATGGTAAATTCCAGTGAAATATTTATTAGAGTGTGTGCTTTAAAGGCTATATTGTATATTAAAAAAAAATGCACGTCTCTTTTCTTTGTTTTTTTATGAGCCCGCTACTTTTGTTTGCTTTTTATGGGCCGTAAAAGAGCAAAGAAAACAGTACCTTATAATGGAACCGTAAAGGCAAAGAAAAGACCAGTGGGCACGTAAAAAGCAAAGAAAAGATACCATAGGCCCGTAAACATGGTAAAGGAAAGAAAAGATACATTAGTGAGTATGTAAAAAAGATTAATAAGCAAAGAAAAGATACCTTAATGGACCCATAAAAAGAAAAAAAAAGAGACCTCGGAGGGGCCGTAAAAAGAAGAAGAGATACCTTAGGCATATAAAGGACAAGACAAGATACCTTTGTTGGCCCGTATAGTAATTTAAGCAAAGAAAATATGCCTTAATTACAATGTATCTTTTCTTTACCTTTTACGGGCCCCTGATGTCCCTTTTTTTTCTTTTACTGTTTTCTTCACTTTTTACGAGCCTCCTATATAGGACCCCGGGCCCCGGGGTAACGCACCCGGTCCCCCCCCCCCCTTATCGGCGGCACTGGGCCCACTTTTGCAAAAATTACATCTTTCTCCTTTGTTTAATGTCACTTGTTTGACTTTAATTTTTCCTTCTTCATCATCACTGTCATCGGCGCCTTCTTCACCATTATCTTCTCTTTTATTCCAGCATACCATTTCTGCTGCATCATCATCATCATCATCATCATCAGTCGGCTGCGGAGCTTTCTCCAACTAATGCGATCTTGGGCAAGCGAAACAATTTTGTTCGGCTGCAGCATCCCTTCAGTATCTCCCAGGAGGTGCTGGACATACTGTAAGTACTTCTGCTGCAGGTACCGTTAATACCACTGGTGTTGTTTTCCTTCTTGAGGGTTCCTCCCTCCCGTTACTACCGACCGTTCGTTTTCTGCCGTGTACGTTCCTGCTATTTTTCTCAGCGTTCTGACTATACTGTTATTGCTACTGTTAGTTTAGTCAGTGTTCCTATTGTCACTGTTGAGATTATTGACATTGCTATCATTGCTTCATATACTGCTGCTGCCGTAACATCTTAAGCTGATGGGCTCATCTATGAATGTCAACAATGGGATGGCCTTCATTGCTATTGCTGTTGAAGTAGTTGTCTTGGTAAGCATGGTCATCACCATCTATTATTATTTATTCATCATTTCTGTGAATACCACGACGTTTTCCATCTTGATGTTTATACCAACACATACCCTTCTCTTTTTCCTCTCCCCAGTTATTATGACTGTCGTTATCGTTGCTCTATAAGCTCTACATAAGCTCTACTCAGTCATTTATTGTTGACCACTTCCAATTTCATCTGGGAAATTGGAATCATTATGATCTATATAATGTTTGACAAGATGTCTTCTTTCATTTCAGTTTATACCATCTTCAATATTTTACCAAAAGTGTTTGCCACTGTTTGCCATTCTAAATATGTATACTTTTATATATCAAATGAAAAAGTTATACTTTTATATACTTAAGGCCAACAATTTAGCAGTTATGAGGCCCAAAAGTGTTCACATTTCCAGAGATACGACCAACATTAAATCTTGTTCTTCTAATGTTGAATACATATAAAACATATGTCAATCATTATATAATATTGACAATATTAAGTAGTTTATCACTTGCCCCCAAACTCCTCGCACTGCCTGACTGAAAACATGTACCTTCTTGCATCTCTAACATAAACCAAGTCACTTGTATCGTACGTAATACAGGAAACAAAATATACAAGACCCAAAGTTTTTGATAATAATAACATAAAACAAAATCCATTAGGATGTGTAGGCCTACTAAAATGACACCTTAACAGCATAACATTATGCAGACGACTCCTTTTTTAGCGTTTAATCCGGACTTGATAATGTAGAAATAATGGCCAGGATAATATTCTTGTTTTTACCATAATATTGTAGGCTTTCAACACGTTCACAACTTTTTAAAAATGTGTAACTTTTACATATATTCACGCTAAACGTGGTTCTTTTAATGTTAGAAAATAAATTTAACATTTCTCTGGACTTTTTGTACTGATCAGGCTATGTATGCTCTGATCATATAATAATGTTCCGATCACACTATAGATGAGATGAATTTGTCTGTATTATGCCCGTTGTTCCTTGTCCAGTAATGTGCACGCGCATCATGTTGTGTTCAGGGCTAAATATATGCTATTAGTCTGTCCAATTAACTTAGACACCCAGTTTTTGTTACTTATTTGAAAAATATACACTTTCAAAGAAAGTCATGAAAGAAAAGTGTTAACATTCGCTGAGACCTAGCGGGATTTTTGTGTTTCCAAAGTATTGAGTGAGAGTTTACCAGAAATTCTATTGAAATTGGAAGGTTTTTCTCAACACTTTAAAAATAATCCGGTAGAAGTTGGGTACCATTATTTTAGAAGGTCTCATTATACAGATTTGTAGGTATGGTGATTTTGGATAGTGAATGGATGAATAGTAAATTAATTATACTCCTCACCAAAAACATTTTATAAAAATGAAAAATATAATTCAGGTCATAAAATGCAGACAGTGTTTCTAATTGGCATATATTTATTCTTAGTGTATTAACTCAGTGATCCCAGCTGTCCCTCAACCAATTACAACAATTCGGCGCGGTATCTGAATCTTCTTCTGTGCATGCTTTTGGCTTGGCACAATTCTAAGAAAATACAAATTGTATGCCATATGAATGTTCTGATGTTATTGGTGAGGAGTATAATTCACAATACACTCCAGACGCATAGTAACTTGCCCTATCATTTGTTATAATGCACCAACTGTGACATCTTTTTAGTTATAGAGGTTGTGCATGAAATTATTGATTGGCTCCAAACAAAGGATTTGAACCGGTGTCCTTCACCGAAACCATGGCACAGTGTAGTCCATTCAATCAAATATTGTCATCAACCTATTTGATCGTAGTGTATTTGTTATGCGTGTGACGACCTCTCGCGGTAGATTGCAAACATGCTTTTGTTGAATGCATTTGAGTATACCGCCATTATTGTGAATTAGTAAAAGGATCAAAGAAAAAAGGGTGGAATCACTGATCAATATGCATGATTACAATGTTCAAACACCCCTTACTGTAAATAGATTATCCCATCAAAAGTTTCAAGTCATTAGGAATATTCGGCTGGACCCAGATATCTTGCTGTAAATTGGTCAAAATTGAATAAAAGTAGACAAGGAAGAATATTTTTTATCGCTTTACTAATAATTTCTGTTAGGTCTGACCGTGTTTAGCCACTTTTCTTTCATGACTTTTTGCCAAAGTGAAAACTTTTCGAAATATATCCTAAAAACCGGGTGTCTAAGTTATTTGGACAGACAATACATGCAGGGACGCTGTAATCGTTATAGATTGAATATTCTTTGTTTGAGGTCAATAGATAAAAGATAGGCCTTGTATCCCACAGGTGGCCAAAGGGGGGGGGGGGGGGCAAAGGTGGCCAAATATTATCAAGCTGTACTCACTTTTGAACATCGTTTGCATATTGCCAGAGAGATTGCGATTTCCAAACGTACGTGTCGAACACACGTGTTATTCAAAATCACTTACATGTGACGGGATTTTGAATACTAGTAGATTGCTTGGGCGTTGAATACGTACGTTTGGAAATCACAATCTCTCTACTGTGTTTTGTGTATAAAATACATTATACTGAACTTGAACTTGAACAGGTGTGCTCCTGCACAGTAATAATTTACAATCAAGGTTATTACCATAGAAGAACTCTTGGGCGGCATTACCCTGACCTATTCATAATAATTATATCCATCTCAAATTATGTTCGTCAATGCTGTTGTATAGTTTATCTTGCTAAGGGCAAGGGCTAGTAAGTTTTCCTCTCCTTTGTTATTACGCGTTAATGTGCCGGTTAGTTCGGTGGCATTTTACCATGTTGGTGTGCTTGATTTTATCATACTGTACTTTGTTTCCAAAAGGCGCTTAATCCAATAGCTGCCTTGTGTCACATTTTCTAGTACATTTTAACATGTTTTAAGTTTAAATGACATTTAACGATTGGAAAAGATATGTTTGAAATTCTAGTTTCCAAATCTATTTAACCTCTTACGTAAGAATAAAACGTAAGAAAATAATAAATAAAATAAAATTTTCTTTTTTTATTTTTATAGCTAAATCCAATGACAGGCATTATAAAACTTTGCATTGGAGAATTTTAGGTGACAAAATGATATTGAAAATAATTAGAAAATAGACTAGAGTTACACACATATCCATTGCAATCGTTAAATGTCATTTAATCTTTGAAATATTAAAATATACCAGAAAAATGTGACATAAGGAAGTATTGGATTTAGCGCCTTTTGGAAACAAGCTATTTATTTTATTTATTTTATTTTATTTTATTTATTTTATTTTATTTTATTTATTTTATTTATTTTATTTATTTTATTTATTTTATTTATTTTATTTATTTTATTTATTTTATTTATTTTATTTATTTTATTTATTTTATTTATTTTATTTATTTTATTTATTTTATTTATTTTATTTATTTTATTTATTTTAAATATTGATTGTAATTGTTATTCTAAGATGTGTCGTAGTAGATTTATTATCACACGAGGAAACATACACAATCTAACTTAGCGCTGTATGGAGAAGGTCAGGTCTGCAAATGTTTGTAATGAAATGAAACGCTATAGCTAGATATCATAAAATCGTGACACATTCCTTCTTTTTATGGACGAGAAGTATTAATTTCGATATCATTCTAACAAAAGCAATTCCCTTCTCAATTGATTAGGCTTTTTTCCCGAAAAACAATTCATAGCGACCATGATATAACAAGCATTAAACAGGCAAATTTCGCTAAACTATCGCCTGCTTTATTTGCCACCCTTTAGTTTTAGGTTTAGTTTCATGGTCGACTATACCTAGCCTCATATTCTAAACCCGTAAACCAGCCAAAGTTGTAAGAGGTTTGACTTGCTAGTAAAAAAACGTGAATTTAGTGTCACCCATCTACGAGGCAGGTGTTGTTTGAAGTGAATTGATTCTGGAAAACAGTTCTGGAAATCACCCAACATTTTGTAGGCAAACATTGAGATCAAATACAAGCAAAGAATTAAAATCACCAAATTGAATAAATACCAACCACTAACGGATATTGAGTCAAATTGAAGACTACGTGGGAAGTTTTGGAGTAAGTAAAGCAATTCCTGGTTATTGAAAACAAGAACAATTATGTCCAAAATTCAACTTCGTATCACAACGCTATAATTGCAACAGTGCTTAATTAGAGGGCCTACGATGGTGCTTGTATTTCTAGTTTAAAATGTGTTCATCATCTGCGATCTGACATGGTATCTATGGATTTAGCAAGGTCGAGAGAACTAATGTGGCTAGTTTTGTGGTTAAAAACCCGTTTACTGTTAACAATATAATATCGGTATTTAAGCAAGCGACATTTATAGTGTGTACAAGACATTAAAAATTGTAGGCTAAAAGAGTTCTACTTTTTAGGAAATAAATTATTTTACTGGAATGGAAAAGTGGGAGGACCGTTACCGTTATGTCCACATGCCAGAAAGCAATATTGTCATATTTACATTTACCTGGTTTAAGGGGGTACTACACCCCTGCCCAATTTTTTGCTTATTTTTGCATTTTTCTGAAAAATAATAGCGCATGGGTGACAAGTAAGATATGTATATTATAGGGGCAAGGATTACAACTACTGCACTGGAAATTTTATTTCAGCACAGACAGCAGTAAAGGGGGTGCTTATGCCGGGGAACAAGAAGGACATGATTTTGCTTCTTGAGCCGATTTTTACATTTGTTGGTTATATTCTCCGGCCTCAATTGCTCATCTGCAAAGATTTGTAATCCCGGGTTTGTAATATTCCGAAGACCTGGTGTCTATTTGTCCTATTAATGTGAAGTTTGGCGTCGAGTGATCATTTTTTGGCGACTTTTGTTGATTATCAACTTCCTTGCCGTCATCCATACCCGCCGAATTCGGAAGTCTTGTGCATCACCGATCTTGTTCAGCGTCTACGTTCCCATGACATCCGATGTACACCTGTACTTTGGTATCGTGAGTAAAACTGTAGTGTGTATACCTATCCTAGGCCTACACCATCGCTTGCTCCATGCTTGTTTCTGCTGAACTGAACTCATTTTGCTGTGTTTTATGGCTTTTATTTATGCATGATCATCCATGTGTGTATACCTTATCCTACACCTATCCAATGTCAACCCATCATCCATATCCATGCTTTACATGTAAAGTCTGCACAAAAAGAAACTCAGCTGTTATAAACACGCCTATAGCTTCGGAACTAATAATTGTTTTCACATTATTTTAACATAAAAAGAAGGATGGTTTATTTACGCGCACTTTGATACCTAATTTGTCCAATTTTGTTCAATATTAACAATGCAGCAGTGTTTTGGAAGAAAAATAGCCGAATATAAAAGTTGCAGCTATTTGTATTGATTTTGAAGTGAGCGTGAAGATAATGGCGGGCTTTACGTGCTACCGTGCTGGCATAATAACCATTGATCGCTGTAAACTGCAACTTTTAAAATCGGGTATTTTTCTTTAAAAAAACTACTGTGTTAGTAATATTGAACAACATTTGACAAATGTGGTATCAAAATGCGTGTAAATATTTCATCCTTCCCTCTATGTTAAAATATTGTGAAAACAATTATTAGTTCTGAAGCTATAGTCGTGTTTATAACAGCTGAGTTTCTTTTTGTGCAGACTTTATATATTATGCATTGTGAATATGTGTGTATACCCATCCTACACCAATGATTGCTGTACAATGTTATGTGTATACCTATCCTACACCCAACCCCACTCCATCATCCATCATCCATGCTTTTGTTCCTGCTGAGCTAAAAAGTAACCATCATTGCTGTGTTATGAAATATTATCATATTCCAGCTCCAATTGTTTTAAGGGTGACTCTGATACTGCACATGCTGTGTTGATTTCCTTCTGAATCAATCTGCACTCAATATTGACATGATTGATGCGTATGTATGATTGTGTGTATATATATCCTACACCAATGTTTATTCAGTACTTTTGTTATACATGTATGTTTGACTGCTCTCCAACATGCTATGATCAAGATCTTGGGCTTGCAGACTACTTTGCCAAGCCCATCAGTGTTTACCACAACTGTACACATACTGATGGTAGTACTTTATTATTACTCGTCACCTGTTCACACCACCATTGGATAGTCAAAGCAGCATCCATTATTGCGTGCTCTTCTGCCCAGTTAACGCACATCCTCATCCTTTTAGCAGGTGATGTTGAGCTTAACCCAGGACCTCGACGCCCCAAATACCCATGTGGTACTTGTAGCAAGGCCTGTACATCCTACAGAGGAGCCAAAGCGAGTATTCTGTGTGACTCATGTGACCTATGGTTTCACGCTGAATGTGTCGGCCTATCAAGTTCTTAGCACCCTCGGACGTTCCGATCTCCCGTGGGAGTGCTATAAGTGTGGAGCTCCTAACCTCTCTTCAGGACTCTTTGATACCATCATCCTCGACAGTTCGGCTGAGACCACCTGTCCATCAAGCTTAAACCTCTCCAGATCTAGCTCCACCAGCTCCTGCCAGCCTGGTTCACCTCTGGCGAAATCTTCCCCTGCTAAACAGAGTGGCAAACAAGCTCCACACGGTCTTCGTGCCCTCGAAATAAATTTCCAGAG
The DNA here is from genome assembly GCF_039555335.1 of Amphiura filiformis. Classification (NCBI taxonomy): domain Eukaryota; kingdom Metazoa; phylum Echinodermata; class Ophiuroidea; order Amphilepidida; family Amphiuridae; genus Amphiura; species Amphiura filiformis. The sequence continues at coordinate 27,328,555 of NC_092647.1, forward strand.
TATTTACTCCAAGCGAGAGGAATTCTGGAGCCTTGTTGATGCGGTGAAACCTGATGATGTTATCTATGGTTGTGAAACGCGGCTCAAGCCAAGTATGAGTCAAGCCAAAGTCTTCCCACCAGGTTATGATCTCTACAGAGTTGACAGGAAGGGTGGTCATGGCGGGGTCATAATTGGCATTCATAATAGCATGAACAATCACCAACTCTACCTGGACACAGAGGCAGAATTTGTGGCTGCTAAGATTATTAATGGCAACCAATCGATCATCGTCGCTGCTCTCTACCGTCCTACTGGCAACAATCAAGTGTACATGGATGAGCTGAATCGATCTATCACCCATCTGTGTGCAAGTAACCTGGGGCTGCCATCTGGATAGCCGGCGATGCCAATCTCCCCGACATCAACTGGGAAAACAGAACTATCGTCTCACACCAATACAAGATCTCCATCAACCAATCCTTCTTACAGATGCTTGAGGCTACTGGTCTGGAACAGGTGATTGATTTTCCCACAAGAGGAAACAACATACTTGATATCGTCATCACAAACAGACCTTCCTTGGTCAACCGTTGCTGCAGCCTCCCTGGTCTTAGTGACCATGATGTTGTCTTCATGGACATGAATGTACGTGCATTCAGGCGGAAGATCCTGCTGTGGAAGAGAACTGACTTTGACAGTATTCGCCAAAGACTCAAGAAGTGGGCAGAGAATTACACCTCTACTTACTCCACCTCAACACCGGTTGAAGAGCTAGCTGAGGCCATACAGAGTGAGTTGGATCAGGTCATTGAAGAGCACGTACCCAGTAAACTCGGCTCAACTAGATATAGCCAACCCTGGTTTAATTCTTCCCCCAAAAGTGCATCCAGGCGGAAAGCTCGAGCCTTCAAGAAAGCCCGGAGGACTGGAAGAATCAAGAACTGGAAGCGCTTCAGGCATCTCAAGAAAGAGTCTCAGAAGAGCTACCGTAATGTTTTTATTATAAACTAATTTTAAAGCAATAAATGTGCGTATCCGGTGCGTATCTCTCCCTTCCTATCACTCTCTCCCTATATCCCTCGTTCTCGATGCCCCCCATTTATCATACCGTGGTACTGTGTGACATTTAAATAAATAACATTGAATTTACGAGTAATGTTTATTTTTATTTTTAGCTGAACTTGACCAACATTTAAAAAACAGCATGAGGGCTACTGTGATCTCCAGTGTTTCTCAAGGAACTGTGATAGGCCCTCTCTAGCTCTGGTTTTTTGATTTGTATAAACGATCCCCCAGATAGCATCTCTTCTAGGATCCGACTCTTTGCTGACGATTATGTATTGTATCGTCTCACGAAGAACTCATTTGACGCTGAAAATCTTCAACAGGATCTAGATAAGTTAACAGAGTGGCAAGATCACTGGCAAATGAACATTAACAGCAAAAAATGTTATGTGATGCGTTGGGCTATTCCTAGTTGAAATCCATACACCCTTTCCCACACAGGGGTGTTGATTTCAAATTCAGCTAACCTTATTTAAAATTCGTACTCCAAAGGTCATGTCTTCTATTCTTCTATGAGGATTGTATGGAATTCAACTGGAATAGTCCAATATTTGGTGGTTTTTCATATTTGACGAAAAGCTTGAACTTGATCATTTTAATACAAATGATCATACGACAACAGATACCACAACTTAATAAGATCATGCCTGCTGTTGGATCGAAACTACATTATTTAGGCAAAGATGCCCGTTAAGAAGCTCGCCATACTGTTACTGGTATCTTGAAGAATGCTAACACCCCTCAGTCTAATATTACTCCTGACGAATAAAAGACGTAAAAAAGATGTATTCAGATTACTAGTATCCCAACTGAAAAGGGACGCGCTGCTGCGATTCTGACCAAAGGACAATAATCGAAAAAATTAAGAAGCTCCTCAACAAGAAAAGTTACACGCCTCTTAAAAAGAAGCGCTGTAACTTATAGCGTGCTACGTACAGACATTAACCTACAAGCCTCGGCAAACTTTACATTAATTCGCTAACCCTGTACCCGTGGTACCCCAAGACACATCATGTAAACCATTAAGCAGCAATCAGCATGATCAGAGATTTTGCCGCTAAGAAGCGCACACCCTATACATACCAAAATAAACTATCGCAGCCAAGATCAGCTCACCACGTTCTTGTACGGATAACCAAGACAAACAAGCAGTTACTTACTTGCCCAGGGAATTACAACTTGCATAATCATTCACGAGAACAAACAGATATACGCCAGGAGGGCTCAAACTCGCATCGTCAACCACCAATGTACTGGAGTCTAACGCCTCCCTGATTGAACTAACCGGACTGCATTTAAAGCGCGATCCCACGGCTAAACTAGACCACGAGATTGGTGATTCGCGATTACGACAAGACTATCTATAATCAAGATACCGCCTTTACGGCGCCTACAACAGAGCCTGGGAGTTAGGGAACAACCCAAAAGTTCGATGAAGCCCTATAAACGAAAGTCCTTTCGTTAGAAGGCTAACCCTCCCCCTCCCCCTCTAACGTAAGTGACAAATATCGAAAATTCCAACCCATATTCATACAGGGGCCGTCGCTATGGTGCATGGGGTTGTGGAGGGGGTGTGGAGGGGGTGTGACAGGATATTGATCACGTTTTTAGAAGAAACGAATTTTGCATTCTATTTTAAAATATTTTTCTTCATTATCTTTTTTTGGCACGGAAAAAGTAGGACTTGCTGGATTTTCAAATAAACAAGAATGTGGTATCAAACACAAAATGTTTTAGACATCATTCGCAAAAGGTTAGAAAAGGTTGCCAGAAAACGTTTCAATGTCGGGTACTCGGGTTATGTAAAGGGTAAAAAAACGTTTTCAAATTAAACATTTAAAAACATTTTTGATATCCTCCTGCAAATATTCTAACATAATGTTTTTTACAATAACATTTTGAAAACATTTTAGAAGTAGTTTTGTAGTGTGTTTTCATACATAACGTTTTCATGACCCTTTATATAACCAGGGGATGAGACTGCTCGAGTCAGGTTAAATATCGGGACCTAGATCTCAATTTGAGAAGAGATGATATATCACTACGGCCATTTGCGGAAGTAAAAAGCCACGCCTCACACCGACATCGCCTGGTTAATAATTACTTGGTACAGCAGAGACACTAAAATTAATACCCGGGATCGATACACGAGAATGTGCTATTCAGACGATAAATCTTTGGATACCGGGGTAGAAAATGATGAATAACTCCCGCATTTTTTTTTTATTCTAAAGAAGCCATATTTTTGTCCTTGCACTTGAATATATGTGTCCAAAGGATATGATAGTCGTTAGCTTGCGTATTGCGAAAGAACCGTGCGTATTGAGCTCAAAAACTGACAAAAATTCTGATTTTATATGTGCCGAACTATAGCGCAGCGTAGGACACTCGTGGAGGCAGTCTAAAAAAAGATGACCTCATGGCGCATACCAAGCGCACTCACACACAGAGAGGTCAGTCACCGGGCTATTGTCAATAGCCTTAGTCGGATGTCCCTCAGCCCATTATGCATCTCAAAACTATTAAACAGGTCGGAACAAAATGGCCATGCGTGTCGCCTACCATGGCTATTTCTGCCATGAAGATATCGGGGCGATGACACTGTGCGCCTTGTGATAGCAAGATGATTAATATCCTGCATATTATGTCTCATCGGTTACACGGTATAACTGATTTACTATAGAATAGTTCTAATTCCATAAAATATATTAAAAACATTTTATCACATTGATTAAATGTGACCAAATGCTGGGAAATAAACTGACCTATGTCAATTCAGTTCGTAGAGATGATAAATACCACTTGTGTGAATCGTGACCTTTTTCAGTCGCAATTCCCAGATATCGAAGTTCCCATGATATAACCTGACATTTTAATGTTATTAAGACGTTTTTGCCAAAACCAAAACTCCAAAATATAACATGTTTAAAACGTTTTAAAAACGTTTTGTGTTTGCTGGGACAGCTGCTTTAAAAATGAACTTACATGACGTTGCAGGTTGCGAGTACTGCACTCCATTTTGATTTGAAATCATTTTGAAGAAACCACTGTAAAATGTCAATATCGTACTTCGGAAAATACAAAACGATATATTAAATCCTTTAAAAAAAATCAACTTTGACCGATGTTTTAACTTTAAATTTTTTAAATTTTGGATTTATAAAGCGCCTTTTTCCAGATCTTAGAGGACTCAAAGCGCTGTAATTTCGCTGCAATGGTGAATCATCACAATCAGATCGCATCAACTTGGTTGCTGCCGAACGGCGCACACCTATCCACATTTAGATTGTAACATCCACCAATTATCTGTGCAGCTCCCCAAATTCCATTGGGTGAAGGAAGTTTTTGATAACCAAACAACTAATCACCGATTTTTTGCGATACAGGAGGAAACCGGAGATCCCGGAGAAAACCTGCGAGAGCGAGCATGGAATCGGGATAAACCAAGTGCACATGAGTCCTTGGGCCGCGCCGGGGCTTGAACCCGGGACCTCAGTGGTGCAAAGCGAGGGAATTACCGCTGCGCTAACTCACCCTCCCACTACTTTTTACAAACGTAATCGGACTTTCTGACCCCCTCCCCCACTAACGAAAGGACTTTCGTTTATAGGGCTTCATCGAACTTTTGGGTTGTTCCCTTATTGTCTGGAATACTTCAACTTCTGACTGGCAAGACTAAATATCATGTTAAAGACTCATGCGATCACGTGACTCTGCTAATTCTGCTTTGACTTTGACACTCAAAGACGAAGATATGCAACTATCCTACGATGCATCCATTCCTGAGAAAATATTGCCATGGACCGACTGAAATACAGCCGACCTTAATTGATAGGATATCAATCCCTGTTTTTCACGTTAGAAACATATTGAGTTCTTTTTGTTGTTGTTGTTTTTGTTTTGTTTTGTTTTGTTTTGTTTTGTTTTGTTTTGTTTTGTTTTTGTTTGTTATGTTTTTTTAACAATCCGTATTTCATGTTTGAAGAGGAACTATACCTTAAAACATATGGCCTGACGATGGATCGCCTATCGCAATGCCTGTGACCGACCTGTTCATGAAATCGTTTGAATAGGAAGCCCTTATGACCGTCCCTAATCCATCTCAGATGTGTTATCGAACGTGACTTGTTTGTATTTGATTACATAGCTGTGTTTCTGACCCCAGACAAACGATATATCCCCGGAGGGGGTTCTCCCTGGTTGAAGGTATACGGGGATGTGCCACGGTTTTGGGGTACCTTTTCGGCGATTTTGGTATATCGATGGGTGGGTTTTCAGTGGAGAACAATGCTACCAATTTGGCGCATTTTGGGAAAAAGTGCCCTTAAATCGCCCAATTATGGCAAATTTGGGTGCTTTTTGGGTGATTTTTCTTGAAAATTGGTATACTGATGGGTAGCAAAAAAATAGCAAAAAGTAGGTATAGAGAACGGCATCCGAAAGTCTGCGTGGCACACCCCCGTACAAAAGTTTTCGAAGAACTCCCCCCCCCCTGGGATATATCTATGTTCTGACCCACTTCAACATTCTCCGTAACGTTGTTACCACCTTCACTTATTACGAAGAGACCAATGACAATTTGCTTTCCTTTATGCGCCTGTCACACTACATCGAATAGGTCTTCCGTACAAGAAACGGATGGTATTTTAGTAAATCCGTTGTTGTTCGTCAATGATCGTTTTATGTTCTTTTTATGTCCTGCTATCATCCGCCAAAGTCCGTCGGCAAGTTTTGTGCATGCACAAAACTTGAAACAGAGTGTACCGAATACACATGTTCGGTATTTATCCGATGTGTGTTCGTATGGTGCTGCATATTGCCGGAGTTTGTCCGCTCTCCTTTCGTTCATGATCGTTGCACTCGGCCTGTGTTCGTTGCAAATACGTTCCTGTGAGGCCTTCACCTCCAAATATTCTTCCGAACTGGTGATTTCGCCACCGGATAGCATATTTTTAGAGCTTCGGTGATGTACGTTGACCCTGTCCGTCTTAGTGTCACACTACACCGGATCGGTCTTCCGTACAAAGAAACGGACGGTATTTTAGCAAATCCGTTAGTGTTCGTCAATGTTCGTTTTATGTTCTTCATATGTCCTGCTATTATCCGCCAAATGCGTTTCGTGTTAGGTGATGTTTTTTTAGTCCGTCGACACTCCGTTTCAAGTTTTGTGCATGCACAAAACTGAAACGGATTGTGCCGGATACACATGTTCGGAAGTTGTTCGATGTGTGTTGATTTTTAATGCTATGTAATCTACATTACCAGTCGTTCTCCATGGACCCGAGGGAGGGTCTACACTTGACCAAAATCTTCATCGTATCATTAAATAGCTATACTTCATGACTTTATTTAAATCAGTTCCACTATCTGTTCCATTTCAAGTTATTTCATTTGTTTTGTCAGATTAAAAGATATAAGCCACAGAGATGCATCGAACTATTGCACATTAAAATACATTGAAATACATTATCGCAATGCATACATATAAAAAAAAATCATAATGGGAGGAACCAGCTTCTTTCAAGTAAACACTGAAGGCAATACAATCTCTGACAAGAAAAGTCAGTGTTTTATTTATTTAAAAAAACTATTACATTATCCCAATAATTGGATGTTGTGCTTGAATCGTGATGGTACATTGACAATAAGTTATCACCTTGAAAAAACCGAGGGCATTCTTTTTATATCAAAGCATAAAATCAACTCAACCAAAAACTGCATGGATAAAACCGCTATTCAGAAGAAAAACCTTATATACTTCGAGGTTATCAAAAATGTGCGACTCTAAGGACCCTGTTCCCAAGGATCTCCAACCAGGAATTATTTATACTTCTCTATTCGTTTGCATCTTGTGACCAAATGTACATTGGTCAAACTGGCAGAACTTTAAAGAGCCTCAGAGTATAAGCCCTCTTCCAAACCAACCTCAAAAGGACATTGATGGGCAACGCAAACAGATGATTCCGGGGTTGTGGTACTTACACACAAAACAGTATTGGGAGTAAGGGACGCACCATAAGATGTTAAGGGGCTGTGTTGTTGGGATCGTGACATTTTTAGCCCCTCGGGGAAGCAAACTTTTCAACACTTCGGCGAGACAATTTTTTTTCCTCCTTGGTGAGACAATTTTGTATTAATCGTAATTTCTCCATTTTCAATAATTTGTTTTTGGATATGTGAAATGAACCTTATTTTTGAAAATATGTGATGCAATCAAGCAAAATCAGTCGGAACTCGGAAATATTGATTTTGAGATATAGGCTCTAGCCAAATAAAGGAAATGTTTCCTTTTGTTTCTACTTGTTTTGGAAACTCTTTAATTGCTCATATCTTTGGAACTGGTTGTTCAATTTCAGTGGGGGTTTTCTGCAAAATCCAGCTTTGTAAATGTTTTTTACTATCCTGTAAGAAACTGAAAATTTATTATTGCCGAGTTCCGACTGATTTTGCTTGATCGCATCAGATTTTTACGTCTTGTACCTAGCACCTAAATTTTCGACATTGGCGGGATGGGATTTGTGTACAAATTCTGAAGCAGATAAAATCTAGTTCCTTGGTACAAAGGAGCGTGAAGCGCGCGAAAATGTTGCTATTTTTAGCTTAAATATTCACATATGATATAAACTTGAACAAATTGAACAAGTCATGTAGAATGGAAAGTTCCATTTTAAAAGAACCGTATTGAAGTTTGTAATAAAATTTGCACATAATTCTATTTTTCTAGCTGTCCTTGGTAAGTATGATCTTTTCAAAAATGAAAGTCCATCTGAAAGAAAAGAGGACACAACTTTGGTATGCTCTACCATATCAAATCATTTCGCCTCAACTCTCGAGAACTGATCAATTAGCAATATAAACGTGTCAAATATTTTAATTACAGCTTCTACTATCTCATAAATAAACTGAGCTCAAAAAGAAACTTATAATTTTTCACAACTTGTGAATCACAAGGTCATTTCGTAAAACCCTGTAAATCAAAATGAACCAAAATTACACCCAGGGCTACTTTACTCAAAACTCATCTCAGTAACCAAGCAGTTGTCCAACTGACACAACAGCAAAAAGCACTGACACGGAACAGTTTCTTGGACCACTTTCACAGCCCAATATTTGGCACGCAGCACAAGAAATCTGTACAAATGCATACAAGATCCTAGCACAGGTGATGAAACGGTGCTGCTTGGTTACTGACATGAGTTTAGAGTAGAGTATTGAAGCAAGCATGTGTGTAATTTTGGTTGATTTTGATGGACAGGATTTTAAGATATGGCCTTGTGAAAAGTTTCTTTTCGAGCTCAGCTTAGCTCATGTAATGTTATCCTTCAACATCTTCAAGTGTTCATTTGCATAGCAAAAGCTAACATTCGGAGCATGGTTTACATATTTCTTGTCCGAACAAGATAATTCAAAATTCTTAAGTTTGTCTTTATTGAAACAAAAACAACTTGGTAATAAAGTTACTTCATTGGTTATCATAATACACATGCACCAATTGGCAAATGTGGGGGAAAGGTAGTTTAATTGGCTGTTACGGATGTCAATTTATTAATTGAAGCATAACAAATAAAATGCCATCATTGCCATGTGTTTCTAATGGCAGCATTGTAGGTCATCAATCTGCAGCTTAATTAAAGTCAACAGCTTGAAATTAGATGTGCAAAATATCCAGTTAGAATTCGTAAGCCATTTATGGATAATTGGAAGTTCTCCACACATGTTTTATCTTCCAGAACGTACACCATGCTAAGCCTGCGTCTCTTGTCGCTTGCTTCATATGTCATTTTGGAGCCTATATTCTGAGAAAAGCTAATTACGAGCCGAGATCGGGTAAAAAATCACAAAGTGCGTAAAATGTGCGTTTTGTACTTTTTTTTGTACCGGGCAGCCACAGCTGGCCGGTACTTATTAATTGGTTCAAGTTTGTTGTTGTTTCTAACTTTCTATTAGATAGTTTATGAATAAAAGTTGTCATAGCAAATAGAAATACCAAAATTGTTGTGTGAAGAAAGCAGACGTTTTGTGTTGATTTTGCATGACTAAGGTAAAATCAGTATATATTTTACCCGGGGGGCCACTCGAATGGTGAAGGGGGTATCAGGCGCGTCCGTAAATTCACGTAAAAAGGGTATTGTTTCAGACTAGGGCACGTTACGTGCGTAACGCGAATAGGGTATCAAATCCATGTAAAATTGGTGTAAAAGGGTATGTTTTTGGAGCTCTTACGTACTTAAGGTAGTTTTGCCCCGGGGATTTGCCAACGGACTCAATTCTTTCGACACTAGACACTTAACCCATACCAAACTGGCAAAAATATACATCATTTTTCTCCCGACCTTCGTTGATGCATGCACATTAAAAAATTATTTACTAGGCCTACGGAAACCATCTTGTTGTAGCCTACAACAAGATGGTTTCCGGAAATAATTTTCTCCTGCACATTAATATTTTAATAACCATCTAATACTATGTCTTCTGAAGGTATTCAGTTAACTATTTAGCTCTAGTGGTGCAAAAGAATAAGCCTACAAGATGGTTTCCGACTGCGTTATTCTCCCGACTTTCGCATGAGGCATGCACATTAAAAAATTATATGGCTAGGCCTACAAGATGGTTTCCGAAATAATGTTCTTCCGACTTGCTGATTTTTCATGCACATTAATATTTTACTCAACCATCTAATGCTATGTCTTCTGAAGGTAGGCCTATTTAGTTAACTATTTAGCTCTATCGGTGCAAAAAAAAATAAGCCTACAAGATGGTTTCGGACTCGGACTTTCGCATGATGCATGCACATTAAAAAAAAACTATATAGGCCTACAAGATGGTTTCCGAAATGATTTTCTTCCAACTTGCCGATTTTTCATGCACCTTAATATTTTTTATTAACTATCTAACTGCTACAAATGCATTGTCTTCTGAAGGTATTTAGTTAACTATTTAGGTCTATTTGTGCAAAAGAATAAGCCTACAAGATGGTTTTCGACTTTGTTTAGTAGTGACTTTCTCATGGTGCAGCACGGGCACATTAATATATTTTTCTTTAACCATGCATAGACAACTGCTATCATAGTATTCTAATTGACATTGACACTTGACTGTTTTAATGATGTATTGATCAATGATTTTCTGAAATTAGTGGGTTGCCAGTCCTATTCATTTAAATTAATAATTGATAAATACTAAAAAACGATGTTTGACCACTTTACTGATGTCCTATTAACTCCAAATTCAAAACCTGGTTGTTTGTTTTTTTCGCAATTTAGCCAGTTGCCAATTGAATAAATGAATAAATGAATAAATGAATATCCACTCGTATATAATAAATTTAGGACTTACTTTTTTACGGATTTTGCCAACTCAAATTTTGAGAAAACATAGTTGTGCATCCTTAAACTATTGTTTTAATGGAGGCTACTACTAGTACTATAGGTAAGCTCTGTGAATAAGTGACTTGTGATTAAAAAGCAAATTTCTCTGTCAGACGGCGGAGCTCTGTCCAATTTTTTCAGAAAAGCTTTATTTTAAAGAGCTCTATCTCTTGATACAGTTCATATGTACGTAGGGGGCTCAGTTTTCAAGTTATGAACCTTTGAAGTTGAAACTTTTACATTCAACATGTTCAAACTTTTCATAACATGCATTTATTTAATAAAGGATTAAGCAAAAACACGTTTTTGGTCCAAGTTATTTCCAAAATTGACCAAGGCAACAGCTTCTTACTTATTTTATGGTTAAAAGCACCTGTTTCTTAGTGTTGTTTAGGGGTAATAATTGCATCAATTGTTTAGGGGTAGAGAAAAGACAACTACTTGTTTAGGGTAGCAAATCACGCTACTTATACTTGTTTAGGGGTGCAAATTTCAGTCTCAGCAATACTTGTTTAGGGTGCTTTTTGTGAGTCCACGGACGCGCCTGATACCCCCTTCACCATTACAGTGGCACCCCCTGGATATTTTAGGAACTTTCTTTCTAAATTGAAAATTGGGCAAATTCGCTGGTCCTCTTACCATGCACATTGACCTTATTAGTCTTTTTAGAGTATAAAGCGCAGGGGACAATACAATACTCAGTACGTGTGTCAGTGTGTGGTCATCATGGTCATAGTGCTTTTCAAGCAGGGTCAAGGTTATCTAGCAGCGATCTTGCTATAGGTTAATGAAAATGTTTTGATGTCATTACACATCTATTCCAGAAAACTTACACATGAAAATTAATTGGCAGTTGGTGGGAGATGGGATTAATTGGCAGGACAATTAGGTCTACATTTAGGAGTTTCACATGATAATAATAATATGTTAGGATAGAAGAGGGTGTATGTTATGCCCATAATCAAAAGTCTGGTATCAAAAGCTATTTGCACACATGATATAACAATTACCTTCTTTTGGATATAAAGTTGATTAACTTCATATATTTTTGTCTATAATATAAATGATGATATACAGAAAAATCAGAAATCAGAAAAATGGAGCTTTGGTGCAGATGTAACGAATTATGTTCCTACGTATATCACTAGTCTTTAACCATGCTATAAACAAAATTAATACAATAGCATTGGGTTTCAGTATGTGTAGGCCTATAATATATTTGTATATATATATTCCAAAAATAATTATTCTTGATATAGTGTTTAACATTCTGTGTGTTTAAATTTTCAAACCAGATTGTTATGAATTAATCTATACTAAAAGATATAGTGTGAATACAAAACAGGGTTTAACATAAACTATTGGGCAAAATCGCCAATGAATTAGCTTCCGAAATTCTTGAGGATGTAGAAGGGGTCACATTTGGTACCAAATGTTTGGAATTTATTCCATCTTATTTCAAATTTATGTAACAACGTAAAGACTGATTTTGAAAGAATAGCAACAAATGGAACTTGGCTCAAAATGTTCAAACAACCATAATCTTTACACTTAAAAATTATTTCTACTGTATATTTATATTTTAAAAAAGAAAATGGTTGTTACTCAATGTAATTCATCCTTTTGCCGGTACATCCCTTTTAAAGGGATTTTTATTTTGGCCTGCGTTTTGATCAACTTAGTTTTTCTTACCCGCAGGGGGCCAGTTCACCCTGTTCCCGTCCATTTGCCAAATACTGCACATATTTGAGCTTCTTATAGCAAACACCTATTCACATATCTTATTGTGAGTGGCGGTAAACATTTATGTTATCTTAACAGCGATTTGTCAATGTTGATTTAAGGTGAAAAGTTATTTTTAAAACAACTGTGGAATGTGTATGAATGTTACCCAGCTTCTATATTTTGTCATAAAATAGTCAAATCTTTTCCACTGAAAAAGTCCTATTTAATAGGAACAATAACTTTCTTTCAAAGAACCCCTTATTAATACTTAAATAATAATAAACGTGGAAGATAATATATCGGAATGAGTTCAGACTTACCACATTACTCCTGGCATCTACATTTGCTTTGTATTTCAATAGGAGCTGACAGCAAGCTGCAGATGTTTCGGCAGCGTAATGTAATGGGGTCTGCCCCTGTTAACAACAAGAACAAAATCAATTAGGAAATGATAAAACTTCACAAATATAGCATGATGATAAACAACATTTTTGTAAGAAAAAAATGATATCTGCAAGAAACAATAATTAAATATTAATCAATTGATTAAATACTGGTTAATTAACAAATTAATTAGTTAAAAATTAACTATTAATTGCGAATTAAGCAGTTTACAAAGGTTAATACTCAACAAGTAGCAATATTCGGGTAATTATAACTTGAAGAAATAACACACACCTAACATCAATGGGAAGTAGCTTCAATAAAGCTTAACATCATCTTGCACCTTTGCAAGCCAAACGATAATATAATCAAACCATGATTTTTGATACTTTATTTATGATTTAGAATTCTAGTCAAAGTGTCATTTTTGGTATAAAAGTTGAAGCAGATGAATAAATATGCAACTTTATTATCTACCTTATTCTGTAATGAAATAATGCCAATCCTTGAAAACTAACTTAGCAGCAAAATATGATGGAATGGGTGTTGTCAGACCCCTTGTTACCCCTTTCTACACAGGCAATTTGTTGAGTTATGAATGACGTCACACCTCACTTCAGCTATATTGAAATAGTTTCTTACAAAATGGATCATATTATAATAGTTAGACTTTCCTTGGTATATTCAATCCCCTTGACACTATTTAACATATTGTAAAACGGACAAAAAATTGTGGTCATTTTCTGCTCCGTTTTGTGCATTTCGTACGTGCAAAATATTAAATAAGCGGCCTTGCACCGTCACAGGAGAGCGGTTTTGAGTCGCAACGTCTCTAATGCATAGTCCAGTGTGTGGTGGGGCAGGTGCTAACATGCATCCCCCAGGACTCTACCAAGATGTACATCTATGTGTGTCATTATTTTGTGCTTTTTCAGAAGTGTCGGAGTAACCATGGTGACTCTATAAATGGAGTCTGGGTTACTCTAGAAGCAGAGTCCAGCCACTATGCGATTCTATGTCTATGTCTAAAATGACTCCATAGAGTCATCAACGGTAACTCTTCCGCGGAGTCAAGAAATTTATGACTCTTCAAGGGAGTCAGATGACTCCCAATATGGAGTCATTTTAGACATAGAGTCGCAGAGTGGCTGGACTCTGCCTTTAGAGTCACCCTGACTCCAATTTGGATTTCAGTGTTTACTTGACCAAGATTATCTTGCCCTGTCCACATTACTTGACATAATCAACAGTTGATCAGACTTTGAACAAAAGAAGTACAAGAGATAATGGAATAAAAGAAGATGGTGAGTATAATTATGGAGAGATAAGTTCGGCGTTTCAAGACGAGAATCTTTCACTGCGGAAATGCAGGTACACACTAGGCGTCTTGGGGTTTTTCTAATACAGGCTGAAAAGAAAATGATTGGTAGGAACTATATGTACATGACTGCCTCCACTAAATGCAATATAGAATCCGCATAATTCGGTGATTAATGTCATGAACAGATATTTAACATTAAATTATATTGCATTTGCAAGAAGCAGGTTTTTCAATCACCGTAATTTTGATAACAGCCTGTAATTATAAATGGCCAATTTGATATGGAAGCCATCGTGGTGTGCCATATTCTAAAATAGGGCGACAATACGTGGAAAACTATTTCATCAGACTCATTTGCTTTGTATTTTTTAAAGACTCGATAAGTTTAAAGTTTTCATATGAATGTGGAAATACTACTCGAAAAAGAAAAACCTCGATGAACCTCACACTAAGTATCCAAAAGGTCATGATCACCTGAAATAGTGAAATTTGAAGCGAAAGAAATGATTGAATGACAGAAGCATCAGTAATGCCACAATCTGAAAAATTTAAAAGATGTAGCACTGGCTTTGACCTTTGAGGCACGAGCAGAAGATCAACGAAACTACGAGGGCCATTCAAAATGTTCTACCTCCACCCTCTTAGAGGCCTTTAAGCTTTTGCAAAAAGTAGCCGTTTCATATTTCCCATGACTATACCTAGTTATCTAACTTTTTCATCAATGTCACGGAATTGGAACAAATCAGTACATATATGTACAAGGAAGACATAAGTAGACAAATATTTGAAGTGGGCACAAAATACCATTTGGTCATTTCAGATGGCTTAAGGGGGTACTACACCCCTGGCCAATTTTGTGCCTATTTTTGCATTTTTCTCAAAAATTAAAGCACATTGGTGACAAGTAAGATATGTATATTATAGGGGCAAGGGCTACAACTACTGCACTGGAAATTTTATTTCAGCACAGACAATATTTGTGGAGTTACAGTCAAAAATGAGGAAAACCAATATTTGATCTATAAATCAATAACTACTTGCCTTGAGTTGCTGAGTTTTCAGTGCAGTAGTTGTAGTCCTTGCCCCTATAATATACATATCTTACTTGTCACCAATGTGCTATAATTTTTGAGAAAAATACAAAAATAGGCACAAAATTGGCCAGGGGTGTAGTACCCCCTTAAATTGAAGCTATACAGGGTGATTTAAAATGAACTGTACCCAACTTTAACCATTTTATATATATGTGACCGTACAGCACGAATGAGCCGTAAATGTCCTCAATTGTATTCTGAGTTACAGTGTAAAATGGGCATGAAGGTCGTATTCATAGGTACCTCAATTGGGTGCTACGTGTACCTCATTTAATGAGATACACGTAGCACCAAATTGAAATACCTATGAATATGACCTTCATGCCCATTTTACACTCTAACTCAGAATACAATTGAGGACATTTACGGCTCATTCGTGCTGTACGGTCACATATATATATTTGCGGAGATTGTACATATCAAAAAACAATCATAGAAAGCAGTGATAAGTGTTCTGTAGTAGAAATTTTGAATTTTGATAATAAGTTGTTTTAGTCAGAAGATATCGCATTTTCAAGTTATCATCCCATATTTAGACCAACACATAGAACTACGTTTATGAGTGTTCTCTACCGCTACCATGACTATACAAGTGTTGTACATGTACAGCAAATTAAACCAAGACAAATGTTATTTCGCATTATTAAGTCAATAATATTGATATTCAATTACAATGTCAGGTTTGCAAAGATTACATGTTAAATAATATATGTAAAACAAAGGACCCATTGACTTGAAGTTGTAGAGGGAAATTTGAATTCAAATAGAAATGGTGCTGGTGCAATATCCAGGGGACTGCTCTATAATCCGACGCTTCTATAATCCGAAGGTTCTTTAGTCCGAAGGTTCGCTAGTCCGAACATGTGTTCATAGCATTCGCTAGTCCGAATTTTAAAAGAGGTTCTCTCGTCCGAAATAAATTTAAAAGAGGTTCTTTATTCCGACGGTTCTTTATCTCGAAGGTTCTATAGTCCGAATTTTAAAAAAGGTTCCCTAATCTGAATATTAAAAGAGGTTCTTTAATCCGAATTTTAAAAACGGTTCTCTAGTCCGAATATGAAAATAGGCTCTATAGTCCGAATTTAAAAAAGGGTTCTATAGTCCGAAATTGCAAAAGGGTTCTATAGTCCGAAACGGATACCGTGTCCTTTAGTCCGAATCAGTAAAAAGGCTCTATAGTCCGAATTTTTTATAACATTAACATTTACTGCGCCCTCTAGCTAGATAATAGCAGAGTTTATATCTTATATGGTAAACGGGATGACGCTACTTTTGCCCACCCCCGTCATCAAAACCAAATCCTGCGTTCGCGCCTGATATCCCCAACTTACTATAAACAAAGATCCTAAAATTTGCTCCAAAAATGTTGACATATTTTTACACCATCAGAAACGAAAAGAAAAATAATGAATGGAACGAAAATAGAAAGAAACATGAAGAAGTACAAACACACACACACAAAAAAAACCTAGAATAAAAGAAGGAAAGACACAATGAAAGAAAATAAATGAAAAAACAAATGAAACAACTGAATAAAGACTAAAAGGAAGTCCAAATGAAAGAACAACGAATACAAAGATAATGAACAAAATAATGAACAATATGAAAGAACAAAGAGAAGAAAGAAAGAATATAATAAAGATAGAACGAAAGAAATTTGAATATAGAACAAACAAAATTGAGAAAGGGATTTTAAGAAAGAGCTAATGAAAAAAATATTGAACGAAATCAAGAATGAACTAGAGCGGTTCTCGGGTTGCGCGGTTTTCGGCATACGCGGTTGGTGTGTAAGGTTGTTGGGTGATGGTATGGTAGTGGTTGTGTTTAGATGTGAGTTTCTTTTCAGAACCCTGTATGGGCGAAGCCTGGATGGTGGATGGGGAGTGTGGGGTGATTATAAAGAGGGAAATAATATGGAAATGTAATAGGCCGCACGGCTGTGTAATGTTTATGTTTTACAAGATGCCCAGAGCACGGGTTGGGATATCCCCTCGTGGTGTCGAGTTCACAACAGGTGTTGGTATTGCTTTACCAAAACAACCCGAGCCGTGTGGTGGAAGTTCAGTTTGTATGTATAGACAGTTTCCTAGCAATATTGACTGTACCCACCAAGTTTCATGCCCGTACGACAGATGTTAGTCATTTGACCTCAGATGACCCCTAAGTGACCTTGGATTACCCCCAAAATGACCTTCCAAACATTTGACTCTTAATGTTGACTGTACTCACCAAAATTCATGCTGTTATGTCAGTTTTTAGTAATTTGACATCAGATGACCCCTGGGTGACCTCGGATGACACCGAAATGACCTTCCAATAATTTGAATCTAAATGTTGACTATACCCACCAAGTTTCGAGCCCATATAACAGTTTTTAGTAATTTGACCTCAAATGCCCCTGGGTGACCTCGGATGACCCTGAAATGACCTTCCAAAAATTTTACTCTAAGTGTTGACTATACCCACCAAGTTTCGTGCCATTATGACAGTTTTTTAGCCATTTGACCTCAGATGAACCCTGGGTGACCTTGGATGACCCCGAAATCTATTCAGCTCTACAAATACAACTGACCAAGTTTAGGCGATACACCATGTTGTTAAAACCCCTGTAGACCCTATAATACTCGGCATCATCGCACATGCTGACTGCCAAACTTCATCACAACATAAACTTCGAAAACGATCCATTCATACTGTCCCATTTATTGATACCTTCTGTTTGTATCAATTGCCAGTGAGCAAAATACACGTGCTCTGTTCACTATACACAGCAAGGTATAGGTAGCTATGTGCACAATATTACAACCTCTACCTTGCTGCATTTGATTTGCAGTTCTGACATCTGGCCTGCGCCGGTTTAACAACCAGGTCAGACCTTTGGAGCGGGGCTAGACAGGGATGACAGAATGCTGTGTCGTCATAAATTAAATAAAATTTATTACTTTTGGTAAACAAGGGTTGTCTGAGAAGAAAAAATGTGGAAAGGTGAAAAGCAAAATGAAAAAAAAAGAGAAGAAAAACAGAAGGGAAAAATGGGGAGAAACGGGAGGGAAATTATGATTTCCTTTCTCCATGCTCAAAATTAAATGTTGAGATTTAAGTTTTCATTTTTCGTTGGAAAGGGTGTGCCTGAGTGATTGCGTATTAAAACAAACGTTAACAAACAAAAACAAAATTCCCTGAATTGTTATGCCAAAATAAAAATATTTAATCTTGTAAATTTTTGGCTCTATGTAAAGTTTGGAAGGATTTTTGTTTCTCAAAAAAGAAAAAAAATCTGGGGTCATAATGAGTCAAAAGATGTAAAAGACAGTAAATGAAGTAAAAATTATGATGCGCAGTGATTATGCCACGTTATTAAATTTCTAATCTTAATATTTCGTCTTTTTGTCAAAATTCAAAAAGTATTTAGTTTTGTTTAGTTGTGGCGTTAAAATACCCAAACAATTAAGTTTCTGACGAAACAGTTCTTTCAGGGACACCCTGTATATAGCATGTTTGTACTACAGTATCGATTTTATTGAAGGTCACTGGTAAATAAACACTTGATAGTCTGTGCCTCGGGCCAGACTGTATGTGGCTATCACGATGTTTGTTCGGATCGCCCGACACGAATTGGCTGTGTAGGAGACTAGGTCTGTGCAAACAAATTAACGACTTTATAGCGGGCGCGAGTGTTTCCAAAAGCAACACAAAAGCAAACAAAAATACACCCATTGCCCGCTATTTACCGTACGAAATGAACGACTCTAATCATGTACCGCACGAAATGAACGACTCTAATCAGCTGCGGCAATTCCCCAATGGTGGATAGGCCTATACTATACACGTATTCTTATTCGTGCATTTGACGGACTTGGGTGTTTTTGTTTTTGTTAAATATCTCCTCTCCTGAACACATATTATTATAGAAAATCTATCTACTTCTTCATTCGATTACATACTATATACCCTGCAACTTTCAATCAATACAGTGGCTAGATAAACCCTTAAACGTGCGAACAAATATTGCAAAACAAAATTAAAGTATGGCTCTCCGCCTATGGCTCCGCCCATACAATAAATGAATGATGATTTGACACTGAAACAAATGATGAAAATAAAATTCGGACTATAGAACCTGTTTACCAATTCGGACTAAAGAACACGGTATCCGTTTCGGACTATAGAACCCTTTTGCAATTTCGGACTATAGAACCTTTTTTTTAAATTCGGACTATAGAGACTAGTTCCATATTCGGACTATAGAACCCTTTCTTAAATTCGGACTATAGAGCCTATTTTCATATTCGGACTAAAGAACCGTTTTCAAAATTCGGACTATAGAACCTTCGAAATAAAGAACCATCGGAATAAAGAACCTTCGTAATAAAGAACCGTCGGATTAAAGAACCTTCGGACTAAAGAACCGTCGGAATAAAGAACCGTCGGACTATAGAGCTTCCACCCAATATCCATACACTCGTATTGAGACCTGATTTTTTCACCAATAATAGGAAACATAGCCTACTACCCTATTACAGCTTGCAATACAAAATTATTTTCAATGTCAGTAAGTATTTAATTTTAATTGTATTTATTTATAAATTCATCTGATTTTCAGTTTTAAATAAACATGCGCAATTTATGTTGAACTAAAAGTGTCTGAGGGCAGTTGAGTGAGCAAAATGCTGTAGAACAGATAGTTTGAATAAAATACTCATCCATGTGCAACATCGTTTTTGGTGTGTTTTCTAAGAATGTATTTTTCTTCAAAACCATAGAGGTAAAGATATGATATTTTCACCAACACTAGGAAACATACTATCCTGTTACAGCTTACAAACACATATTATTTAAATGTCAGTAAGTATTTTAATTTAATTTTTGAAGTTGGGTACAGTTCATTTTAAATCACCATGTACATCAAAATTATTGCAAAATGACCTGACTCCAACAAAACCCGTTGTTTTTTTCGCAAAGAAACGATAAGAACAAATAAGAACTGTAATAAAATTGCATGTTTTTTTTTAAATACCCAAAAGACACTTATACATAAATTGTCTCTATTAGAAAACGATGGCTAACTGGCAGCATTTTAAACCAACTATGGAAATGACACTTGGTAAAAAAAACAAGGAAACTGACTTGAAAATAGCATGTGACAAACAGTGGTTGGGTGCCTTTATTTTTAACTTTTAGCTCTGAGACCAAACTGATAGTCATCTCATACAGGCTAATTCTCATGCTCTGAAAGACGATCAGACATGACAGCAAAAACGGGATGCTGGTATACTATAATGTTAAAAGTTTAAAATGCTTGTCATCTTGCCTTTTGATTACACATTTGTTTTAATTATAATGTGCTAGCATTAGCATTCGCATCACCCTTGCTTTATATCGAGCAAAACTCGAAGGAGGCATACACACCTATTATCATATCATTTTTTTACGAATCTTTGCCGTTTCCGGTGTATGAAATCTTATTTTGCTTAATTCTGAGGTCACCTACAAAAATCTGGAAATGGTATCAATATAACTTTGGTCTCATTGTAGCAGATATTCCAATGTATAAATATGCTGAGTTTAAAGAAGCTACCATCTACAGAACCAAAGTTAAAAGATTGGAGTTAGAACTTAATGAATGACCCTCGTATATCAACAACATTTCGATTTTTAAACCTTTTATTGAGAATTTTCTTACAATTAACTTTTTTGGTTCCACATGTTCCAAATGTTGTAAGGACATTTTCTACTGGCAATATAAAGGCTGTTCCTTCAAGCAAAGTCCATCTGTAATTCAAGATTTCTTGACACGTCTTCTAGATTTTTTCGGTGGAGATAAACCTATGAATGCACTTAACATATAGGCCTATATCTTTAAATGTTCAGCAGGCATTATCGGTGCTCTTATCGTGGAGCAGCTCATGCCAGTTGTTAGAATGAAGCTCACCACAGAGATCAGTGAAATATTCTCTTTAGAATAGAAAGATATGTGCCAGAAGTAAGTGTTTGTTTAGGAGCAACAAGGTTAATTCGTCGGCTGTATTCCATAGAGGCGTATAGAAATGCCAATATAAAGTCGAGAAGTGTAAATGAGACATTCACTATATTTTGTAATTGATATGAAATCCTCTAATAAACTAAATAGATTTTATCTTTGTAAAAATAAATAAAAAAACATTATTCAAGTTCAAAACTATACGTCACTTGGAAAACACGCAAAACGCTATACCTAACATAACGCCAACCTTCATGACCGAACGCCACCTCGGTCGACATGTAATCCCTATGTTATTACATTTCGTAGGCTTCTTTCCATATAGTAGCGTATCGGCCTGATACGTCACTATGGAATGTAACGAGGTGTACGCCACTATGACACGCAATGTTTTTCATTTTTGCCGACATTTCTTAGTTTGTTTACTATTATAAAATGTGCATAAAAAGTGGAGTATGATCGATACGCCACTATGGAAAACATAAAATTTCACTTTGTAACGATAGGCCAAATTTAACGAATTAATTATTAATTATTATTAGCTAATTACTCTACGCCACTATGGAATGAGGCAATAAAAAATAAAGGCAATACCAGCACTAATATCAAGAACATGGTTAGAATATCTGCCAGTTACAAAATAAACAACCCGAGACCTATTTTAAATGTCAAGTGTTTCAATATGAGATTAAGGTGATGAGTGCAGACTACTTTTAGTGCAGGGTAATACATTCAAAAATGTTTTCACTAATTGCAATGGTGATTAATAATGTTACATTACTACTGCTACAGCGAATATGGTTTTAAAAATCGTTCTACTCCTCCGCAATGCCGATTATGATTACACCGTAAAAATACATAATCCACTATTAAAGCATCAGTTATAATCTCCTTCAAAGTTCCATTCACGGCCAGAATATGAGGATTTTCTGTATTCAAAAGAGACTGAAACTCCTGGAGTTTGTTTACTATACTGCGATCATTAAAGAATAATGAGGTATAGACGAGCTAAAGAGAAGAGGTATTGTTGGTCGAAGCAACCTAAAAATCGATTTTTCATTATCTAGATCAATATATTATTGAAAATTAACACCTTGATGTTTTGCAAAAGTTCATTCTACAAATCGCATACTCTGCAAACTCGCTTAATTTATTGTTGTTAATTAGTTATGTACGTTTTACAAAAGTGTTGTTGTTTCAGCCCTCTTCACAACGTAACTCAAGAACCGCAGCACCTGTAAAAGTATATCTGTGATATTTTAATTCTTCTACACGCTCGCTATGAATTGAGCAATGCAATTTTTGCCAAGGGTCACTACCATTCGTAAGATGCTGTGAACTACCAAATCACAACTGTTTAAAACTAGAGCTAATTGCGCATACACATATACGCGACCTTAGCAATAGCTAATTAACTAGGCCTATAGCTAATTAGCCCAGCTATATAGCATAAATGCATGTAAGCAGTAGTATATTATGCTGATTTTAGTGAGAGGTCTTTTTTTGAAATGCACTATAACTTTGGAATTTGGCTAGAGACCAAGGTTAATTTGTTAGCTCGCCTATAGCATATGCAAGTTCAAAAGGTCCAGCATATGTATAATGCATTGGAATATACATGTATGAACAGATGTTTGTAGTATTATAATTATAATCATAAATTATATTACATAATTATTTTCCATAATATTACAGTATGTGAAATCATTTTAATAAGGCCAAGTAAAATAAAAAAAAACATGTTTCAAAAAGGAGGAAGAGGGGGCTTTTTATTTTTTATCGTAAAATTGGTGCAAATACCCATAATTAGAACTGTTTTAGCGCACACAATAATGCCCGGAAAAAGGAGGAGACCTCTTTCTATATCTTGTTCAACGAGATAGGCCTCCTCTAATTATCACAAAACCTTCCAAAAGTGTTTCTTGTATATTAGCAAGGCTATAGAAAGCATCTTTACTCCCTAGACATATTTTTTTAAAAGTTATAACTGAATTTCAAAAAATAAAAATATAAATTGAAGAAACTTCAAAAAAGGAAGCGGGAGAAGACGCGAAACATGATTATTTTTTTATTCAATATTTCTGTGCAACTTTGGTCATGCGCTATTATAGTGCGACTTCCTAAGGTATTTTGCTACATACTGGAAGTAATACCTACATGACCTTTGACCCCAATGACCTTTGACCCAATGACCTTTGACCCCAATGGATGTATGCAAGTAATGTCATGCTATATTATAATTTGTGGAATGACTTAGAATTTTTTGTAACAGAACAAAAAATCACATCAGCCATAATGACATTCGTATGACCTTTGACCATAAAGGCTAATGCATGTGTCAAGGGACGTCATCTTGCTGTGTAATTCGTGTAAGGAGTAGCAGTTTTAGTAAAAATAATAGGAAATAACATTTTCGGCCATAATGACCTTTCCATGACCTTTGACATTGAGTTGGTCATGTGACATTTGTGCCACCAGCTATTGGTCCTGATGACCAAGTAACATTGTTGTACTATATATATATTTGCGACAGCATCAACATTTTAGGGTATTTGGTCATATACCGGAAGTATCCCCTTATTGACCTTTGACCCCGATTCTGGACAATAACTTTTATACATTGGGTATAGCTGATGCATGTACCAAAGTGCTGTGTAATTTGTGGAAGGAGTAGCATTTTTAGTGAAATCACGTTTTTGGCCATTGACCGGAAGTGGATGACCTTTGACCTGAAGTTGATCATGTTTCATTTGCCCCCCCCCCCCCTCACCCAATGGTCCTAATGACCAACTATGGTCAACATGGCTCCCCCATGCTCAAAGCATATGGCTACGGTGGCTCATTATAAGATTGACAGAAAGAAAGAAAGAAACAAAGAACTTCACAGAAACAGACCTTAACAATTTTGCAAATGCAAATTGCTAAGGAATAATTAATAACCTTAAGCAAAACTTCGTGGAAAGATAAGAATAGGTTAAATTTTGGTAGCATGAGTCATGGGTATTTTGTCTTATTTTACAATATTAATAGAAGACTAGGCAATATACCTAAGATTGGTGTAAAACACTCAACTAACAAAAAAATCCTCTTTGCTTTGCTCAACCTGTCAGAGCCAAGCTTTTCCTTCATTTTTTCAACTTGGTTCTCTCCCTAGGATAAATCCGGATATTTCCTTGCAGGACGTTTAGGGCGCACTCACACATTAGATAAGTTCTTTGTTGACCCTATGCAAAATTCCCTTAAGCTATGATTTTGCAGTAAGATCTTACATCTCCACCAGCTGGAAACTCTCGTATTCGATGTACTTAGCATGCTTAGTGATATGATGTTAGAAGTCTCATTACGTAAAGAATAAAACAAAAACAACTACCCCTTTGAAATTGTTTCTACATTAAAAAAAAAAACATTACTTTGATTGAATAAATTGTTTGATATTCATTATCTACAGACTCATATCATATTAATACCCAGAGGTACTATTCCCACAGCTGCTCTGATGCATGGGTAATCAAGCACAATCACTTTCTATCGCTGATGTTTATGTTATGGTGTTTTTCTGCATTCTGATCATTACCAGTGATTTTCCATTTGACATCATGCCACTCCTCTCTGACCAGAATAAGGCAATAAACACACATGGAATATGATCGCGCACCCAATACCAGGAAAACGTGCATTATAATCGAGTACTTGGCATTACATAGGTGTGAAATCGGTGTCTTTAATGCTATGAGTCTGCTGATGATGCGTGCCAAAAATATTTTTAATTGAAGAATTACTTTTTGAGATATAGAAACAAATCCAAATGGGTACTTTAGATCTGCCTTCGAATATTTCTTTTTATTATTCCAATCGTCATTCTTTAGAAAAGATGTCGTGGGTGACCATGAAAATAACTTCCTTGAATTATCGTTTTATCGATTGTTTCTTTGGAAAAGAATTCAACATAGTACATTTAATAATAATGAAGTACAAGACTGTTATAATGATTTGTTGAAAGCTGAACAAAGACAATTATAATAGAAAATGAACTTCTAACTTCTATATAAATAATGATGAATTATGTCCCTGGACATCTCAAGAAAGCATCTAATGGGACGTTTATTTCCAATCGGTCCTATGTATAATATATATATCGTATTGGTCAATTTGCTATCAAAAACTCGCGGGGACTGTGTTCTGGTTGCTGGGGTTTATCTAGCGATGTCATCCCATGATAGTGGTAGTCGATGCCTTAAACGATCGACACTCAATTTTGGAAGGTAATAGACTGTCCCACAGTCTCGGTTCCATCTCTGGGTAAATAATTAGAGCTAAAACCACCTTCTCCTTCACTCCAAAGATTAATACCAACAAACCACTAAGCCCTAATTACCAGCAACAGAGTTATAGTGCTCCTGGAGCACTATGTGTCGACGAAAACTCAATCAATCTACAGACCAACTTGTTTATTTTTTCATAAACGGGTTTATTTAATGTTATGTAATATACAATACCAGTCGTTCTCCATGGACCCGAGGGAGGGTCTAGGATCTAGGAAGGTAAAGACAATCTAGCTATTATTATGTTCATAACGTAATTGATAGGATTGAATCACGGGGCTTTTACATGACTTTTACCAACTACGGTATATTACGCCATCCAATTGAAATCCAGAGTTTCATAAATGGGAATTCCTCTAAATAGAAAGAACTTCCACGAGCCTCTGTGATCAAATCCAGTGATACAATGTTTGGTTGATCGTACCCTTCCACATTTCAGACTTCTGTTTTGACATTTGCCGTTTGACATGTTTGATGACGCTCCAGTTCGTTATGGACGTAACAATCAAAATCGAATGTAGGTCGATGAGACTCGATGACAGATTGTTAATCGGGGTATCAGACAATATCTGTCTTTTCTAATTTCTTGAAGATGGTGGAAGGTGTGAATAAAACTCGCCTGGAACGGTAGGCCTATGCTTCACGTTACTATCATGCGCCTGTCACACTACACCGAATAGGTCTTCCGTGCAAGAAACGGATGGTATTTTAGTAAATCCGTTGTTGTTCGTCAATGATCGTTTTATGTTCTTTTTTGTCCTGCTATCATCCGCCAAGTGCGTTTCGTGTTAGGTGATGTTCGTTAAGTCCGTCGGCAAGTTTTGTGCATGCACAAAACTTTAAACGGAGTGTACCGAATACATATGTTCGGTATTTATCCGATGTGTGTTCGTATGGTGCTGCATATTGCCGGAGTTTGTTCGCTCTCCTTTCGTTTATATGCTGCAGGTCTTCGGGAGGGTTCGCGGGTACTGGCGAGGGTGGATTACTGGCGAACATAGGACGGATTCGCCGGTCATTTGCCTGACGTTGAACTAATACACATCGGACAAGTATAGGACGCCTGCAGGGTTATTACTGACCATAACGCAAAGAGAAACGAATGGAAATCGGCCGAAACGGCCAGAACTGAGGAATACAGAATACATGCAGGATCATACAGAATATATGCAAGGTACATTCCAGGGGAGAACTGATAATGGTGAACAGACACCGGGCAGAAAGCGATCACCCCATGAAAATGACGTAGGCCTACCTGTGCCTACCTAGGTACGACACTAGGGGTATATCAAAGGGGATTTTTTGTCGAAAAAAGGGGATCATTCAGTGGCGGCTTCAAGAAAATGAGGTCACAAAATGTTGAAATGGGATCATTAGCATGATTCGATGTGGGAACGCTCAAAATTGGGTGTCATTAACACAATATCTTTCTGGACAAAAAGGTACACAATTTTACAATACTTAGCATTTTGAAGCTAAAATTGCTTTAAAATGGGCGCAAAGCGAGCAAAATATTTGCAGATTTGGTGTCAATTTAAAAAAGGGGGTCATTAGGTGTAAGCTGATGACAAAAGGGGGTCAATGGGCAGCAGATTTGCATAAAAAGGAGGTATATTGACAGGCACATGACGCGTGTCAATATATGTGAGTACCTCTCCCCTTCCCTTGATATTGCGAGAACTAAAGAATAAAACAAAAATAACCATCCATTTTGATTTGTTTCTATTTCCAAAAGTATTTCTTTATTTCAAAATATTGTTGACATGCATCATCAGCAGTGTCATAGCATCAAAGACACCGATTTTATACCTGTTATAGTTTACATCATGTTTCAATGACCACACATTAAAATAATGAAAGAGTTCGCTGATTCAAAAGTTGCAAGTATAACTAAGGTCGATTTACCAATCGCCGGATTATCGATCAGAATGAAGTGCCCTATTCTGAAGCACTGTAAAAGGACTTTCGACAGTAGCAATCTCACCATTCATGTGTGATTACTTACACCACATTTCGCCATAATATATTCTAGAAACGCTTGCTGTTAGAATAAGAAAAATTTTAATTGTAATTATTGCACAGGTCACGGCGACCCTGTGACCTTTCCGGAAAAAGCCGAGTGGCAGGTTTTTCAAATAAATATTTTCTGTGTAAAAACTGTACCATCAGATAGGTAATGGAATATATGAATATTAACTGTACATCTATCACAACAATTTTTGATAACAACTTGCGTCACAATTGATCTATTTATTTAAATCTTATATACGCCATTTTTTTGTTGAAATTAAGTGAAAATTAATTCTGTAAAAACTGTATTTTTTTAATGTAATTTTCACATTAGACCCGACAAAAGATTACCGTTTTGTTGTTATGATAATCTAATCTTTTGATTTTGTAAATAAAATTAGGGGTCTAATGTGGATTTAGGATGCAAACTGGAACAATCCAATGCCTTATCAAAATCATTTGCTTCAAAATGGAGTTCGGATGCACTTCGTAATACAACTTCCGCCACTGCGGGAAACCACATGCACAGCAGAGCACATGGCCGATATCAAAATCGATTTTATGTATTGTGTATGTAGGCCTATTCATAGGACCCTCGTATTAATTGTCTCTATGCGCTTGAGAATTCAACAATATAAATAATGGTAGCTTTATTATAATACACATTAATGTTTTAAGCAGATAAAATTCCAAAATATGATGCAGTAATGAAGTTGCGATTTATTAATATTATATGTATAAATTTTCACGATGACACTATCAAGTTCTTCGTGGTCGAGCGGTCTAAGGTGCTGGACGTATGGTACACGTGATACTAGCCAAAGCGGTGAGCCGTGAGTTCGAACCCCGCCTCTGCCAAACTTTAAAAGAATTAAAATTAAAATTTTACTTTTTAAACATTTCATATTGGGGAAATGTGACTGGGAGAATTTATGTATGGCGTGGAGTGGTGTGGTGATTACTCATCCATCAGAACACCTGTTATGAATCTGTAGATGTTAGTCTTTTTTTTATTCTTTAGTATTGCATAGATACTTATATTTATACTATATACAGAGAGTAGTTATTCTTGAGAGGGCACTCACCTCATATGCATGGCAAATTACCCGTCTCCTCTGCAGCCAATTTGGTTTCGCTCCATCGAAATCAAGCTGGTCACGGAGGAGACTACTTTCCTTTGTGTTTGTTCATTTGTGCATGGAGAGCCCTTCTTGGAGTCCGTTTGGACTCAGGCTACGCTCTCAGCTAGAGTCCGACGCTGCATTGTACTAGAAACACCTTCTCTGTGAACTCGCTAGAGCAAGGAAAATAAAACTGGTTTCATTACTATCTGTTTTTGAGCTTTTTTGCAGGTCTGCGACCATGGTGTTACCACAACTGTCTTTGCGTCATTAACATGTGCTGGAGTCTAGCACAGGTCAACCAAAGTCCCGGATTTTAATAAGACAATAATGATTGACACACACACCAGGAAGTTTCTCATCCAAAAGAATGAGAAAATTTAAATTCGCACCATTTTGGCCGTTTCTCATCAAAATGTCCGTTTTCTCATCCAAAACTTCCTTTAGTGTATTAAATTAGGCCTATTGATCCTAAATTTGCTGGTAGGGTAAAACTCGTTTTAGGGGGGTGTTTAAATAAGTTGGCCACACATGCGTATAGGCCTACATTATTAAAGCGTCCTTGCCCACACGAGTCGCCCAGGAGTAGGCCCTACCCGGCATTATTAATTATTAGTGGTTAGCCTCCCTAAATACAGTCGCGTATCGTGTTGTCAATTATCGTTACTTGTGTCCATGGATATGACCCCATGTATAAGTAGTCTTCATAGAATTACACACAGTCTATGCCATGTCATTTACGGATACAAAGAGGATAATAATGTTGAGGGCGCCCACAAAATCTTACACCGTCTTACACAATGTTCCAAGGCAAAGTTCAGTTTAATATTTACTCATCGTACAAATACAGACGTTTTATTGTGTGATGATGTTGTCTGGATGGGTGGACAGTTGTCACACTGTGGAAAAACAACAACCGGGAATCCGCATTCATTTACAAATAGCATTAAATTAGTATCACATAGTGGCCTCCGTGCAGTGGAAAACCTTAATTCTTTCATCAAAAAGAAATGAAAATGACAAAAAAAACCGGATCCACCTGTACGCCTATAAAATGGGCACAGAAATTTGTCTCAAATATGAATGAATTTTAAGAAACATACGGGATATGATGAACCAATGACCTGACGCCATGATAGTAGGATCTATTAGTCGTTTTATATACAATGTATATACCGTGTTGTCATAATACCAATATTTGACATAATATATAACGAGTAATATTTAGTATTGTAAATATGCAGTTCATATGCACAAACGAACACTGATCTTTATGATATTCAGGTTGTTGTACATCTCATATAACATGTCATATATTAGGTCATATGTGTTGACCTTCTCCTATTGTATTTGTTCATCTGTGTATGGAGAGGATTAGCGCCATTAAAACTCCATCAGTATTTGGGCGTAGTTCAGTGAACTCACCAGATTGCTATTCCAAGTACTTTGATAAATACAGATAATATGTATTAATGGGTCGAGGCGATTGCATTGAAAAACTAATAAATTATTCATAACAGTTACGTAATCAATCGATAGTGCGGACACTTTTCATTTACAAACCACCAAAATTCGTAATCTTTTAGCGTTGGAAAAGAAACCACGTGAATAGAGTGTCATAGCCCTGCTATATACTAGTATTAATATGGCGTGTCAGGCCAGAGTGGCCCTACAGTGTAGGACAGCTTTGCTGCAGGTACAATTGAACCTGCAGGATGTTGAAATAGACATGCAAGAGTATATTGCCCGCAGGAGAAGGCGCCGCAAGGAACAGCGAAGACGATGGTGGTCGAAGAAGTGGTTGGGCCCTGAGAGACGGAGGCAGTTTGGACTCTACGACCAGTTAATGGTAGAATTGCGGCGGGAGGACACTGCGGCCTTCTGCAACTTCGTGCGCATGCCTCCGGGCATGTTTGACGAGTTGCTGGCACGTGTGGGGCCGCGTATCACCAAGCAATATACCTCGTTTAGGGCACCGCTCGAGCCAGGGTTGAAGTTGGCCGTCACACTTCGCCATCTTGCATCTGGTGCAAAGTTCATGGACATGCGTTACAGTTGGAGAGTGCCACACAACACCATCTCCATCTTCGTGAGAGAGGTAGTTATCTTATATATTATCATTTGTGGTTTATAATTTGTGGTTTTATCGCATTTATCTGCATTTTTATTGAAACATTAGTATTTTCCAAAATTATTATGTTCTTTATTTCTGTCATTTCAGGTGTGCCAGGCGATTATAGACGAGTATGTGGATGAGGTCATGCCGCTGCCGACCGATGCTGCAGAGTGGCAGGTGATAGCTGATGGTTTCAAACAGAAGTGGAACTTTCCACATACCCTTGGGGCACTAGACGGCAAACACATCAGATGCAAGAAACCACCATGCAGGGTCGGGGTCGACATACTTCAACTACAAGAAGTTCTTCTCTGTATTGCTCCTCGGCTTGGTGGATGCTGACTACAAGTTTGTGTGGGTGGACATTGGCGGACGAGGGGCGGCAGGTGACGCTCAGGTTTGGAACGAGTCAGACCTCAAGGACGCAGTCTACACCGGCAAAGTGCCAATCCCTCAACCTGATCCCTTGCCAATGGACAATGAGGATGTCCCCTATTTCTTCATTGGTGAGTATAAGTAGGCCGAGTACACATTTCATTATGTAGCATGGCATTTATAATTAGCATGATACATGGACTAATTTCTTCTTTGTATTTTGTGTGCTTTCAGGAGACGATGCCTTTGCCCTGCGACCCAACATGCAAAAGCCCTACACTCTGAGAGGCATGAGCAGAGAAGAGCGCATCTTCAACTACAGGTTGTCGCGGGCACGCCGCGTGGTTGAGAATGCTTTTGGCATCTTGGCTAACCGTTTCCAAGTTCTGATGTCGACAATGCAACACACACCAGGGACTGTACGCCTGATCACCACCGCCTGCATCTGCCTTCACAATCTCATGCGCATCAGATACCCGAGGATGCAGAACCAACTCCTCGACAGGGAGGATGCTAACCACAATGTCATCAATGGAGAGTGGAGACAGGGTCGGAACATGCGTGACTGTGTAGTGGTGCAAGGACCTAACCGTGACAACCGTGAGGGCAAGAAGCAGCGTAACCTCCTTAAACACTGGGTCAACTCGCCTGCTGGATCTGTTCCATGGCAGGACCGCATGATTTAATTATGGACTTGTAAAAATAAACAATATGGTTAGCTGCAGTCTATGCCTATACTCAGTTAATCAATCTTCAAATGATGTTAACTTGAATTGCCTATGAATA
This sequence comes from Amphiura filiformis, assembly GCF_039555335.1. Lineage (NCBI taxonomy): Eukaryota > Metazoa > Echinodermata > Ophiuroidea > Amphilepidida > Amphiuridae > Amphiura > Amphiura filiformis. The sequence goes on from NC_092647.1 coordinate 27,360,204, forward strand.
GGCCTACGACCATTATGGGTCATTCCATATGAAATCAAGGAGTCGCCCCACCTGACCCCCTCAGATTTGCTTTATATTTTAGTCATATGTTGTACCTGTAAAAATATTAAAAACCTGCAAATTTGAGGTCTGTAGCTCTTACGGATTTTCTGTGGCAGCCATTTAAAGTTGGAGTAGGGGGTCTAAATTTGGACCCAAAAGTTGCCCTTTAAATAAATTTCATCTTTGGGAGTCTGTGCCTTCTTTATAAAAAGAAAGAGAAGTCTGAAACTTTGTATACACACTAACTGCATGCCCAATTTGTCAAAAAATAAAAAATTAAAAAAATCTCTAATTGCGCGTTGTGTCACAGGGTCATTAAATATGCAAGAAAAAATGTAATATTTTGTAAACTGGCAAGTTTAGCCCCCCTAAATTCACATTTTGATCAGATTAATTATTTTTTGTTGTCACTGATGCTATATATAGGATAAATACAATGCATATCCAAAAAATTGAGGTCACAACTCATTTACATTTCGTACAGCGCCCTCACGAAGATGAAATTTATTGCAAATTCAACATTTTCAGGGGGCCCAAAGTCGATGTGGTCCACCTTCAAAATTTATAAAACATCACTTTTATATAACTACTAGTCTTAAATTACAACTTTGCTAAGTCCCGGTAATTGTATAGGTTGACTTCATATAAAATGACAAGCCCAAAGTTTACCATTTTCTTATGATTGCATGTAGTGCAAATGTGCCGAATTCGGAAGGCTTGAAAGTCAAATTGGCCACAATATTAAAAATAAATGATTAGATGAGTAGTTATTGGCCCTATTTACTTTTATTTCCATTTCTTTTTCAATATATACAGATTTTCTATGGTAGCCATTTACAGTTGGAGTAGGGGATCTAAATTTGGACCCAAAAGTTGCCCTTTGAATAAATTTCATCTTTGGGACCCTGTACCTTCCTAATAAAGAGAGAGAGAGAGGTCTGAAACTTTGTATACACACTAATTGCATGTCCAATTTGTCAACAAGTAAAAAAAATAAATGTCTGTAATTGCTCGTTGTGTCACAGGGTCATTAAATATGCAAAAAAAATGTAATGTTTTGTATACTGGCAAGTTTAGCCCCCCTAAATTCACATTTTTTGTCAGATTAATTGTTTTTGTTGTCACTGATGCGATATTTAGGACAAATACAATGCATATCCAAGACCTTGAGGTGACCATTTATTTACATTTTCAGCAGGGCCCTCGCGAAGATGAAAATTAATGCAAATTCACCATTTTCAGGGGGCCCACCCAAAGTCGATGTGATCAACCTTCAAAATTTATAAAACATCACTTTTATATGACTACTAGTCTTAAATTGCAACTTTGCTCAATCCCAGTAATTTTATAGATTGACTTCATATAAAACGACAAGCCCAAAGTTGACCATTTTCTTATGATTGCATGTACTGCAAATGTGCCGAATTCGGAAGGTTTAAAAGCCAAAATGGCCACAATATTGAAAATAAATGACTAGATGCATAGTTATTGGCCCTATTTACTTTTATTTCCATTTTATTTTCAATATTGGGGCCAATTTGACTTTAAAGCCTTCCGAATTCGGAACATTTGCACTACATGCAATCATAAGAAAATGGTCAACTTTGGGCTTGTCATTTTATATGAAGTCAACCTATACAATTACTGGGACTTAGCAAAGGTGTAATTTAAGACTAGTAGTTATATAAAAGTGATGTTTTTATAAATTTTGAAGGTGGACCATATCGACTTTGGGCCCCTGAAAATGTTGAATTTGCAATAAATTTCATCTTCGTGAGGGCGCTGTTCGAAATGTAAATGAGTTGTGACCTCAATTTTTTGGATATGCATTGTATTTATTCTATATATAGCATCAGTGACAACAAAAGATTATTAATCTGACAAAAATGTGAATTTAGGGGGCTAAACTTGCCAGTTTACAAAACATTACATTTTTTCTTGCATATTTAATGACCCCGTGACACAACACGCAATTACAGAAATTTTTTATTTTTTATTTTTTGACAAATTGGGCATGCAGTTTACTGGAGTTAAACCTACGTTATGTGACACAAAACACTGACAAATAAAAGTTTAGCTTTGTGAAGAAACTTTTATATAGTAAGGCCTTATCCTTAATACAGCTAGAGAATCTACAACTGACGGGTAATGACGGAGATAATAACATGAATAATACAAACTTTTCGCTGAACAAGGAATGATCTTTGACCTGACCTATGGTCAGGTCAACACTAATTGAATTAGTCTTAGACCTCCAGTCGTTTTGTTAACCTAACTACAGTTTACTGGAGTTAAACCTACGTTATGTGACACAAAACACTGACAAATAAAAGTTTAGCTTTGTGAAGAAACTTTTATATAGTAATGCCTTATGTAGAGAGCCATCCAACATGTGGAGTATGAGTTCAACAAAGTAGCTCCACTAAAGAAGATTGTCAAACATATATACAATGTGAAAGTTCACTTATGGAGCTCCATTATATTCGTTGAGAGCTGATTTGGTGGCCTAGAATGCACATAGTGGTCAAAGAATACTGACCGCGTCTTCCAACGACCAAGTTGCATGGCTGTTTCTGGGTCGCAGTTCATATCAATTGCGGCTGTCGCACCTGTCGGCCGAAAAGATTTGGCACTAAACCCTTGACCATCAAGTCCGGCCATTTTAATGGAATCGTTGAGCACAGCAGCAACTGTACTAGAAGTAATAGCTCTGTATGGTGGTTTCAACGTAAGAAACACAGGATTGTCTGCTGGCCTATGCGTATTGGTTCTGGCAATGTAATCCTGGAGAGTGCACACAGGATTAAGCTTTTCATCCTTAGTTGGCTGCAGAAAAACTTTGAAACCAGCTCTTGAAGAGTCATTTTTGATACCATGAAAAGTAATATTGGCACCATCATCACAAAATTCCACTTGATCTGTGGAGAAAACATAACTTGAAACCTCTGAAGATTCTGCATCAAAGTGTACCGACTTCGGGGCAATGTCTGACGGCCGTAACATCAATAATAATGCTAACAAAGTGATAGTTTTTAGTCTCAGATCCTTGATACAAAGTTGTGCATTTGCAGGCCACTGCCGAAAAAGCTCACGAAATGGCTCAATAGGCATAACTTTTGATCTTTGCATTGGTGTATATGTCCCTGATTTTATCAATGCATCAACCAACCGTTGTAAGTGATAATCATTCAAAACATTGAAATAACCATAACTGTTGTACATGTGTGTGTATGCTGCCATGGCAACCTTAACTTGTGACCTGGGTGCCTGGGACTTGTCTGCAAGCTCACATAAAAATTGAGCCATGTGATTGCTTTGATCAGGAGGGAACTTCACTTGGTCAAAAAGGGCAAAGAAAAGTTGTCACTTAAAGGATGAGCAGGAGGATGCCCTGGTCATAGAGTGGGTGGAGGACAACCCCATACTTTGGAACTCCAAGCACAAAGAGTTCAAGCTGAAGGCTAAGAAGGACCGCCTGTGGCAAGAAAAGGCTGAGGAGCTTGGATATGATGGTAACTTTGCATTTATTTATTTTCAAATTAAATTGTGAAATTTGTCATTGATCTTGTGGTGCCAATTCTAAAAACTCTTTTTGTAATCTGATTGGTTTATTCATTTGTCACCCTCTGATGATATCACCATAATAGATTTGTATGTAAGCCTACATACACATAATCGTAATATACATCACATGATGTTCTACACAAAAGAAACTAATATTGCAGTAAACGCTGTTACATAATAAGAATAAAGGACCCGGTCGAGACTCCGTGGCCCAATATCACCATGACGAACATTATTTGTGCATGAAAATAATATTAGCGCCATCATGGCTATGGTGATATTACCTCTATTCTCTAAATAATGTAACATACTGTTTAGGTATATTAATTTATGTTTGTCTTTCTGTATTTTTAGTGCAGGTATTCAAGACTTGGTACACAGATCTTCGCGACTGTAACACAAAGCTGATCCGAATGAAGTCAGGGGACCTCGGCAAGATGCTCACAGAGAGGGAGGAGTGGATCATGGCGCGCTTTGCTTTCCTCAAGGCGATCGTTCGCCACCGCAGAGCACCAGTCAAAAGTGTAAGTCAAAAGGTGATATTATTATTGTTGTTGTTGTAAACTGTTTATTGACTTCAGTACTAAATACAATATACTGCCAAAATGATCTGATAAGAGATACTTTTTAGAGGATAAACATACATTTAACTTTCTATTTACTGAAAATATATAAATATTTTTTAACATTTTGTCTATGACAAGTCAATGTTTCAGGATTTATTTTATTTATGGGTTTTATTCTTCTGTGTTTGCAGGTGCAGGAGGCTCTCGCGAGATCCAAGGGCGACCTTGGTGAGGCAGAGCGCATAGCGGCTCGTGACAGGCTGACGGTGATACAAGTTGATGAAGATGAGAGCCTACCACCAGTACTGCTGAGTTGACCTCCAAGCGCCAGAAGAAGGATGATGATGATCCCACACTGCATGCGATGACCAAACGCATGGATGCTGCGCACGCTGAACTTGCTGCAGTAGTTAGACAGACCATGATCACCGCGGAGCCCGTGACAGAGCGCACTGCCTTCATCGACTGGGTGAGGGCCGCATGCAAGGTGGCCAATGAAGAGCAGTGGCTCGAATTCCAGAGTACCTTCACCTCCATGCACGCAAGGTGGAAGGTCGATGACCGTCGCCGCCAGCCGCAGCAGCCCCTCCATTTCCACGTCCCCACTCCTGTGGCCACCGTCACCGCGCCCGTTTCAAGTCCTCGTACGTCCTCACCAGTGGCGAAGACCGGTGCCAGGTGACACGTCGTCGGTGTGAGGCAGTCAGTCTAGAGAGTACATGGCCACCTATATGCAGCAGCCTTACATGGAGCAGCAGCAGCAGCAAAGGCAAAGTCAGCAGCCTCATTTTCGAGCACTACACTATCAAGACTCTCAGCAGGGGCCGTTGCCTATGAGTCTGAGAAGAGCGTCAGACATAGCCACGGGGACATCAAGTGAAATTGACTCTTGAAATGTGCTTAATAAAACGTTCTTAAAACTTAAAAGTTTGAATGAATATGGACATAATGGACAATAAAAAAGTAACAAAATATCCCACACGTTTTGGCCAAGGCTGTTACAGTGACGTAGCCCCCACCCCGTAAGAGGTTCCACCATTCGCCCCTGTCGGATATTTTAATATTTTAGTTTTTTTTTTTTTTTTTGACTTTTTAGCCTATTTTTGACCATTTTAGTCAATGTCCTCCTTGAAAATTTAACTTTGCCTCACCCCTCCTTTGCCAACCCTATGAAAAAGTGCTCGCTGCGCCACTGGATACATGCGACTTTGACCTGTGACTAAGGCAAAAACAAACTGGAGCAAAATCTTTAGACAAACAGCAGAGTTAGGCATAAATTGTGGTGTTAAAATATATTACTAACCACATTTGTCACCTGTCAAACTTGCCTAACTCATCCCAAAATCTCAGAGTCCTTTATGATTGGTCAATATGAAAGGCATGATTACAGCAGGTACACATGCTAATAGAGATATGATTTAGGCAACAAACTCTGCCTCTAGATATCATTTGTGGTCAAATGATATATGATTATAACACTTATCATAAAATGATACATACTTTAAAAGATAAACATAAACATGAAATAAAACTAATTTGAAAACTGTTGAATTCTGAATTCCGACAATCTGGCTGCTTTTATACGGTCTTGTGTTCGTCACGCGTCCGATGGAAAAACGTTAGATGTTCGTTGTGTCAGATAAACTGTTCAGTTTGTATTCCTTACTCATTCGGTGAAACTCGGCTGATCGAACTGAACTGACTCGCTCCTATTCGTTCTTTGTTCGTTGCACTCGGCCCGTGTTCATTGCAAATACGTTCCGTTGAGGCCTTCACCCCCAAATATTCTTCCGAACTGGTGATTTCGCCACCGGATAGCATATTTTTGCATTCGGTGATGTACGTTGACCCAGTCAGCGGTAGTGTCACACTACACCGGATCGGTCTTCCGTACAAGAAACTGGTGGTATTTTAGCAAATCCGTTAGTGTTCGTCAATGTTCGTTTTATGTTCTTCATATGTCCTGATATTATCCGCTAAATGCGTTTCGTGTTAGGTGATGTTTATTTAGTTCAGTCGATTACTCCGTTTCAAGTTTTGTGCATGCACAAAACTTGAAACGGAGTGTGCCGGATACACATGTTCGGAAGCTGTCCGATGTGTGTTCGTACTGTCCTGTATATATTCCCTGGGTTTGTTCGTTATTCTTTCGTTTATATACCGCAGGTGTTTGTGAGGTTTCGCAGGTGCTTGTGCCGGATGTAGGCTTATGGTGAACATATGCATCGATCATGGGGGGGCACTTTCTGAAGGGTGTGGGACGCAATATCAAATTCCCCCAGTACTTTTAGTAGTGACTGACAAGTAGAAAAAGAGGGAAAGGAGAGAAAAAAGAAAAGAAAATTAGAAAAATTGAAGAGAGTAGAGTAAAGAAAAAGTTAAATTGCACGTAATTTAGTAGGCCTATGTAAGTAGTATTGGGGGAGGGCACTTTCTGAAGGGTAGAGAACGGGATATCAAATTCCTTCCAGTTTTAGTGATTGACAAGAAAGAAAAAAGAAGAGAAAAGGTTAAATTGCTCGTTATTGAGTAGGCCCTTAATAATTGTAAGCCTAAGTATAGGCATGTGATTATTAAAGGTGGGTCCTTGGCCCAAAAGTCTGTGAAAATTACTGCCGGCCCGTCGATATGCAGGGCCGTGACATTTTGTCACCAAAATCAGTATTTAAGACGGACTTAGGTCTATTACTGACTTTAACATATCAATCCATGCATGATTTACCTGAAATTACGAGTCTGAAGTTTTATATCTAAGTGTCAGTGGACCAGTGTTACATTTTAAATTTTACTAATTCAGTTCGGGCCTTTTTTGCTTTTTGTTTAAGGCAAAAATGATGTAAAAATGATGCACCAAAAACAATTTTCCAATTGTTCCATTTTTAAAACTAAATTTTTACACAATAGGCCTAATAATGTAAATACAGTTCCCATGCAAATGGCTTCAATTGCACCTTCATTTTGAAAAATGGACAGGTCTTCCTTTTTGCTTCTGCTTTGGACATCCACGTGTTATGTTTAAAACAATTGTTTATATTATACAATAATGGTGAAAACTTTTCAATGGCTTCAAGTAGGCTTTCGTTTCACCAATTTGCGGCTTTTCAAACTAAAATAGTATCCAAAAATAGTGCTAAAATTTGTTGTACTTTTTACCCCATTGTTGACCATTTTCGTCAAAGTTTTTCCCCTTATAAGTTGTCTTTCCTCACTTTGTCTACCCTCTGAAAAAGTACTTGTTACGCCACTGCCTCTGAGGGGCCTCACACCCTCTCAAACACCCTCTCTTCCCCCCACTTTTCTGGTAGGGTCGACGTCCCTGCCGGTGCCACATTGGACGGATTCGCCGGTCATTTATCGGACGTTGAACGATCGGATATAAGACGCCTGCAGGATTATTAGCGACCACAACGCATAGAGAGACGAACGAGAATCGGACACCCAAATCCGGTCATTTGTCGGACGTTGAACGATCGTATATAAGACGCCTGTAGGATTATTAGCGGACACAACGCATAGAGAGACGAACGAGAATCGGACCCCCAAATCCGGTCATTTGTCCCACGTTGAACGATCGTATAATTTATAAGATGCCTGCAGGATTATTAGCGGCCACAACGCATAGAAAGACGAACGAGAATCGAACCCCAAATCCCACCGAATCTCCTGCCGGACTGGTGATTTTTCCACCGGATAAAATATTTTTGTATACGGTGATGTTCGTTAACCCAGTCCGTCGTAGTGTGACAGACCTATCACCGGTAAACTCGTGACGCTTCAGGCAATAATGTTGCCTAAAAATAAATCACATTGTTGCATCTGTACACCTTGCAGTATTATGTAGACTAGAGATCGGTTATGTAGGATACTGATCGAAAATCCCTCAAATCAACTTTACGGTAATGTCGGTGATCTGCTTGCCATCATTCTTCGTCGGCTCCTCACCCTTTTTACCCCCTCATTCTCTATCGCCTTCTTCTCCTCGTCAGTTGCGTGCGCAGCACATAGAAAGTTCACCCGAATGGGACGCCCCTCACAGGTGGGGTCCAGGGGCAAAGCCCGTGGCGGGGATCCAGGGGGTAGCGGCCCCGGAAGCTCTGGGGTTTTAGCGTTTTAAAAGGCCAAGGAATCCTATTTTGAGGGGGGTAAATTTTGACGTTTTTGCACCGTCAAAAGTGACGGACTCTTTCATAAATACTTTTTTTCCACACCATATGTAAATCAGGTACGGATTTTGGACAAAATATCAATGGCCCCCGAATCCCCGAATGACCAACAAAAGTGGGGCTGTGTCCCCCTGCCACCCATTTGCGCACGCCACTGCTCATCGTCGTTGTTAATTATGTATAACTTGTCATCCCGGATTTGCTCTACCAGCCAATAATTATAGGTTAATGAACGCGTTACTTGTTGGGAGAGTATTAGACAAAATAATGCAGCGCGCTGATGTTGATGCGTCTAATGCACGAGCCCCGAAAGGGGAGTGCATTAGACGCATCAACATCAGCGCAAGTGCATTATTTTGTCAAATTTCTCGAGCAATAAGTAATACAAGTTTGTTAATCTATTTCATACACGTGAAGAAAAAATCGCGTGATTTCAACTTTTTTTATATAACAAATTATCACTAAAATGTTGGAAAACAGAACCAAATATAAATGCATCAACCCGCCCGAAAAATGAATCAATCATACGCGACGCGAACGCGCGAGAAACACTGCGCGTAGTACGCGGAGTGCACAATAGACCTTTTTCTGATGACGTCACCTAATCGATATTGGGGTCTGAGATGTAAACAAACAACACGTGCATGCGTTTCTCACGTGTCCACGGTGTAAAAACACCAAATACTGCGTATTTTCTCCTCTGTTTTGTCATATTTCACTTTAGCTTCCATAAAATAATTGTTTAAACGGGAACTGTATTCTAGTTACCTTTGTTCCAGTTTGTTTTGATGCCATAAAATACAAAAGATGTGGAAAAACAGCGATGCTATTTAAAATTCAATCTTTGTTTTGTTTCACAATTTTGTTTACTTTTTACACCGTGAAGAACTAAACGCGTACTGCGAGCTGGCAATTCCGCGCAGGACGCCTATCGTGGCGCAAAGTTGATCGCGCGCGCCGGCGCGGTATTTGCGTTTGGGTGCTGATGACTCGAATGCTGGACCCCAATATCGATTGATTGGTGACGTCTGAGAAAAAGGTCAATATACACAATCAATGCATGTTTCGTACTTTTCTAACAGCTTTTCTGAGTGGCTGCTTTGATATAAGAGTGTATGAAACCAGGATACTGGTTCGACAAATATCCTCCCTGACTGTGAGCCCTTCCAGGGACATGCCTTTGAATTCCTCATGCTGCGGCCTATAGCCTCTAAAAACTTGTCAAACTAGTGTGAAATATCACTTTCGATATTTCTACGAGAACATGCTTTGTTCATGGTTAGATGGAAGAGACAGAAAGTGTCTTCAGTTGGTGCAGTCTCCCTGTATACTAATTATTTGCCAAGGTGTGAATCAGGAATATGTAAAGGTCCCGATACAGTGCCTACAGAATAGCAGCTGAGCTTGTTAATGTTAAAGTTGGTGTTTGGTCTATGTTGGATTGAGATATTAATGAAGGACGCATGCCTAAAAAATCATACGTTCCTAGTCATGAACGTTGGGCCTTCAACATTGTTTGAACTTGATTCTTGAATCAAAACACGCCGGCTCGCCCATTTTAATGTTACTGTACCTGTAGCATGTGTTTATCTTAAATGTCCTCCTTTACATGCTGTCTATAGGAGATCCATGAACTACAACTTGTCCCAATACTCCTCATAATGCGAAAGTCGTATACACACATTAAATATTCTGCCATTCAGATGGTTCTCATCTCCATCACATTCATCCTCTCGTCACTCGTCTTTACTCACTACCTTATATATTCAAGAGGCACAGCATTTTTGTTGTAAAGTAAAAAATCGTGTTTTAGTGCCGTATTCATGGTCTGATTTAAGTTTAATAATTGTGTGAATTGCGTATTCCTCGTCTATTTCCAGGATCAGCATTTGGACCATCAGGTGGGTCATTTTGTAAATTAATATTTTTTATGATCGTAATTTGTATTCACATTAGAATTTCTTCTATTGATTTTCCTGTCTTGATCAATGGTCTGTTGGTGATGATGCACGCCTTTTCGTATTATGTACGTTTGGAACATGTGGTGTAAGACAATATCCTGCCAATATTTGCCACAATCTACATGACGCTCTTTCTTGTGATTAAAGGCACTATCAGTTTTGTTTGTTTGTTTGTTTTATTTCTTCTTTTGCCTGGGTTACTCATTCAGTGGATGTTTTAAGGTATCCTCTGTTCTTCCATGAGGCCCAGGGAAAATCAGTAATTAGCTGAATCATAAATATAAGCAACATCATAATTAAAATCAGATAGTTGCATTTTCGTAGATTGTATAGGTGTGCTAACATACCTTGTAAGTTATAAGACCCTAATAAGATTTAACATATTTAAATAAGAAATAACATATTTTAGAAATATGGAGGAGTTTCGTACTGACTTTTTACTCGCAATTGAATGGAGCTTCATTTATATTAACACTGCCCTTTTCTTTTCTTTCTTTCTTTTTCTATCTATCTGCTAATTTTTCACATGAAACAAACACCTAATGCCAATTTTGGTGACATATCCTCCAATTTTAAGCTATTCCTTTATTTTAATTTTTGTACAAAGGGAGAACACAAGGCAATAAGAGGCACAGTATATTGTCGTTTCCAGCGAAAACGGGAGAAAATACTCTCGGGGGGCATTTTTAAAATGTTTCCGTTTCAACTTTAGACTTATCAAATGAGAAGATCATATCTATGAATCATCAGTTTGAAGTACCATCGGATTGAACAATAACTTTCCTTGCTAGACCAAATAAAGGTTTAGATGTCCATATGCATGTTACCCAATTTTTACTTTCTTTAATATCTTTCAATATTAGAATTTAGAATAGAATTTTATCTTACATATCTACAAAGAAATTGTAGGTTATTACGAATTTTAAGAAAGAACACTGTCAAGATATTGTTAACTATAATTTAAGTAAGGATTCATAGGTAACTAAAACATTTGTGGGTAACACATAATGGATGTATGTATTGGTAAACTAAAGGGAGGCGCATGACCTTTCAACCATCGTAAAACAGAGGACAATATATCAAAATGAAACAGTGGGTTTCCTCACCCACTCTAATTTCAGTGATTATATAAAGGAAACTAAAAGCTATTCAAACAGCTTGTCAGAAAGGAGCAGTTGTGCGTAATACAGATTTACGCCCCTACCACTGACTACGAAGACATAGATGTAGAAGAGTTTTATGGAGACATTGATAAAGCCATTAAAGACAACAAAGGCAAATACACTATTGTTGTGGATGATATCAATGTCAAGGTTGGAGAATGTAAAAATAGTGAAGTACCGATAATCAATCGTGGGCAAATTCGGAGTTGTAGAAAGGTATAGACCAGGAGAAATGCACATTGAGCTAGTTTGCCGCAGAACACGCAGAACAGAGGGGGGGGGTTTGTGGTATACCGAGAGGGGTTAGGGCGATGTTTTTATGGCATGTCGAGCGGGGGAAAGCATTTCTTGGCAGGACACTTTGAAATTTGCCCACCCCGAAGGTAAAGACAAGTAGTTCACCATGTAGCTCCATGTTCACAGCCCTTCAGGGGTGCAAATTGTGTTTTCTTCCTCAGGAGCAAGGTTGTTAGGTCCAAGATTTCCTCAATCATACCAGACATAAAATAGGTTTGTTCTGCACTTTGAAAGATGAGAATGATAACTTTACATGATAGGGTGGTTTTTTAAAGAGACTACATGTAAAATCTTCTAACTTTCTAAAAGGGCTTTATTTGGGAATGTGTGCGCGAAAAAATTGGTATTTTATACTAGTTTGGCCAATGTGGATTTCTTTTCTTTTCCGCCCATTTTCTCTTCATTTTTTGCCAGAGGAAGCACTTTTCTCATCTTTTTTTTGTCACTCTACCCCTTCCCCGGCCCCTTCTGATAACTTTTCATTATCAAGAAATTCCGACTTCTTTTTTTGCGTTTGGACTTTCTTCTGAGTGTTCTTTAACAATATCATTTGAAATATCATTTGAAAGGTACAAAGATTGATTATTTAGCACTAGCATCTGTTTGCAGCACGCCCTTAGCTTTAACGTCCTCAATTTTGGCATCAATAGGGACTCAAATTTGCACATCATGTTTGATTGATTTGGCCCTCTCTATTTGTTTCCCTTTAATTTCCTCAAATCGTGTTGGTCAGTAGGAGTCACTTAACTAGGATCCACAACATGTTCATCTATCAGGGCACAGTTCTTTAAACCCATACATTTGTACTTTTATTGGGGGTGCACCGCTCAGTCCGACACGCCGCTAGTCCGACACGCCGCTAGTCCGACACGCCGCTAGTCCGAATCTGAAAAACACTTTTTTAGTCCGACACTCCGCTAGTCCGAATTGAAAATACACTCTGCCAGTCCGACACGCCGCTAGTCCGAATGTGAAATGCAATGCGCTAGTCCGACACACCGCTAGTCCGAATCTGAAAAACACTTTTTCAGTCCGACACTCCGCTAGTCCGAATATGAAAAGCACTGCGCTAGTCCGAAACTGAAAAACACGGCGCTAGTCCGACACTGCGCTAGTCCGAATTTAAAAAGCATACCACTAGTCCGAAACTGAAAACCATTGCGCTAGTCCGAATCTGAAAAGCACTGCGCTAGTCCGAATCTGAAAAGCACTGCGCTAGTCCGAATATGAAAAACACTGCGCTAGTCCGAATTTCGGACTAGCGCAGTGTTTCTCAGATTCGGACTAGCGCAGTGTTTCTCAGATTCGGACTAGCGCAGTGTTTTTTAAAATCGGACTAGCGCAGTGCTTTTCAGATTCGGACTAGCACAGTGCTTTTCAGATTCGGACTAAAATTTTTTTTACTAGTCTCAAAACATATACAAATCACTGGCCTACAGTGCATTTTACTTGGAGAAAAATCAACAAACAAAGTATTTGTTTCAAACCAGATTTAAAGCAATAATAAGCATAAAGAATAGATTCCTATTTAAATTTTTGTTTTCACTGATCACATTATCCCCTTTTAATTTCAAGCCAAACAAATGAGGTATACGAAGAAAATTGAGATTTCATTCCAGCGCCTACATAATTTGCGTGTACTACATGTAATACTGCACGGAGCATCGCGCTCGAAGTGTGTACATATAAGCTGACGTGACATCCACGAGACATGTTAGCAAGCACTCGATCGGTGAACTCTGAATAAAACCGGGTCTCCCCGGTTTTAATCTAAAAAGTTAAATTTTATTGTTATTAAAGCACTTCAGGCTATAGTCTTTTACGTGGTATTTTAGTACACCACTGGGCATTATAACTATGCAAAGAGTTGAAATCCGAGTAAAATTGAGGGCGTCGCTGTGAAGCAAATCATACATTATGGCTTTAACAACAAACAAGATATATGAAACCAGGCCAGTACGCATGATTTTTTTGGAGGGGGGGGTGGGGCACAGCATCATCATGAGGTCAATAATTACATTTGTACAGGCGAAATCACATGGAAATGTAAACGCACCATCAGCATGATCAGGCGCTGGATCAAAAAATAAACTGAATTAATAAAATTCACCTCTAGAGATATCTTCCATTCCATTTAATGAAAAGAGTCATAATCCAGGATAATTGAAGATTGCACTCTCTCATTTTATCTATAGATTTGATTGAGCCACACACCACACAGAGTTAAATTCATACAATACATACAAGAGCAGATTTCTGATTTTTTGAACTAATAATGTAAAAGTTCCGATTTTGATACAAGTGAAACCTTTTGATATGAATAAAGAAGAGTTTCAAAATATTGAAAACATTGTTTATCGGTGTTTAAATTACAAAGGTTTTTTTTTTCAATTTCATTGTTCATTTTTAACTAATTTTTTTGTCATTTAAACTCAAGTTTGGACCTTCAATTTTAATAAAATTGCATAAAAATAATTAGATTTAAGTTATTTAAGTTTCTATTTTGCTTTATTTATTTATACCACTGTTCAGTATTGTAAATTGTAATAACATTCAAAGTTTAATTTATATTAATATTTAATTTCAAATAACCATTCGTTACATTTGCTTTTGGACAAAACGGCATTGAACATAACTGAACGGTAATTGACATTTCTCGTATTTTTTTTTTTAATATTCTGCACGTACTGAGAATGTTTGAATTTTGAAGTTATGCACTTGTAAAAGATGTTCAAAAAACGTTCACTATTAACATCAATTAATATCTTCATGAAAATGGCAAATCAGCAACCATTATGCGTTCATGTGCATCAAAATGACGAATGGCAATTGTCGGCTATCATGCTTGTGTTTGAAATCGACATCCTGTCTAAAGTATCATAATTCAGGGACATCCACTAGTCTCAACACCCAGTCGCAAACGATGTTAGTAATGTTGGTGACGTGACCGGCGCAGCGGACATAATTTTACGAGAAGGCTGGTGTGTCAGATCTTTGGAACTGTCGGGATTCTAGAAATCTGACGGGTGTCAAAATTCTGGAATTCCGACAGCTGTCAAAAAGTTGGAATTATATCGGGTTCATGTTATTTTCTTAATCAAAGTTTAAAGCGATATTCTAAAGGGGAAAACCCCGGGAAAAATCCCGATTTAGTTGCATAACATGTTAGAGGCGCACTGAACTACTTGGGTTTGGACACCCCTATCAGAAGGGTTGCAGGATCATGGATGGTGGGGTGGGGTGGGAGAGGGTGGCCTTCCCAGCAATCAGGTGCCCCCTAGTGCCGTACGGAACATGTTGAAACGGGTAGGCCTATGAGAACCACATAGGCCTGGGCAGTGGCGGCACCAGGATTTTTTTTTTTTTTTTGTGATGTGTTGGGGCATAAAACCGACAAATTTTGCGCAAAATTTCCGCAAAAAGTGGAAATTTACGTAATTTGGGGGTTTTTGCCTCAAAACTGGGGGGGGGGCAAACTGGGGGGCAAGAAAAATATTTTGGGGAAAAATGCCCCCTCCCCTCCCCGTAGCGCCGCCACTGGGCCTGGGCCTAAAAGTGAACTACTGCGCCCTACAGTTTAATAATGTAGAGGGTCAATTTAGTCAATTGTCTTTTGTATGTTGTTAAGGGGGTACTACACCCTTTGCATTTTTTTTTTTCATTTTTTTGCATTTTGTGAAGAAATGAGAAAAAGAAATTGGACAAAGTGGTATGCAAAATGAAGGGGCAAATCTTCTCGTTCAATTGGTGGCATCAGTATCAATGACGCGTACATGCTTCTAATGGTATAAGCCAAAAGTGGTACATCACTGATGTTTTAAATTCACTTCATTTTGGAAAGCTTACTATCAACGGATTTCGTTAAAATTTTGGATATGTGTTGCTAACACATTAGGGAAATAATGTTGATATGTAAAATGGGAATAAGTGGTCCCTGATTTCTTTTATGACTTCATGAACTTGGTGCTCCACAACTATCAAAAAACGAACCGGTTAAAAGGCTTCTATTTTCAATGTTGAGCTATATTTTGTATTTTGAACTTGCGACACTATGTCACTGAAACTTAATTAAGCCATAGGTAACAGGTTACCACAACCACACTACAGCAATGTTGAAAAAGATTGTATTTTTGTCACCTATACCACCATATTAGGTAGTTTTCCGTAAGCTTCATTTTTGTGATTTTGGTAACTATTTTATATTTATTTGCCCAATCCATCTCAACTAAGCAATCTAAATTGTACTCACCATTTACATCCCAAGGTATTTTAGTATATCCACCTCACACATTTCCATTATATAGGCCTATCCAGTAACAGACAAAATATCAAAATTGATGCCTCATGTATGATATCACAGACTAGCACATGTATTCAAAATTGATGCCTGAATTTGACCTGAACCAATTGACCTATAACCTGACCTTTGATGACCTTATAGCCTTTTTTAATCTCTTTTCCTAACAACACATTATAGAAGATACATACATGGTGTAGTATTAAATTGTCTATGTGGAAGAGATTAGGCCTATTTAATTTATTCAGTGTTATAATCAGTGAGTACATTTCTATAGATAGTATAACAAAGGATTTAATGTATTCTATTCATGTATTCTACTTGGACATGTTCAATAGAATAAATTATGGTTTGTTATGAAACACACATCTCAGTTACCAGGATACAGTAAACAAAAAAATATATAGGGCTAAAATGATTTTCTAAAATGGTTTAAAACCACTTTGTATGTAGAGATATTTTATAAGTTCAGGACATGAGATGATGAACATATTTATATACTTTATAAATTTGCAACAACAAAAAAAGAAGATGGGTACTGATGAAAATCAGGGTATTATATCGCCTTAATATAATTCTAATATTGATGAATGAATGAATGAATGAATGAACTTGAATAAAATAATAATGAAAAAAAGAACCAAAATAAAACAAGAAACGATTTCGTCCATTGTTTAAAATTCAGTACATCTATTATATTATTATATGAACGTAGGCCTAGGGCCTATGTTGAATATGTTTTACAATGCTTCTAATGTTTTAGTCACCATGCAGAATAACCCTTTAAATCTCTTGAAATCACTTTATCGCGATAATATCAGCCATAGCCTAAGTGCATTGAAATCCCTCACATAATACGTTATAACGTCTATCTAACTTCCCAGCCACACCCAGCTGGTGGTGATGACGCGCTGCAGAAATATCTTAATGTTGTTGTAAAAGTTATCTATCAAATTTCAGGAATTTTACAGTTTTTATTGTCAAAATTCCAAGCAGGGTGTAGGGTATGGAGTTGAGAGGGATTTTTAAAAAGTGGGGACCCAAAAATGACCCCATTGTGTGGGTCAAAAGCGTAGTCCCCAGTTTTTGTGAGAGAATTTTGGTCTCTCAATTTTTAAGGAAACATTATATCGGGGGTAAGAGTGGCGTATGCACATAATTAATTCTGTGGGCGTATGTCAAATAGAAATAGGGGGCGCTCTATCGACTAGTGGCATGAAAATAATGCTAGGACGTATGGTTAGCGCGTTCTGGGGACCACAATTTTGGCCATGTCCCCACTTCTGCGGTTTGGTAAGGGAGAGAGAGAGACAGAGAGAGAGAAAAAAAAGACCTTTTAAAAGTGGGGACCTCAAAAATGACCTCATGAAGTAGTTCACATGTACTATACCAGTCCCCAGTTTGTTGGAGAGTATTTTGGTTTCTCGACTTCTTAAGGACCAGGGGGAACTCCCAATTTGGAGGTGACGCGTATGTAGGGCTGTAACCCAAGGACCCCATATTTTTATGAGCACATGCTCTGTCACTCAAAGACCCCATATTTTTCCTTTCGATCTGTCACCCAAAATTTTCCATTTGAACATTAACAAGTCATCTATCACTGATTTTGTTACTTCTTTGGATATAACAAAGCCATTTAGAACTAGAAATTCAATTTTCGAGGCTTCATTTGGCTCTCACCCAAAGACCCCATTTTAAAAGAGGTCATAATTTATTCTCACCCAATGCCCCCGGAATTTAGATCCAAACGGTCCGTCTCTCACCTAAAATGACCCCATATGGTGTACATTTTGCGCTCACCTAATGTCCCCAAGCGCGATGCAGTATATTATTTGCCGTGATTATTTGCTTCAAATATTTGGGCAAAACGTGATATTTTCTCTTTAAATCGCACGATTTTGTGGTAATAGAATAGAAATAAATGGTGCAGCATTATCCTTTACACGCAAATATTGTATCCTCGGCAGTAAATAATGGGTTCGGCTGCGCCTCATCCATCAGGCGACGAAAACTACGGGAGGACGGACCTTTCAAGTTGGGTCGGTCGGGTTTTTTTTTATTTTTTTTTTTTAGAAATGACCCAAACAATCACCATCATCTGTAAATAATTTGCAATTTCAGAAAATCAAATAAAAAAAATTACTTCGGCATTTATTTTGTACAGGAAAAATGTATTTCCCAATTTGTTCAAAACCTGGGTCGGTGGGGCCGTAGACAGTGTCGTCGAGAGCCATTACAGGTCCGGAGCAATGTGAACGTACTTTGATCAGTGATGACGGTGCAGGACCATAAATGTGTGCGTGCGGGTTGGGGGAGGGGGTAGGGGGTAGCAGTGGTGTAAATTTCTTTGTGACATGGGGGAGGGAGGTTGGTGTAAAATCCTTGAACATATGTTGAAGCGGAGCGAAAGTAGCATGTTTAGCTGCCAATAATTAAATATGAACATTGAAGGAGACAAATGCGCGTTAAGTGCGCACAAATTTGCAATTTGAAAGTGGCATTTTGCTCCCTTAATAACTTCCACGCAAAGTGCAAACATTTGACAATTTTAAGCCAATTTGAAGCTTAAATGATCCAGGTATTGAACTTATAGAAATAAACTCCGTTCGGAGCGCGGGAAAATTGCCAATTTTAAGGTAAATGATCAAATATTAGAGAGATTGCGGAGAGGCGTTCACTGGAAACGCCATACGGGTTACGTGTTTCGGCATTTTGCGGGCGACCGTCATAATGCCGTTCGCCGCGAAAATCAAATACAATAGATTCAGGTGGCGCTATGCCGAAACAAATATACTATAGATGCCATGCATGCTTTTCTCGATTGGATCCAAACAAAGGATTTGAACCAGTGTCCTTCACCGCAATCATGGCGCAGTCCAGTCTATTCAATCAAATGTTGTCATCAACCTATTTGATCGTAGTGCATTTGCTATGTGTGTGAGAGACGAACTGTCGCGGTAGATTGCAGTCATGCTTTTGTTGAATGCATTTGAGTAGTCATATGCACAACATCTATATATAAAGAGATATGAATCACCCATTCACCCTTGGGTGCATCGAACCCACATTTGTATTGGTATGCAAATACGACTGGGTGCATCAGTCCAGTTTAGAATATAGCATCGATGTTTTCCGGGCCTTTTTTAAACGAGTATTTTTAACAGGTGTATGTCATTTGTCATGTTTGTCTAAATAACGAAAAACAAGAGTTTGGTGTCGGATGGCGAAACGAGTATGATTAGTAAAAACCTGAGTTTATACAGATTGTACGAATTTGAATCCACTGACGAGATTCTTGGACAATGTTCAAAATGTGCTATGATGATTTGATGATCGAAATACACGTTTCCTTTTTTGATTTCACATGAATTGAAGCAATGTTCGGACAATTTTCGTGTACATTAAATGTTATAGTTTGACGCTATTATTCAAACCAAGGACATTTTGCTTTGACTCGATTGCAAAATTTGATATACGCTGGCGAAGTTACGTAATAATCGGATTAACTACCATAGCAATAGGTGAAAACAATTTTTGAATATACCGCGCTGCACTGATATGTTCACGCGGTAGGCCCTACCTCTTCATTGAACCATATCATGCTGATTACTTGCACCTGTAAGATTAGTATCTTTGAAAAGACCAGTATTGTATTCAATCTATGATTGCCGACATACACAGGTGATGAGTGTAACCTGCTTGTAGTGCAGCGCGGTATGTTCAAAATTGTTTTCACCTATTGCTATGGTAATTAATCCGATTAATTACGTAACTTCGCCAGCGTATAGGTCGTATTAAAACACCAAATTGGCAAATCTGAGAAATCTATTCCTTTGGGATATTTTTGGAACCCAATACTAGTATCACTATGGACCACAAGAGCATCATCCCAATGGCATAGTCCAATAATCTCAATAATCATAGTGCCAAATTTGACCTCAAGTTGCAGAGTATGAGTTTTTTGTTCATTCAATGAATGTATAAATATATTGGGATTTAACACACTGTTTAAGAACTGTTCCCCTAATAGATAAGCATATTGTTGATCCTAGTGTATACACATACATGGAAGACACGACCCCCCGGGGGCACTGCAACTTTGGAGGTGACGCGTATGTAGGGCTGTTAAGACCCCTTTTTCAGCATCGCTGTCACCCAAAGACCCCATATTTTTTACGAACACATGTTCTGTCACCCGAAGACCCCTTATTTTTTCATTTGATCTGTCACCCAAAAACCTTTATTTAGTATAGTCAAAGGGATATTGACTAGACCAAGTGAGTCATGTGGACTCATCAATATGAGTCCAGCAAAAATGACCAGGTGTGACTCATTTAGATTAGTCAATCGTCAATCTGTATCACATGACTCATTTAGCATAGTCAAAGGGATTTTGACTAGACTAAGTGAGTCACATGCACTCATCAATATGAGTACAGAAACAATGACAACCAGATGTGACTCATCTAGATTAGTCATTCAGTATTACATGACTCATACAGCATAGTCAAAAGTGTATTGACTACACTAAGTGAGTCAAAGTGAGTCATGTGGACTCGTCAATATGAGTCCAGCAAGAATGTCACCAGATGTGACTCATGTAGATTAGTCAATCTGTATTACACGACTCATTCAGCACAATCAAAAGGGATATTGACTAAACTAAGTGAGTCACATGGACTCATCAATATGAGTACCGAAACAATGACAACCAGATTCGCTCAGTATCGTCAATAGGATATTGACTAGACTAAGTGAGTCGAAGCGAGTCACATGGACCCATCAATATGAGTCCAGCAGCAATGGCAATCAAATGGGACTCATCTAGATTAGTTACTATGTATCAAATTACTCATTCAGCAAAAGTCAAAATGCTATTGACTAGACAAATTGAGTCATAGTGAGCATCAATTATAAGTCCGGCAACATTGATCAACCAGAGGCAACTCATCTAGATTAATAAAACCGTATCACATGGCTCCGGCATCAAAATGGACTCATTAAAGTTAGCTTAGCAATCAATGCTAACCAAATTGGACTCATCTTGGTAAGTTAGCCTGTATCAAATGAATCCTCATGGTAATTCAGATTACATTGACTATGACATAAACTTAATTAAAAAAAAGGTCACATGGACTCATCAAAGTGATTTCAACAGCAATATCAAATGATTGTGACTCATCTAAGGGACCGTTCACAAACACTTGTAAGGGGGCCCTGATGCAAAAAGGGGGCACTGAAAATGTTTGACCCTCCTTCTAAATAATAAATATTGAAATTATAGGAAACAAAACCACTACTGATTCTATATTTTCAAGCAAATAGCATTTTCTTCTCGTTCATCTTTAAGACCGTAGTTTTAAGAATAATTTGTACATGTAGAGTATGTGTCACGATGCTATCAAATACATTTGATGGCTATCCAACACCATTGAAATGGGTCATCATAAACTGCTCATGAGATGACTCATCTTTGTCAGTCATCATGGATTGTTTATTGACTCACTTGGCTGGGTTAAATTAGCCATAGATAGACTCACCCATATGAGTAAAGACTGGACTCATCTTTGATAGTCACACGGACTCAATGTTTTGTTGACTCATTAAAATGGGTCATTTTAGACATAACTTGACTCACCCATGTTAGTCGATGCTGGACTCATCTTTGTTAGTCATATCGACTCAATATTTTATTGATTATTTAACTGGGTAATTTTAGACATAGCTTGACTCACCCATGTGAGACAAGGCTGGACTCATCTTTGTTAGTCACATTGACTCTATGTCTAAAATGACCCAGTTGAGTGAGTCAATAAAACGTTTTACTGACTCACTTAACTGGGTAATTTTAGACATAGGGCTGGACACGTGTTTATGAGTCACTGTGACTCGGATTTGGTTTTCAGTGCCTATATGCACCTAATGCTATAGCTATTTTGGCATTGTTCTGATGATTACAACACTTAATATGCAGCAAAAAGTGATTTTTTTAGTTGTTTTCAGTAATCACATATGTTTGATCCCTACATGATCTTGAACTCAAAATCGGTTACCCATAGGCACCAGCTAATGTCAATGCTTATGTGTCCGTCGCATTTCTGTGCCATGTAATATGTATGAAAAGAAGCATTTTGAAGCTGTTTGTTATGTACCGGAAATACACCCTTAATGACCTTTGACCCCAAATCTATGTTTACCCTATAGGCCTCGGCTAGCTATAGCCAAATCTCATTACTGTGCCATGGAACATGTGAGGAGAAGCATTTTTGGTAAAATTACTCAACCGTGATGTTTTACCCCAATTGGGTCATGCCAAATGTAACGACTGGGGCAGTGAAGCTTTTGCCCAAGTTTGGAAGTTTGGTTATAACTGGTCAAAAAATGGACCAATGTCGTACCAGAATTCATGGGGTGGGGTGTCAGGGTGGCACCAAACATGTTTAGGGGCACTTCACCTGATCGGGTGCCACAAAACGTTTACCGGCAATATTCAAATGGGATTTTCTAAATTTTTAAATAGATTGTTGGCACATGGGCACATGCCCCTGTGACGCTACGGTACTGCAATAAACAAACGAAAAAAGAAAAGAAAAGGAGAATAATACAGTATAAGTGAATTACACAGGGGCAGAAATAAAGGACTAGTGGCAAATGGTGGTCATAGACCACAAACCTAGCTGGGATTTGCTGGTGTTGTGGCGGTATCTGACACCTGCAAATGTTCCAAAATGTTCCCCTGGTCATGAGGTTTGTTGTCACCGAGTTTGAGTCCCGTACTCCTTACAGATGTGTAGAAAATGCCATTTTAGATTTGACCCCAGATGACCTTTGACATGACCCCTGCACAATGTTCCAAAATGTTCCCCTGTTCATCTAGTCTGTTTGAGCCCCATACCCCTTACATATATCTAGAAAATGAAATTATAAGATTTGACCCAGGATAACCTTTGACCCCTGCAAAGTGTTCCAAAATGTTCCCCTGGTCATTACTTTTGTTGTCAGCAAGTTTGAGACCTGTACCCCTTACAGATGTCCAGGAAATGCGTTTCTAAAATTTGACCTCTGCATGACCTTTGACCTGACCCCTGCAAAATGTGCCCCTGGTCATGAGATTTGTTGTCACCGAGTTTGAGCCCCATACCCCTTACAGATGTCCAGATCATGCAATTGTAAGATTTAGCCCCTTAATCACCTTTGACCCCAATTCTGTATTCAAGTTATAGGCGTATGGTATAGCCGATGCCATATATGCAAATGACATCATTGTACTATAATTATAATATGTAGCATTAGTAGCATTTTGAAGGTATTTGGTTAAATGACGGAAAATTCCCCCTTAATGACCTTTGACCCCAATTCTGTTTAGACCCTATGGGCACTGGATATAGCCGATACATATGTGCAAGTTACGTAATTGTAGGGTGTAACATGTAGGAGGAGGAGCATTTTAAAGTTTGTTGCCAGAAGAAGAAAGAAGAATCGGATAGAAAAACAGTACCTAGCTCGAGGGTTGTAAACCCCAAAATAGAAAAAAAAGGGCTGACACAATAGACTTATTAGTACATAAAGTGTTCATACAATATTTCAATGTTTGCAAAATAACATTTTACAAAATTGCTTTTCCTACAGTATCGTGACCTTTACATTCCCTGGTATTTTAATAAAATTTTATCAAAATGTTTTAACCAAAACACGTGATCATGTTTTAAAAATATTTTGATGTTTGCTGAATAGTATCCATAAGCAAAACACTCTGACAGCTGTTTAACACAACGAAAAAGCAAGGCGAAAAATGGCGTTGCATGAACTTCTGTCCCCCGTCCAAAAAAAAAATTCAACGGCAAATTTGCCGTAACACGACTCGATCTTGCCTAAAACGCCTCTTCGCAAGCTGATTTTTGGACGGCATTTTCCACACAGAAATGAATAGGTAATCTTCCCGTTCGAATTCGCGTCGAAAAAAATCGAAATTTATTCACCTCTTCTGGTCTATACTAGGTCAAATTGTAACCCCAAAATGGATTTTATTACATGTCGGACTCTACTTGCTCTATTAGGATACTTTGATTCGCTTCATAATAAGACAAACATAACATTTTTCTGCATTTTATAATGCGTTTTTTTGTCATTTTGGAACGTCATTTTTGCTACCAACCGCAACGTAATCGCTTTACGGTAATTCCACGATTGACCAATTCACAATAGATTTCACCCTCCAGCGGGCACACTAACCTATTTTTGACTAATGTAGTTTGCCGTTCCCGTTCCCGTTTCACGTTTCACGTAAATTTCGCAATCTCTCTAATGTCAACATAGCTCATACTTGGGAACACTGACCGAGAATAGGAATGCCAACGGAATTCGTATGCCTATTCTCGGACACCCCTGTTTCTATGGGAATTTACATAAACACAACACCAATCATTTGCAATGGTGTTATTTACGATGCAGTTGGATCAACTTGTTAAAATTACAGCTTTAAAATGCATGTACAATTTCGCATCACTGATTATATTACAATATCCCCTCTTAAATGACGTCATTATTTTTTTTAAATGCCGATATTTCAGGTCACCATACAATCTCAAAATCTATCATTTGAGGTGAACTGTGCTGCCGTGATATTAAAAAGTCACCAAAACCTGCAGCACCGGTACGGCTAAATGATTCGTTCGGAAGACACGGCTGAAATTAAAGCAACGATCGTCAGCGGTTGTTCAAATCGCTAACTGACCGAGAATAGGCGTGTGACCGAGAATAGGCGTATTGACCCTATGTGGTATTTTTTTTATTTGGGGGTCAAAGCTCATTAAGGGGTCACTTCCGGTATAAAACGAAATACCTTTAAAATGCATCTTCTTCCACAGATTCTGTAGGACAGAGACGCCACTTGCACACATGCATTGTTATTGCCCAGTGTCTATGGGGTGTACACAGATTTGGGGTCAAAGGTCATTAAGGGGTCACTTCCGGTATAAAACGAAATACCTTCAAAACTTTTTATTAGCTAAGTAAAACATGGGACAGTAACGGTATGTTCACACATGATCTACAGTCACCCAATGTATATGTGGTATTTTTTTATTTGGGGTCAAATCTCATTAAGGGTCACTTCCGGTATAAAACGAAATACCTTTAAAATGCATCTTCTTCCACAGATTCTGTAGGACAGAGACGCCACTTGCACACATGCATTGTTATTACCCAGTGTCTATGGGGTGTACACAGATTTGGGGTCAAAGGTCATTAAGGGGTCACTTCCGGTATCAAACGAAAAACCTTCAAAAATTTGTATTTGCTAAGAAAAACATAGGACAGTAACGGTATGTTCACACATGAATTGTGGTTACCCAGTTTATATGTGGTATTATTTTATTTGGGGTCAAAGGTCATTAAGGGGTCACTTCCGGTATAAAACGAAATACCTTTAAAATGCTTTCTCTTCCACAAATTACGTAGGACCGTGACGCCACTTGCACACATGCATTGTTATAACACAGTGTCTATATAGTGTACACTCATTTGGGGTCAATGGTCAGTAAGGGGTCACTTCCGGTATAAAACGATATACCTTCAAAATGCCCTTCTGCCACAAAAAGCATAGCAAAGTGATGCCACGTGGACACGTGCATTGACATTAGCCAATGTCTATGGGGTTTCATATATTTTGGGGTCAAAGGTGATTAAGGGGTCACCACACGGCTGTGTTCGTGGTCTTAGACCACAGCTGAGTCTAGTTCTTTCTTTCTTTCTTTCTTTCTTTCTTTCTTTCTTTCTTGTAACTATTCACATGAACAAACACTGATGCCAATTTTGGTGACATATCCTCCAATTTTAAGCTATTCCTACACTCTTATTTTCGTGATATAAAAAACCTTAACCAATCTTAAACACCCGCTGGTTACGTAGCCCTCTCTTCTAATAATTGTTTAAAAGCCACTATTTTAAATCTTATACAATTATTGCTTAAACCTTAACCCACTAAATGCTTTAAACAATTGCATGTTTAAGACAATTGTTTAAAGATTTTAAACGTTTATTGTTTAAAATACGCTCGTCTTAAACAATAATTGCTTAAATACATGAATGGGTCAATAGGATTAGGGCTTTAATGTATTTTATTTTGTACTGAAACACAATTCATGATAGATTTGAAGTCATCAGATCTTGGTCAACTGTGAGATTCGTTCAAAAAAATACAATTTCATGCATAGACCTAAAATATTTTGGCTTGTTTTCGTTTCTTTTTTATCAGTTCAACCCGCTATGTCAAAATAAATTTGATATTTCAAGTTGATTGCACCACATCATGAGATCAAAATATTGACATTCTAAAAAAATCCGTTGACCATGCCCACAAAATCTGGCCCTTTAAACAACTAGGATTTTCCGTAACTAACCCACTTGCTTAAGGGCGTTGTGAAAAGTTAACGGATCTTAAACTTCTCTGTTTAAACCTGTTAAACCAAATTGTATAATAGAAAACGTGTGCTTTTAAACAGATATTTATTAAAATCGTAAACTATTTTTCTTAAATCTTAACTGAAATGAGAGTGTACTTAGCTTACGTTCTCGTGGGGATTAATGATAGTGTTTTAAGCTGGTCCAGTTTGTCAATGTCTATACTGTTTGTAAAACAGCGAAGTCTGTTTTTTTTAAATATATTTTTATACAAAGGGAGAACACAAGGCAATAAGAGGCACAGTATGTGTGACACGATCTGCTCTACGGGGGCCAATGGAGGCATTTTTGAAATTGAGTTACTATAATTATTATCTTGTGGTAACATTAGGCTATCATGTACTGAAAACACCAAAGGTCTTGTATATTTGGTTCTAAAGTTATGAGGTTTTGTGATGTGTATTTTCTTATGTATTTGTTTGTTTTTTGTTTTTTACTCCATATTTTTGCCTTTATCTCAATTTCAAATTTGCAGCCTTTGGCCCTATGGACCAGATCGTGTCATATGGTCGTTTCCAGCGAAAGCGGGAGAAAATTCACTCGGGGGGGCATTTTTAAAATGTTTTCCGTTTAGACAAGATCATATCTATGAATCATCAGTTTGAAGTACCATCGGATTGAACAATAACTTTTCTTGCTAGACCAAATAAAGTTTTAGATGTCCATATGTTACCCACGAATTTTTACTTTCTTTAATATCTTTCAATATTAGAATTTAGAATAGAATTGTATCTTACATATCTCCAAAGAAATTGTTGGTTATTACGAATTTAAAGAAAGAACCAGATATATAGATTGTGTCAATCTAAAGTGGCTATCATTTAACATTACTGCATTAGTTCGAAAGATTAGAATAAATGCTTGTCAGGAAGGACCAGTTGTGCGTAATACAGGTTTACGCCCCTACCACTGACTACGAAGACGTAGACGTAGAAGAGTTTTATCAAGACATTGATAAAGTCATTAAAGACAACAAAGGCAAATTGTTGTGGGTGATATCAATGCCAAGGTTGGAGAATGTAAAAATAGTGAAGTACCGATAATCAATCTTGGGCAAATTCGGAGTTGTAGAAAAGTATAGACGAAGAGAAATGCACATTGAGCTAGTTTGCCGCAGAACACGCAGAACAGACGGGAGGGGGTTTGTGGCATGCCGAGAGGGGGTAGGGGCAATGTTTTTATGGCATGCCGAGCGGGGTAAAGCATTTCTTGGCATGACACTTTGAAATTTGCCCACCCCGAAGGGAAAGACAAATAGTTCACAGCCCTTACAGCACGTCCGTGATTATTTAAGATGCTGATTTATAGCTGACGTGAATTTGATCAGTGTGTCGTTGTGAACCATATATTCGAGAAAGGTGTAGCACACTTACGTTGCCAGTGTACCTAAAATGTACGTGATTTTGAAACGGACAAGCAGTGAATGCAAACTGTCGGAGCAGAACGTGTGTCCCGTTGGAACTCCCTTGGATTATAGAGGATCTTATTAGTTTTAATTGCAACTCTATTCCGTTCCAAGCGGTAAACCTGACACCTGTCCACAAAGTCCTGCCTGTGGGGTGGTCTCTTTTGGTAGATGTTTCTAGAATCACTGTTGTACCCGCAGTGTTTTATATATTGCCTCTGAATGGAGTCTAGTATTGGAGGTCAGAAGTTGTAGCTCAATGCCATACAAGGAAGCAATACTGAATTTGTATTTCATATTGTCCACAAAGTCCGTCTGTGGGACATATTTTGATACACACCCTTCTAACAGCACTCTTTGTTTGATCAATGTGGGGTCCCTGTGTAAATTTTCTGTAGATGGTAGCTCTTACTAGGGTGATATCTTTAGTGCTTCACCCAGCAAGTGAAGGGGTGGGTGGCCGTAGAGCCGTCTCTTACTCAGAGTGCAATGGGTTTTTGTCGTTGGAGAGGACAGACCAGTTGAGATGGCAGAGTGAGTGGTGGCCACTTTTGCAAAAAGTACATCTTTCTCCTTTGCTCAGTTGCACTTGCTTGATTTTAATTTCCCCTTCTTCATCATCACTGTCATCGGCGCCTTATTCACCATTATCTTCTTTTTTTCCCCAGCATTCCATTTCTGCTGCAGGGTACCGTTAATACCACTGGTGTTGTTTCCTTCTTGATGGCGGTCTCTTCCTCCCTGCCGTTACTACCGACCGTTCTTTTGCTGCCGTGTATACGATCCTGTTATTTTTCTCAGCTTTTCTTAATTCTATGCTCCCATTCTTACTACTTTTTTTTCTACTGTTAGTTTAGTCAGTGTTCCTATTGTCACTGTTGACATTATTGACATTGCTATCATTACTTCCTGTACTGCTGCTGCCGTAACATCCGAAGGTGATGGGTTCATATGTCGCCTTCATCTTTGCGCTCAGGTAAGTCGCCTATACGCAGCTCTTCTTCAACAATGGATGGTCCTCATTGCACATCCGTCATCGGCGATGTGCATTCTTTTTACCGCGTTCTTCTTTACACAGCCGTGACATTAGTCACGGCTGTGTCTTTTTTCTTACAGGATCTTCTTTCTTCTTTCTTTCTTTCTTCTTCTTCTGTCGACCTTTACATTTGCTCTAGCACTGACATCCGTACACCGATTTTGACCTAACTTGGTCACAATCATCACTGACCAAGCCCCTACATGTCACATGAAATTTGTGGGGTCAAAGGTCACGTAAGGGTTACAGGGGTCAAAAACGTGATTTCAGCTCAAAATGCTACTTCTCCCACAAATTACGTAGGACAGTAACGCCACTTGCACACATGCATTGTTATTGTCCAGTGTTTGTAAATCATACACAGATTTAAGATCAAAGGTCATTAAGGGGTCATTTCCGGTATAAAACCAAATTCCTTCAAAAAATTTTATTAGCTAAGAAAAACATAGGAGATTGACAGTATGTGCACACATGAATTATGTTTACCTAATCTATATGTGGTATTTTTTTACTTGGGGTCAAAGGTCATTAAGGGGTCACTTCCGGTATGAAACGAAATACCTTTAAAATGTTACTTCTCCCACAAATCACGAAGGAGGGTGACGCAACTTACACACATGCATTGCTATTACCGAGTGTCTATAAATCATACACAGATTTGAGGTCAAAGGTCATTAAGGGGTAACTTCCGGTATAAAATCAAATTCCTTTTTTTTTTTTTAGCTAAGAAAAACATAGGAGAGTGTCGGTATGTACACACGTGAATTGTGTTTACCTAATGTATATGTGGTAATTTTTATTTGGGGTCAAATGTCATGTCGACCCAGCCAACTGCCGAAGCACAAAAAGCCATTTCAGACAAACGCAGGTCCGGGACGCAGGTGTCATGAAATGACATGTTTTTGTTGCGATATATTTAGTGATCAATTTAGTGATGCGCGCCCGTAAAAAATCCATGTATTCTAGCCGTTAAAGGTACTATGAATAATTAAGCAGGTGACGTATTTACAGGGCAAAATGACCAAATTTTGTTCTTTTCAGCCGCTTTTAAACAATTTTGGCCGGTCCCCCCCCCCCACTCGGATTGGCGCTAATTAACCCGCCCCTCACCCACCCGGCCCTGTCTACTTTACCAATGAAGTGATTGAATAATTAACCGTTTGATTGATTGATAGATTGATTGAATTATCATGATTTATTTATTTTATACTTGTCATGAAACAATTATTGAAACATAGGCCTAACTTTGATAAAGATACAATGAAGAATAAGAGAAAAAAAAGATAACAAGAATTCTTTCGTTTATTCTCGTTTTTTAATGATTAAAGGGGCATTTCGTGATCCACAGCCTCATCCCCCCACTTTTCTCAAAAAAAGTTGAGATTTTTATGTCACTGGAAACCTCTGGCTACATAATGTTTATGTACAAAATATTTCTTGCAGATTAATTCGTTTAGCAAAGATATCGTGAAATTTGAATTTCGTTCTGGTGCACCAGAACGAAATTACAATGATAATTATAGTAGTATTAATCATAGACTGTAGAGAGAATCTACAGTCTATGTATTAATAATAAATAGTAATAATTCAATAGTTATAAACAAACCCGGTAGACAAATGAAAATTGACATTCAAACATGGCAAAACACTAATTCCTTAAAGTTGGTAAATACGTCACCCGCTTAATTATTCATAGTTACCTTGAACAGCTGGAATACATGACATGGAAGCGACAGATCGTTTTGTTTTGCCCTTTTAACACTGCTGACTGTATACGGAATTCACCCGGGAAATTCAGCACTCAAATTTACAAATTAATGGACTTTCGGGTATCAAGGTATATTAAAACTTATATTTAATGATTGTATGATTATTTTAGACTTTGTAAATTCATTACTGATGGTATACTGTGGTTAAAATCAATGAAATCCGTATTTTAGGTCAATCGCACATGTCGCTACATTCATGCATTCGGGTCTGTGAGCTGGTGAGGTGCTTGACCAGGCATAACATTTCGCATGCAATGATTTTTAGCATTGGCTTGCCATGTATTGCAACAGCTATTAAGCACCAATTTCAATTTGAAATGTTAGTTTGATTGTAATATCAGCTATTGGAAATGTTTGGTTGTAGTGCAAGAGGCTTTTATATTACTCAAAGTCAGTAAAAGGCCACAACAATTTGGTACTATTTTATTACGCGTATTGGATAAAGCAGTGTCCTGGACGATTTACCGCTCAGCGGATTGATATTTATAGTTTGTTAATTATGATGAGGCGATTACAGACGCTTAGCACTAGATTTATTTCCGTTTTTCGTAAAAGTTTTTGCAGTCATGTCCAAGTAAAATAATTTATAACTGTAAACTGTGTCAACTTATTTACATCATTGTTATGTTTAAAAGGGCATTTCGTGATCCACAGCCTCATCCCCCCACTTTTCTCAAAAAAAGTTGAGATTTTTATATCACTGGAAACCTCTGCTCTGGCTACATAAAAATATGTACAAAATATGTCTTGCAGATTAATTGTCTCTGGAGCAGTGTAATACACATAATCATGCATAACTCGCGAACGCAAAATTGGAATCAACTGGAATTTTGGGAATAGGTTTTTTTTTCGTGGATATCTAATGAAAAATGACATAAATAGAGGATGCTAGGATCACGAAATACTCCCTTAAGCTTGTTGTGAATATCTGGTGAGGATTTATCCTGGGGGCACTCACATGTTAAGGTGGTACGGGTATGTGTGGCGCTCAAGGGTCCCTTTTTCAGGCTCTCCTTAAGCCCCACATTTGGATCTTCTCCAGTTCTTTGAGCCTCAAACTCTGGCAATTGTAGCTCTTGAAGCTCAAATTTGGAAATAATTTAGAATTTTTTAGCTCACCAGCCTATAATTTGGCCCTAATTTCAGTTCTTCAAATCAGTTCTTAGTTCCCAAAGTTCGGCGCGCCGCACACCTCTACCAAAATTTAAGTTGAGTGCCACCCCGGGGGATTTATCTCAGTGGCGTAGCGTCATAGGGGCACTGAGCGGGGGCGGGGGGGGGGCATGTACGCCCCAATCGATCTGAAATTTAAAAGAAATCACATAGGAAAATTGCCTAAAAATGGCTTGTGCCCCCCCTTCCATCAGACCCGGTGCCCCCAATCATGGTCGGTGCCCCTCCATGTGATGAACCACGCTACGCCCTGATTTATCTCATTTGATAAATTCAGTTCATGCAAGAAATTGAAGGCATTGCTGTATGTAAGTCATTCTTTTTGTGCATATATTAAGTGAAGTTATTTTAATTGTTGTTTCAGGAATCAAAACACAGTTGTTGAATAAATATTGGTGACAAGAAGTTTAAGACGAGACGTTCAAAA
This sequence comes from Amphiura filiformis, assembly GCF_039555335.1. Lineage (NCBI taxonomy): Eukaryota > Metazoa > Echinodermata > Ophiuroidea > Amphilepidida > Amphiuridae > Amphiura > Amphiura filiformis. The sequence goes on from NC_092647.1 coordinate 27,392,528, forward strand.
AGACTCTCCTTGCATCTTTAATTGCATCAACGTGTCAAAGAAACAGTTTACGATTATTGTACCCACTTGCGATCTAACAACGGCAGGACTTGTTAGACAGAAATTGAGATTTGGCAGTGAACTTAGAGTGAAGTGATCCATTTTACGCAATGTCCTGAATGTGTCAATTCATCAAATCTGCATGCAGCTGCTACTGCATCATGCACGCATCGACTCGAGTGACGGAAACCCGGAAGCTGTGAACGTTATGTACAAGTTGCTTTTTGGAGTGCATAAGTGGCAGAAATAGTTAACTTAAATGTCATTTACAATTCATCGTGAATGCACTTGTAACTTAACTTACAACAAACACACGGATTGATATTTCAAACTCTAACTTAGTGTTCTACGCCGCAAAAAGAGGAAATTTCGACCACCAAATTTCAAAAGATGTCAGCCTTTTGTTAAACCATTTGCCGATTGTCAATACGATATATATGCATAACACTGGACTACTGGTATAGCAAATTGTTGAAGCAGTGTTCAAAGAAAACTTCATGACTGTAATTTGTAGTAACTATGTAACTGTGACGTGATTTGCAATCCGGAGCAGTAGAACATTGTTATGTGTGTATATCGCAACTTATAAACTTTGGGGATATCATGATCATCATCAATCTAGAAACAACATTGATCGTAACAACAACACACAGTGTCATCACCAGGTAAATAATTATTTTCGTATAGGTGGAAACTACATATATAAACCCTACAGCAGTGGCGTAGCGTAATAGGGGCACAGGGGCATGTCACCCCCCCCCCCCTCCATTGATCTGAAAATTTAGAAAATCCCATCTAGGAAAATTGCCAAAAACTGGCTTGTGCCTGCAATCAGACCTGGTGCTCCCCAATCATGGTCTATGCCCCCCATATGATGAACCACGCTACGCCACTGCCCTGTAACTAATCATGTGGGTCAGTAACCTACACCGTCAAGGCTACAAGCACCAATTTAGCTGAATTTATACCAATGATCGAGGAATGACACAATTTGAATTTAAACAAAATGGTAGCTCTCTCTTCCCAATGCAACAAAAGCATCTCATTGGCTAAAACCAATCACTATCACTCAGTGATGTAGTATAAATTCAGTCATTCCAATTCCATTTAAAAAGCAATGTGTGATTTGCATAAAAATAGATTCCTATTTAAATGTTAGTTTTCACTGATAGCTACTGACCACATTGTCTCCTTTCAATTTCGAGCCAAAAATGAGATAAAATGAAAAAAATTGCTACTACTACGAGGGGGTATCCAAAAGTTTTTGACATCACCCAGAAGGAAAAGAGCTACATTGTACAATGTAATTGTATATGAAATTTTGTCAGTGTAATCACTGGTCCTTATGTACATTATGGTCCAAAATGGTCTCCTAAGTATGTTTACTTTCTTTACAGGTGGCGCTAGATGGGCAGTAGGCGCATAACCTGTAAGATGGTGAAAATTGAGGCACGCAGATTGATTAAGTTCCTGCATTTGGAGGGTTAGGCCTACAATGCTCAGAAAATCTATGATGAAATGAAAGCTATCTGCGGTGATGATTGCCCATCATATGGCACTGTTGCTTTTTGATAAAGGAATTTCCAAACTGGCCACATGTCCCTTACAGATGAGCCAAGAGAAGTGGACGTCAATCATTTACGGATGATGCGGCCACAGTGAAGAAACTCAAAAAAGTGGAGGATCTTATCATGAAAAGGTTATGCGCCTATTGCCCATCATAGCGCCACTTGTAAAAAATTAAACATACTTATGAGACCATTTTTTGACCATAATGTACATAAGGACCAGTGATTACACTGACAAAATTTCATCAATATAGCTCTTTTCCTTCTGGGTGATGTCAAAAACTTTTGGATACCCCCTCGTATTTCATCCCAGCGCCTATATGTACTGTACAATGCATACGTGTATCAGCTTGCAGATTGTATTATTGTCATGAATATTGGCGACTTCCCATTTCTGAATATGATGTTTGTGCTTTGTTCATAATGTAGTATTATTATCTTTTGTTTTTATACAGACTGCCCAAGTTGACCAGACAAACCAGGACACTAGTCTCTATTATATTATGATACTCAGGATGACAGGAACCATTCTGACGTTCAGAAAAATACATTTTAGCATCGAACATATTCCATATGAAGCAGATTATGTTATGTGCATGGTACTGGTAATAGCATTTGCTAATATTATTGATCTTATCATCAAAGAGGCAACAGGATTCTAAAGGATCATAGCTGCTGTGTTGTGTTCACCTCATTGTGAAACTGAACTGTTTTGATTTTTAATTTATTCTCTCAGTAAGTAGCATCTACAGAGATTGATATTTTTCATCACATTATTAAAAGAAGCAACAGGATTCTCAAGGATGTCATCTCTTTGTGAAACTGAACTGTTTTAATTTTAGATTTATTCACTCAAGAGATTGCACCACCTCTGCCAGGCAATGGATCATGTAAAATAGCATATCGGTTGCAGCGCATGCCTGTACCCTCTAAATAGGGCTATGAAGCCTAGCTAACATGAATGAATTACATCAACAAAACAAATTAAGAACTTAGTTTAAGTGTCTGCTAGCTCATTCATCATGTGATGCATTCAAAACCAGTAGTACATGTAGTTACGAGGACACGGTGGCTCAGTGGTTACGGCCTTGGACTTATAATCTGAGAGCTTGCTCGACGTGCGTTGGCTCGAGTCCCCGTCCCACCACCGTGTTGCGCCCTTGGGCAAGGCGCTTTGCCTCGATTGCCTCACCCCACCCAGGTGTAATGGGAAGCTGTTAGGGGTAGTCACAGTCGTTGTACTGATGAACCCTGCGCCAATTGTAGGCTGCAAACGTGGTTCCGACATATTCTAATAACGGCGGAATAAATGTAAAGCGCTTTGAGGCTGTTTACGGCATAAAGCGCTATATAAATATCTACATTTTTATTTTATTTATTTAGTTACATTTCAAACAAAGCAGTTGCTGCTGCATACACCAATAGTACTGTATTCAATATTGATTACTATCAGCACAATTTGCTGAGCAACAAAGTTCACAAGAAACTGAATGAATTCCGAATTTAAAAAAGATTAAAATCAGAAGAAGAAAAACATCTGCCTAAGTGGTAACATCAATACATTAAATTCAGGCTTTCACTTTGCTTATGGTATTAAGCCTCGAAATGAGCAGATTGGACCAGGAGCCACCCATTTGGAAAAAGCGGCTCCTGGTTCTGTGGTTATCTAGCAAACCAGGAGCCATAACATCAATATATTAAATTCAGGCTTTCACTTTGCTTAATATGGTAAGCCTTGAAATGAGTGGTAACATCAATACATTAAATTCAGGCTTTCACTTTGCTTATGGTATTAAGCCTCGAAATGAGCAGATTGGACCAGGAGCCACCCATTTTGGAAAAAAGCGGCTCCTGGTTCTGTGGTTATCTAGCGAACCAGGAGCCATTTTTAAAGCGCTAGAGTCATTTAAATGTTAATTGTACTGTTTGTACACATTAAATACAAAACCCGCTTTAACTACCAGGCTCTATTTTTTTTTTTTTTGTAGAGCCTGGTTCACATGATTTTGGTGTGGACCAGGGGCCAATATGTTATGACCATTGGGTTAATGGCTCCTAAATGGTGCCTGCTTATTTCGAGGCTTGCAGGTAAATGAACTATGAGAGTACCGTACCCATTCCTTCAGCGGGAATGTTAAGCCATCGGTCAGAAATGGTCATGTGTCATATGGTGGGGCACATTTGTATCACAAGCACCAATTTTGATAAGTTGTCCTCCTTTTCATTTAAAATTGATGCATAGGGTATCTTAAACTATACTACATCTCACACAAACAAAACTTTACATTTTTGTAAAGCCTATGTTCCAAGGAATCCAACTATGTATAATCAACATGATCAAGGTTGGTGTACAGTATGCTAAGAAAATATATAGGGTGATGTATGAAAAAACCTTTATTTTACTAGTAGATTGATAATCTATTGCATTTACTAGTTACTACTGATATTAAATGCCTCAAAAGAAATCTAATTTTGTTACAGGCCACACCATGAGCTTCAATAAAATGTATAGTTTTGCTATGTTATGATTGACTGAAGTGGTGATACAGGGTGCAAAAAAGTAATTAAGTTCATGCACCAAATGTTAGTTATATTTTTGAAAATAATTTCTTTAGAATGCACCCTACATTTATTCTACATGTTCTAACTGCATATTTGAATTCCTCTGGAAAAATGCTTTTGCTATCTCAGGGTGTATAATTCTCAAGATACAACAAGTTAAAGCTAAAATGCATGTTGTGACTAAAAATCTTGGCATTTGTGCATAGTGAATAAGGAAAAATTGTGTTTTTTTCTGACTTGCGGTTCTCAGTGAGTACTTGTAAACATGAAAAATACCAAATCATTAGTTGAATATGAATAATGAATGAACAAGCTTTGATTTGAGATATGATTTGCATGTATAGCACAGAATTTGGCAATGATAAAATTTAAAATTCAAAAAGATATCATGTTGCCACAACATTTCTCATAGAGATTGCACATACTCCTCCACCGCTTATCTTCCACCGCTTATCTTCCACCGCTTATCTTCCACCGCTTATCCTCCAGGTTTATCCTCGTTAACATTTTAACATTTTTAACTAATTAAACAAATAATTTCAAATTGTGAAATATATTTGAAAAGTAGAATAATCAAGCTGTATGAGCCCAAACTTTATGCAATTGGACAAAGAATAGCTCTATAGCAACAAGTTAAATCTGGAAGAGAAGAGAAAAATGTAATGCCTCCCACTATTTTGTGGTCCCACCATATGACACGTGACCGAATACAGATGGTCATTTGTAGATGTATCACACAGTTGAAAATAGTAGTGTGTTACAAATGTATATTCATAAGGACGTCTTAAAGTGACGCTGTTGATTGAAAATCAGAATCACTTCACTTCATCCATGAGTGCAGCCTGATCTTAAGGTTACAAAATCAACTAAATGAATGAATGGTTGGCCCGTTGTGTTTTACCATGTACATTGTTCTGTTAGAAAACACAACGTCAAATGATGGTATAGAGCTGATGGTATACGCTGATGATACACAACTGTACATGATCTTCAATCAGTCAGAGATTTCAATTGTCATCACCAATCTGGAACACTGCATCCATATCATTGCAACGTGTGCAGAACGCGGCAGCAAGACTTATGACTTTGACTAGACGTCGAGAGCACATAACACCAATACTTCGCCAGCTTCATTGGCTTCCGATCCAGGATCGCATTTGCTTCAAGATCATACTCACCGCTTACAAAGTTCGCCATGGTATTGCACCCAAGTACATTTGTGAACTATTATCGGACTATACTCCGGCAGTAAATCTTCGCAGTTCTTCGCAGCTCCTCTTCAGGGCCAGGCCTCGCACCAAGACCAAGTACGGTGATCGGGCCTTCGCCGTCGCAGCACTCCGATTGTGGAACAACATCCCAAAGACAATCCGGGGTGCTTCATTGGTTGGCCGTTTTAAATCTAAATTGAAAACGTTTTTCTTCAAATAATTTGTCGCCATAACATTATTTGCCGTGTGTCTGAAATATGTTTTGTTTAAGGTTATATTACTGTTACATATATACTGTTACATTTGTGTGCATAAACTGTTGTTTTTAAAGGATATTTTGTTCAAATAATTTTCGCCATAACATGTCGTGCGTCTGAAATATTATATTTTGCGTAAGGTTACATTACCAATGATCACTAGTATATTTGTGTGCATAAATTGTTATTTTTAAGGGTATTTTTAAATAAGTTTTCTGTGCTGGTTCATTGTGTTTTATAAATTGTTTTTTTAATGCTCTGCGTGCTAGCCATGCTCTTCAGTGGAAAAGTTCAAGTTTTGAAATATTTTCTCAAAATATCAAAAGCTATCTTAAAAACTACTGAATCAATACTAGGCTTGTTTGTACTCATTTTAATGCATTTTTCATACTGTTTCCAAATATGGTCATGAAAATTTACATTTCTAATATTTTTGAATTAAATTTTTTTTTTGAAACATGTCGTCTGCAGTCGACACCCGCATGAAGAGAGTTAATATTTACAGTGGTATACTTTTTAAGTTGTCAGGCTATGTAGTATTTTGATATTTGTAAAACTTATTTTGTTATTTTAATGTACAGTGTTTTGAAACTGCGTTTATAGCGCTTTATAAATGTATTTTATTATTATTACATGTATTATTATTATGTGAAAAACTGGATGTGTGCAAACAAGTTGGAACTGAACAGAGTAGCAAGACACAATTCCTGCATATTACTTCCAAGTTCTCAATTAATATCTGAAGTAATATCATTCCACATCTTTATATTGTCTCTGAATCTGTTGATGCAATTTCTTCAGCATGCAACCTTGGTGTGGCCATTAACCCTAACACTGACCCAGGTTTTTTGCTATCGGAAGTCAAGAAGAAGAAGAATTTTTGACTTGGCGCCCCCAGTATTCGAACCTTTGACCTCCCGCATGTCAACCACATGATTGCGGACCGGGAGCTACACGGCTAATTGCTGCCCGGCCCGCAATTCCGTGAGCATTTGACACTTATGGTGATTGCGTCATTGCAGACCCTGGGATGCATGCATGCGCAGAATCTTTCATCGTGGTATTCTGTGGTTTTTTCTGGTGTAAGGGTTAATAAACACTTAAGTACAATGTATGTCCGCTCATGTGAATAACATGCAAAGCAGCTAAACTTCACTCTCGCATAAATCGCCTTCATGCCTTTGTGAGTTCACTCTTAGACAGCTGCAATAGCATTCATTACGGACTACCAGATTATGAAATCGCTAAACAACAGCAAGTGCTGAACACTGCAGCTAGGATGGTACCCCGTGTGAGAAAGCATGAACTGAACATATAACACTGGTTCTGCAACAGCTTCATTGGTTACCAGTACGGAAGCATATTCCATAAGATCTTACTAATAACTTACAAATCACTAAATGGGCTTGCACCGGACTATGTATCTCTGAGTTGATCGCAGAATACAAGCCCACTCCAGTGAAGACATCTACAATGTATGGAAGCTGGTCTTTCGCTGCTGCAGCACTAACGCTATGGAATTAATTGCCTTTACAAATCAAATGTTCTATGTCAGTGACGAGTTTTAAAACATCTTTGAAAACATAATTGTTTACATTGTAATTATGTGTTTCTGTGTTTATAAATGATATTCATTGCCTATTGAATTGTTTTATATATGATTGTTTTACTTACTGAGTTATTGTATCATTGGGACTTTTTCATGATATTATTCTCTTTATTACTCGTGTACTGTAATGTTATATATGTGAGGTCCATTGACTGGCTCCCTGCAATCATGTCAGTGGCTCTCTCATACTTCCTCTGATGCTGCTGATTGAGAGAGGTGTCTCTTTGTGCAGTGTTTTTATTTTTAAACAATGTATATGTGTCAGTTTAATGTGAGGTGCACCGACTGTCCCATCATTTTCATTCAGTGGGCTTCTCATAATTATGATCATATTTTTTACTGCGATTTATTAAAAATATTTCCTTATTATCTTTATTGAGCTATGTGATGTACAAATTTACTCAATTTTGTATTTTCTAATTATTATTTGGTATTAGCGGGGGCTATGCGAGGTGTACTGTTGCTGCTTGGAGTTGTGATAGTGGGCCTCTCATTTCATGATTGTTGGCTCACACAATTCCCAGTAGCCTTGTTGGGAAGTGGTTGTGTGAACTCAGAATTGTTTCTGCTCTGTGGTAGTTATGAAAGTGTGTTTTTATTTGTTTCTTCCATTTTGTAATTGTTGTTGCACTTATCTATTGATTGTTATTATTTGTACCCATGTTGTGTGGGATGCATAAGTGTAGCTCCCAAGAGCCGTACCTGTGCATCTAGCACTCACAGTATGGTGGTTGAGGGAATGCGGTCGCGTCCCAGCCCTTTGTTTGGATACGGTGGTTTTCACAACTCTATAATGGATCTGGTTTGAAAGACTTTGTTATGCTTATTTATTATGTGAGGCAAGGCACTCATATATTACTTTAGCGGCAGCAAGGGGTCTGTTCGCAATATACAGCCTTCCTTAGGTAGATATATGTTCTACAATTTTCCTGGTGCGTCAACTGAGACTACATCTAGACACCAGTTTATTTTGAACTTGAACGGGTATCTAAATTCAGAGAAATTCACGATCAAAGAGAGGTTCGGCAAACTGACCTAAACGGCGCACAATGCTTTAATAATACACACAGAATCAACATGTTGGCGCCCTATTGGGATATTAAATCGCGGATTTGGCAACCATATCACAGACATGCGTCCATGATTACGTAACATTGCAAATGAGTCCGGGAATGAGTCATCACACAGTTACTGTCCATTTGACAAATCCAACAAATAAGCGACGGACACGCAGCGTGGATAAGATGATTATACAAACACATTATTTCAAATATTTGCATAACGACCCCATTCATCATACGTCACAGCGAATAGTCCCGATCAATGTGTACAGTACCTCTGCGTATTTCTAATGTTGACATTGCGTTGCGATCAGGAGGTGAAACAAGAACTGCCTTTAAAAATACAACACGGTTGATATAAAAACATAACTTATGAGGTACATAAAGTGCGCTATCATGAAATACACTTGAAAAAAGTAAAGAAATAATGTAGGGACGAAATAAATAAACAGCAAACAGCATCAGCTACATGTAGCTTGTCAAAAATGATTAGAGGGACATGCGAAAAAACAAAACATAAGAGAGCATGCGCCCAATGGGACCTTTGATGTGATGTGCTGATATGTAACCGTTTGGGTACATTTTCTTTAAAACAAAGCAAAGAAAGATTACGAAATGTAAAGCATATCTATATACTAGTATTACAGTGTAAAATCGTACTGCATATGTAAGAGGATTGTGTAAATAAAGAATAAAGATCAGGTTTACCATTTCGGTTACTATATTGTTAGGAAATCATGTTGGGGTGGGGAGGGGGGTTACAGCAGAATTGTTTTATTCAGAATATAGGTTTGTATATTTAATTCTTAAGGATTGTTTTCCAAGTGGACATATTGGTCTTATGGAGAAAAAAAATAAAAGAACTGCTTTTTACGTCAGTATATACTGGGTTGTTAATATTTGATTTAGGCCTCCGTCCAACCATATCTCGTGAATGGATAATGTTTCTTTTTCAAATTTTCAAAAAAAAAAAAAAAAAAAACTTACACATCTTTTTTTACAACAACGTGCATCAACGTGGAGGCATTGAGATCGACGCTCAAATTACATTCTACAAAAAAGGTATGAAGCTTTAAAATTCATTATATGCTAAAGAAACCTCAAAATCAAACTTTATGATATTTCTTGCATTGGTTATTCCAATGGCACAGACAAACAAGCAACACATACGCTACAATACAACGACAACAAAATTTACACATTTGCCTCACATGAGGTTCTGAACAGAAACATCACATACAGGCCAAGACACCAAAAATACCTAAGCCAATCAATCGAAACACACCAACCAGGATCACACATGGTTCCCCTACCACAGGTGCCGAGAACTGCGACAGCCAACCGCGAAAGCCGAGAACCGCTCTAGTTATCATTATTATTATTACTATAAAATGAACAAACCATGAGACAACTGCATTCGTCATTTGCAATTTCACATTATTATTAGATGTCAATTCTCACAATTTTCACACCAGTTTTGTTTGTCGTTAAGGCCTATTTTTAATTAATTTCAAAGACGCTTCCTAATACTCATCTGTTAATGGATACATTTTTTCTTTCACAATTATCAAGTGAATATACTCAGCTTACCTCATACCAAAAACAGGGCTTGCAAACTGGTTTGGTAGTTACTTTTTATAACATGTTCCATAACTGCAATTCAAGTTTCCCGCCAATGTTGTCAATTGTCAGTGTGCACTTTGCAATGACTTTATGCATAATTTAAAGTACTGATGATATAAACGTTTCTTAAACACTTGAGAATGTTCTTGCAATCTTATTAGTTCTTACCCGTGTGATATGACATGCTATCACACACTTTAGCATGTGCGTGTCAACGCGATACTCGTACATGTACGTATTATTTGAACCAATCGGAGGTGCATAGCAACAACGGAACTGATAGATCCTGAGCCCTATCCTTGTAAAATGTAGCATTTAATTTGATTAAAATTTGGTATACTTATGATTAATATAATTTATTACGATAGCTGCACTCCAGCGGTTAAAAACTACTTTTATTCTTTAAATATAACATCGATATCATCAAACTTGGAATTGATTTGAATTGAAGGTTGGCAAAATAAAGTTGGCCCAATGTTGCCATGCCAACCGTCATTTTAAGGTTGGCTGGCTATGTTGGCTTGACGTTGGTCGTTGGCTTGACGTTGGTCGTTGGCATACCGACCATAATATAAGGTTGGTGTAACAATGTTAACCTGACGTTGGCCGCCGCGCGCGTTCCTATTCCAACTATAACTTAAGGTTGGCATTGGATCGTTGGTCCAACATTGGCTTGATGTGTGCTTACCGCGACCATGCCGACCACTGTCAACGTTGGGCCAATGTTATCTTGCTATCTGGGGAGTTACCTGTTCTTGTTATTTATTTATGATTTGATAATAAATTTGCAACAAAGCACCCATTTTCATAGAATATAATATTTTTTCACAATTTGACCAGGTAACTGTTACCACTTTCGACAGGCCTGATTGCACTGCCGTCATGTGCTAGATTATTTTATTTAGTGGTTTGGACTTTTTCAGAAAGATTACCAAACAAAAATCCTTCACCCGCCATAGTTTATCAACAAGTCGGAAGATATAGAATTCATGTTCACTATAAAAGGATAAAATCATTGCTTCCTACTTGTTCTCACAAAATACGGGAACTATGTCTTGGGCTGTTTTACATGAAAATTAGCAAAGGTCATATCCTTATGTTAAATTAATTGAGAATATCGGTAACAATTCGTCGCTGTTCTATGTAGAATACCTGCATATGTCATGAAAAAAACCACCACCATTCTGAGAAAAATGCATGTGAAAATTTTCCAAATTTATGAAGACTCACTGGAAAGCACTAAAATCAAATATCACTATCATTATTACAGAATATAAGAACATTGATAGGTGTTGCAAGCATTCGGAGTAATTCTAATTTAAAAAGTCATATTTCAGTATGTCAGAACAAACCAAAATTTACTTTCTATCCTTTCTACACTGATATGCCACTGATATTCCGATATACATTGTACAATAAGCAAATTGGAGTTACACGGTGGCATATAATGCAGTATACCAGAGCACAAAATGAGATTTTCGTCCAACGTAAAAACCATGGTATATCACACTAATTAGAGCTGTATCTCATTAAAGGCTTAATGTACGATTTCCTTAAAAAAAATTTATTTGTCATTATATACTCAAAATGCTGAAATAATACTAGTAATAATTATCGGGAATGGTTTCTGTTAATTTTGAGCTGAGGTAAAATGAAAGAAACACTGCTTGGTCATTTTGGCCGTTCACGCAGTTCTATGGGAGGACATAAAGTCATAATTCTTTGAATTATGACTTTATGTCGAACTTTGCTCTGTTTACCTACAAACACAACAAATTTGGCTGATTCCATTTAGGTGCAAGTTGTGACATGTGTAAACATTACAAATATGCCAAAAAATCAGGTTTGAAAAAAATTAACCAAATTCATATTATAAGATCGTACATTATGACTTTAACTAATTACCTTTATGTCTCAAATTTTTGCAGAGTAAAGCAGTATTCAGACTTTTTATTGTACGTACAATATTGTATGCAACATATCTACGTTGTTTAATCTATTGCCATTCTATTTCCAGTAATGTTTAAGTTCTAACGAATGTTTGATGACGTAAAATCGATAATATATTTCTACTAGATATTACATGTAACATATTATCGATTTTTCATCATCAAACATTCGTTAGAACTTAAACATTACTGGAAATAGAATGGCAATAGATAAAATAACGTAGATATGTTGCATACAATATTGTACGTACAATACTCGGAGTCTGTGGAGCGCTTTAATCGTTTCATTTGTAGGTTATGAAATGCAACTTAAACTCATTTTTGTCAAAAGAAATCATAATGCCGGTATGCTAGATCAGCGACAATTTCATTCATGTTATGTTTGTGTTTGTTCTTGTTATATGTGACATGGTTATCTGCAGGCCATTGTGTTGTTTTTGTCCTCGTTATATGTCACGATTGCAGGCGAACCATAGAGTTACCTATTGTTCTTGAATTGTAGGTAATCTCTTCGACAAGGGAGTTCTGGGGTCCGTCGGACTAGAGCTGGAACTGGACCTTGCACCCAACATAGATATACACGAATTGAGACTAAATGAGACGAATTGAGACTAAATGAGACGAATTGAGACTAAATGAGACGAATTTAAACGAATTGAAACAAATTGACAATTGATAATGAACATGGCGAATGGAACTACCCAACTTATTCCATTACAATGTAAGTACATGTAATTTTAAATTACAATGATGTACCAAAGCATCATCTCAGGTAGGCAAACAAAATATGTTACGCTAGACAAATAATTAGCAAAGCACAGTCAATCATAGGTCTACCATGTATAGCCAAAATACGCAAGGCCTCATGAATATTTATTTACATGTTGATAATTTGAATTTCAAAATTTTTACATGGGATAGTTACCAAAAACATGAATATGGATAATTACACGTGAACTAGATTTAATTGCATTACAATGGAACCAGATTGTAATCAGAGTATGATATGGTCAAGGATAGCAAATCATAGCCAAAGATGATTAAGCATAGGCCTACACAAGAATAGCCAAAATACCCAATATAGCCCAGTTATGAATATTGTACATTATTCATGCTTATTGCTTGGCATGATTCTTTCATGAATATTTATTAACATGTTGATAATTTGAATTTCGTAATTTTTACATGGGATAGTTACCAAAAACATGAATATGGATGATTACACGTGAACTAGATTTTAATTGCATTACAATGGAACCAGATTGTAATCAGAGTATGATATGGTCAAGGATAGCAAATCATAGCCAAAGATGATTAAGCATAGGCCTACACAAGAATAGCCAAAATACCCAATATAGCCCAGTTATGAATATTGTACATTATTAATGCTTATTGCTTGGCATGATTCTTTCATACTTACCAAAAACAAATGGATGTGGATTATTAAATATATAAGCCTAATACCCGATTTAATTAAAGGCGAAGTTGTATTTTCTGACAAATTTATTGTTTATAATCACATACATGTACATTATATGTGTTTTAATTAAATATTCCGGGTAAATATTACATCTCGGGTATTTTATTTAATTTGTTGGACCAGCATGCATAACCAAAAATACGCAAGCAAAGCTCCGTTATGAATATTTATTATAACTATTATTGATAATTTGCATCATGAATATTAAGCGTACAATTATCAAGAATCTAATGAATATGGATAAATGTAAATTAGCTTTTTGATAGCATAACAATGGGAGTAGATTTTCATTCAAGTATGACATAGCCAAGTAAAGACAAGGATAGTAAATTATAGCTAAAGATGATTATCCACAGGCCTACCCGAACACATAGCCCGGCCAGTTATGAATATTTATATATTATAATGGTAATCACATATCGTGATTCTTTCATTTTTACCAAAAACCAACGGATATGCAGTATTAAGCTTATATCCGATTTAATTAGCTAAAAGGCGTAATTATACTTTGATTAGCGATGAAATGAAATATTATGATACATGTATATTATATAATATAATAGGCCTACACCAAAGCATAGCCAATAATTTATAACCGGGCGTAATCAATTGCATTCCCAGTACAGTCAAGCGTGTTTTCATCGTAGGCCATTTTTCTTTGTATCTCGTGATTCTTACATTCATCAGACATTTACCAAAACAATGAACATGGAGAATGAAACATGGAACTATCAGATTTATTCCATTACAATATAAGTACATGCAACTTTTACAATAATATACCAAAGTATCGCGAAGTATTATAGTCGGGTATCCAAACAAATTTAATGGTGAACAAACATAAAACAAAGCACAGTCAATCGAACCTGTGCATAACCAAAAAGACGCAAGTAAAACCCTGTTATGAATATTTATTATTAACATATTGATTTTTTTTTTGTATATCGTAATTCTTACACAAAACCGTTACCAAAAACCTAATGAATTATGGATAATTGAATGTAATATAGCTTTTTAGGATTGTAAATCATAGCCAAAGATGATTAAGCATGCTTAACCAAGCATAGTCAATATTATAATAGCCCAGTTATGAATATTTATACATTGCTAATTGCATCTCGTAATTCTTTCATGCTTACCAAAAACCAGTGGATATAGATTGACATATAATACCCGCTTTAATTAACTAAAAGGCGTAGTTATATTTTCTGTACAGATTTACTGTTTATAATCACATACATCATGTGTTATCAAATATTAATTGTATCCGTGTACCTCATGTATTTTATGTAATTGTTGAACCGACAATAAATTTCTCATCTAGAACGTCTCTTTTGACTCTTACTCAGATTATCTAAAGTATTAGTACATGCATGGTGATACAGGGAAATCAACGTCATTAAGTTTATGAAAGTTATGAGAGAAGAATCTATTGTTTCAAGTCAAAACGGCATGATAAGAAAACAATCCACGCACATAGGGTTTTGAAAGAGATCAAATGGACTTATTGAGGAATTCAAGCACCCTGAAAAACGGTCAGATTTGATTGCCAACACGAACACAAATAACAAAACGTACAGCCTGTGTATTGCTTGACAAAGTTAACTATAGATTCAAAATATCGGTCTAGTGCTTGACCCCAAATTCGATTATAATAAGAATGAATTATCATTGATTCGGAGCTTCTGTAAACCTATGCAACAATATTTCACATTTGAAAATGATCTCGTGTGCAAAAATGTACAGACATAATTATGTACATGTTTCAAGAATTGCTTATTATATTAATCTTCAACTGATTTAACAATGTTAAACTTTGTCTTAAAATATAAAAAACCACAATGAACATATTGTACGATTGCGTCCTGTTTTGGTGATTTAAACCGAATTTGACTTTGAGAATAAATGGAATTCTGGAATTATTTTAAAACACATGCAAGTACAGCAATAATGCGGACAATGTTCTCTTTATTGTCTATGGGGTCGATATGTAGATTGGTTCCGTATGATATAAAACAACGTTTAATAAGCGTACAACCGACCCTGGGTAATGCTAAAATCTACATTTGTACTTGAAAAATTTAATATCTAAACTAGTGTTCTGTCTAAAACTAGTGTTCTGTTGAAGGCTATAAACTAACTATTGACGGTTAGACTTTTTCCTGAGTCTTGACTCTTCGTGTAGTCCCGTTAAAGTAAGAACTGCTTCAAAAACCAAACGTAGCTCAAAGTATATGTTGGACATTTTAAGTATTTTATCATAAAGTACTCCGATATATTTCATTCAAAGAATTTCCTTTTTGTACATGTACATCAGTTAATATATTAAAAGTAGTTAAGTGTTTTAAAGAATTCCTAGTTTTTATAGTGTTCTATTATATACATAAACTTGTTTGTTTAAAAGTTACATTTGTGGTTACAATTAATTGCTGTATTCTTAAATTTATTATTTTCTTGTGTTTCGTATTTTTATAGATACCGTTAATATTTTTGCCGTTATATAGTATTAAAAGTTTCACTGTTCGTGTTTAAACTTAGCATATCGTTAATATTTTTGCCGTTATATAGTATTAAAAGTTTCACTGTTCGTGTTTAAACTTAGCCTAAGTGCTATTTATCACTGTTTATTCAATTACATATTTTTGAAAATGCCTAGACGTTCTAAACTATCTAAAGCCAGATCGGCTTATCACATGAAGTTAAAGGACAATAAACATGATAATCTAGAAAGCAAAATCGAATGCAGCAAATCTGCAAGCTTAATTGACAAAAAGCCGGATATAAGTAGGCCTGCAAATGGTTTCAGATTAACCTATGCAAACAGAGTTTTTGCCAATTTTCATCAAGGAGATATTCAATTCAGCGAAGAATCAAGAGCTGTACAATGTTCGTGTAATGCATTAGTGATGTTATGCTATATACCGATTATTGCCCACAAATTGACATCCGATGATTTAGACCAAATTCTGATATATGGCGATGAATTGTACAAGATAACATCTCGGGAATTAGATGAAAATGGCCAACTTGATAATAGCAAGTATCTAGATAGTGAACAATTGCCGACGACTTGCACCTTTGGCAATTCATCTTTTCCGATTCGATATCTGATTCAAAGATATGGAAGATTAGACGCCACCCCAGACAGTGCATTAGGACCACTTGATGTTGAACTACAGGCTGCATTCAGTGTATCAAATTTTAACATTTTAGTATTTGAACCTTACATGATGGCGATTTATAAGGACATTGCATCTGGACAATATGTATTCTTTGACTCTCATTCTCGAGATGAATTCGGTTTTCCAACATCAGAAGGAACTGCTGTTGCACTGTATTTTGACAACTTTGAAAACCTCCACAACTATCTAATTCTCTTATCTGAGAAATTGCATCTAAGACACGAAACGTTCCTCATTAAACCACTCTCCATAGATACACATATACCTGTAAGTGAAACAGCCATTAAGTTTACCAAGACTGTTAAAGTTGACGTGGAAAATGAACCAGGATGTTCGACATGGACTAAACAAAATATGAAACCATGTACAAGTAGCCAAGATGGTTCCAGTTTGCCAAAACCAAGAATCAAACTAACGAAACAACAAAAATGGTTTCAAAATAAACCAAACTAGAGCGGTTCTCGGCTTTCGCGGTTGGCTGTCGCAGTTCTCGGCACCTGTGGTAGGGGAACCATGTGTGATCCTGGTTGGTGTGTTTCGATTGATTGGCTTAGGTATTTTTGGTGTCTTGGCCTGTATGTGATGTTTCTGTTCAGAACCTCATGTGAGGCAAATGTGTAAATTTTTGTCGTCGTTGTATTGTAGCGTATGTGTTGCTTGTTTGTCTGTGCCATTGGAATAACCAATGCAAGAAATATCATAAAGTTTGATTTTGAGGTTTCTTTAGCATATAATGAATTTTAAAGCTTCATACCTTTTTTGTAGAATGTAATTTGAGCGTCGATCTCAATGCCTCCACGTTGATGCACGTTGTTGTAAAAAAGATGTGTAAGTTTTTTTTTTTTTTTGAAAATTTGAAAAAGAAACATTATCCATTCACGAGATATGGTTGGACGGAGGCCTAAATCAAATATTAACAACCCAGTATATACTGACGTAAAAAGCAGTTCTTTTATTTTTTTTCTCCATAAGACCAATATGTCCACTTGGAAAACAATCCTTAAGAATTAAATATACAAACCTATATTCTGAATAAAACAATTCTGCTGTAACCCCCTCCCCACCCCAACATGATTTCCTAACAATATAGTAACCGAAATGGTAAACCTGATCTTTATTCTTTATTTACACAATCCTCTTACATATGCAGTACGATTTTACACTGTAATACTAGTATATAGATATGCTTTACATTTCGTAATCTTTCTTTGCTTTGTTTTAAAGAAAAATGTACCCAAACGGTTACATATCAGCACATCACATCAAAGGTCCCATTGGGCGCATGCTCTCTTATGTTTTGTTTTTTCGCATGTCCCTCTAATCATTTTTGACAAGCTACATGTAGCTGATGCTGTTTGCTGTTTATTTATTTCGTCCCTACATTATTTCTTTACTTTTTTTTTGTGTATTTCATGATAGCGCACTTTATGTACCTCATAAGTTATGTTTTTATATCAACCGTGTTGTATTTTTAAAGGCAGTTCTTGTTTCACCTCCTGATCGCAACGCAATGTCAACATTAGAAATACGCAGAGGTACTGTACACATTGATCGGGACTATTCGCTGTGACGTATGATGAATGGGGTCGTTATGCAAATATTTGAAATAATGTGTTTGTATAATCATCTTATCCACGCTGCGTGTCCGTCGCTTATTTGTTGGATTTGTCAAATGGACAGTAACTGTGTGATGACTCATTCCCGGACTCATTTGCAATGTTACGTAATCATGGACGCATGTCTGTGATATGGTTGCCAAATCCGCGATTTAATATCCCAATAGGGCGCCAACATGTTGATTCTGTGTGTATTATTAAAGCATTGTGCGCCGTTTAGGTCAGTTTGCCGAACCTCTCTTTGATCGTGAATTTCTCTGAATTTAGATACCCGTTCAAGTTCAAAATAAACTGGTGTCTAGATGTAGTCTCAGTTGACGCACCAGGAAAATTGTAGAACATATATCTACCTAAGGAAGGCTGTATATTGCGAACAGACCCCTTGCTGCCGCTAAAGTAATATATGAGTGCCTTGCCTCACATAAAGAAATACAAAATGAAATTCGGGCAAAAAAAGGAAAAGATCAAATGAGCAGTACTCATCACCCGAATACGCAGAAAGAAAACGACAAAAAGCACGGGACCAGTATCAAAACCCTGAAAAGGCCGACATGAAACGACAACAAGCACGATTTCAGTATCAAGACCCTGAAAAGGCTGACGTAAAACGACAACAAGCACGACTTCAGTATGAAGACCCTGAAAAGGCTGACATCAAACGACAACAAGCACGACTTCAGTCTCGATTTCAGTATAAAGACCCTGAAAAGGCCGACATAAAACGACAACAAGCACGACTTCAGTCTCGACTTCAGTATGAAGACCCAGAAAAGGCCGACATAAAACGACAACAAGCACGACTTCAGTCTCAAATTCAGTATCAAGACCCTGAAAAAGCAGATTTAAAACGAAAACAAGCACGACTTCAGTATGAAGACCCTGTAAAGGCCGACATAAAACGACAACAAGCACGACTTCAGTCTCGACTTCAGTATGAAGACCCTGAAAAGGCCGACATAAAACGACAACAAGCACGACTTCAGTATGAAGACCCTGAAAAGGCTGGCATAAAACGACAACATGTTCAGTCAAATAGATTAAAGAAATCATCAGATATTGATACTGTTATTGCCAATTTCAAAAAATCGTGCAAAGAAGACCAACAACTGATATACATATGTCAAATATGCCAGCGAATCCTTTTCAAGCAACAGGTTAGAACATTACATCGAGACAAATATAATGAACGCATCCTACTCAAGAGTATACCAGCAAATATTGCAATTGAAGAATTGCCTCTTACTACAGACAATGATAAGCAAAATAAATGGATCTGTGAAGCCTGCCATAGAAATATGTTATCAAATTCTGTTCCTAGATTAGCAACAATAAATAAGCTTAGCTTACATGAGCAGCCACCTGAACTGTCTCAGTTAAATATGCTGGAAAGACATCTCATTTCGCCTGCCATACTATTCATGAAGATGATTTCACTTATAAAGGGTGCTCAAAAAGGAATCAATGGACAGGTTGTATGCGTCAAAGCTAATGTCGATAATACTGCTCGATGTTTACCAAGACTACCAACGGAACAAAGTCTGATCAGAGTCAAACTGAAAAAGAAATTAGAGTACAAAGGACATCACATGTGTCAGGACGTAAATCCAACAAAAGTAAGGCAAGCTCTTGTCTGGTTAAAACGAAACAATCCAGAGTATGAAAGTATAGATATAAATTTCGACGAGTTTGACACTATGTTAGACGATCAGTTACTTCGCAATGAAGAAAACCAGGAACAAAACGATGCGTTGGAAAAAACAATGTCGGAATCAAGTCACCACACTAATGCTTCTGATGAACTTTTCCATGTAACCTCGAAGAACGATGATGAGTCATTCATACAAAGTACCGACTATGACGGAAGTTCTAGTGAATGTTACGATGACCACGTTATTAATGAGAACAGTGATCATGACTTCCATGATGATGATCTGGCCATTAGATTAACCTATGCAAACAGAACTTTGGCAAATTTTCATCAAGGAGATATCCAATTCAGCGAAGAATCAAGAGCTGTACAATGTTCGTGTAATGCATTAGTAATGTTATGCTATATACCGAGTATTTCCCACAAATTGACATCCGATGATTTAGACCAAATTCTGATATATGGCGATGAATTGTACAAGACAACATCTCAGGAACTAAATGCAAATGGCCAACTCGATCGTAGCAAGTATCTAGATAGTGAACAATTGCCGACGACTTGTACCTTTGGCAATTCATCTTTCCCGATTCGATATCTGATTCAAAGATGTGGAAGATTAGACGCTACTCCAGACAGTGCGTTAAGACCACTTAATGTTGAATTACAGGACGCATTCCATGTATCAAATTTTAACATTTTGATATTTGAACCTTACATGATGGCGATTTATAAGGACATTACATCAGGACAATATGTATTTTTTGATTCTCATTCTCGAGATGAATTCGGTTTTCCAACATCAGAAGGAACTGCAGTTGCATTGTATTTTGAAAACTTTGAAAACCTTCACGACTATCTGCTTCTCTTATCTGAGGAATTGCATCTAAGATACAAAACGTTTGTCATTCAACCACTAGCCATAGAAGTCGATACATATATATCTGTGAATGAAACAACAAACATTAGGTCTACCGATATCAACCAAAATGAATCAGAATGTTCCAGTCATCTGGCCAGTGACAATATGAGTAATGTTGAAGATCAACACAAAGATGATATTGCTGATGATGCAAATAAAGATAGCCAAGCTACTAAAGACAATTCTGATATAGATCCTATGATGATAGATGAGCCTTCCGAATATAACCCTCCAGATGCATCAGAAAATAATGTACAAGCGGAAACTGACTATGTTACAAATACCTCAGCACCACTTTTTTCGTTTCTACATCCTGTAGATTTTGCTCAATATGTTGCAGACAAACATGATGAATCAATAATGTGTCTTGCTCCTGGCGAAGGAAATATACCTGAAAAGGTTTTGGAAATGGAATCAAAGAGTTTCCCAACTGAATTTCCTGATAGCAAAAACACCTACATGGAAAAGAGAGAGAAAAAGATATCACCTCACGATACTTTAATGCTCGCTTATTTTCAATGGACAACAGATTTGTCAGAATCCGGAATACATATTTTTGCTTTGTATGCAACAGAGGTTCACCAAATTCACTCAGGTATTTCTATCGCAATTAGAGTAGGTAACACTAAGACAGCAGGAGGTAGAAAGATAACTGCATCTATGTTGCGAGACAAGGAACAAGTAAAAAACCTAATCAAAAGGGACGAAGGATATAGATTCCTGACACAAATAAGAGGAACACCTGCTTATTGGGAAAGATCAAAGCGAGATCTGTTTGCAATGATACGTCAATTAGGAATCCCAACATTTTTCATGTCATTTAGTGCTGCAGATAGACGCTGGATCGAAATAACCAATGGTATCCTAATATCACAAGGCAAACCGCCAATGACTGAAGAACAACATAAGAACATGACATGGGAAGATCACTGTACTATCATCATGTCTAATCCTGCAGCAGCAGCCAGAATGTTTGAACGAAGAGTGCACACTTTAATTAAAGATGTAATGTGCTCATCAGCTAACCCAATTGGTAAAGTTGAGGACTATTACTACAGGACAGAGTTCCAACAAAGAGGTTGGCCACACATTCACATGATGGTATGGGTTAAAGATGCACCCAAGTTTGATGAAGATTCTGATGAAGATATTACAGACTTTGTTGACAAGTATATATCTTGTGAACTGCCCCCTGAGACTGATGAAGAATTACATGAACTAGTGACCAATGTGCAACTTCACAGTAAAAGTCATTCGAAATCATGTCGGAAAACTGGAAAAGTATGTCGGTTTAATTTTCCAAAACCACCATCCAACAGAACATTTATCTCCAGACCAGTTGAAGGGATAGAAGGAAATGAAGAAGATCTCGAATACCAAGAAGCTCTTGAACATAGAAAAGAAGAAGAGACAAAGGCAAAGGAAACTTTAAAGAAGATTTGGGGACTTGTCGAAGGTAACACTGACGCAAATTTTGAACAAATACTCCGTACCGCACAAGTTACACAATCTGAATTTGAAGAGTACTTAGCATTGGTTACAAGAAAAAACACCATAAACCTGAAACGACGTATCCAAGATCAATGGATCAACAATTACAACCCACACTTGATTCGATGCTGGAATGGAAATATGGACATACAGTTTGTGTTAGATCCATTTGGTGCCGCCATGTACATGCTTTCCTACATTACCAAATCTGAAAGAGAAATGGGTGATTTGTTAAGAAATGCACAGAGAGAAGCAAGGGAATTGGGAAATGATGATGCTGTTTCGCAATTGAGAAAACTTGGTAGTGTTTATTTGCAACATAGAGAAATCAGTGTCATGGGCGCCATCTACCTAATCTGTAGCATGCCTCTACGAAATAGTACCAGAAAGGTCATCTTTGTTCAAACTGATTTGGACGGACACAAAATATCATTGCCATTGAAAGAGGTACAAGCAAACGCAGGGAAATCTGAACAAGTTTGGAAAACATCCCAAATTGAAAAGTATATAGGTAGACCAAGAACCTCAAAGTATAATAACATGTGCATGGCTAAATTTTTCTCCAGTCATTATCAAGTATCAGGCAAATCAGATAATATCAATGCCAGTCCAGATGAATTAATAGATGACGAAACAGACAATGAAGAAGAAAACGAAACAGATGTTGCAGATATTGAGCAAACTGAACCCGTGAATGAACAAGATGTACGTGATGACGAAACAAACAATGAAGCAGATAACGAAACAGATGTTGAGCAAACTGAATCAGAGAATGAACAAGATGTAGGTGATGAAGCAAGTAATGAAAAACAAGCGAAATCTTGCCAACGAAATAAACCAATTGAACTGCAAAATTGTTCCATCAAGATGAAAGAACGTACAAGAGGAAAGCCAGCTGTTATTCGTTACCCAAGAGTATCAGTTAAGAAAGATAGTGAGCGTTATCATATGAACATGCTACGCTTATATTTGCCACACAGAAATGAACAAATCAAGCCAAATGCCTTTACCAAATATGAAGATTATCATATGAAGGGTAATGTGAATATCAATGGCAAAAGAGCACGAGTCAAAGATATAGTTAAAGACAATATGAAAGAGTTTGAACCAGCAACTGATCAACTAGATGAAGCATGGGATGCGATTCAACATGTTGCAGACCTTCAAGATGCATGGGCAGCAATTAATCCACAAGGTGAACAACAACGTCTGGATGACAAATTAGACCGCAATTTAGTTCAAGATTCAGATGATGAATTTGCCGAAATTGAAATTCCTGAACTGCAGTCACGACAAAATATACATCAGGGAGATCAACCTAGATGTGCGATTGAAACATGCGATCCTGAAATAACCGAAGACCAAGCACAACACATGATGCGCCAACTGAACGAAAAGCAACGTCAGGTATTTAATCATGTTACAAAATGGTGTGACGATAAAGCAAGAGATCAGAGTGTCGACCCATTTCAAATGTTTGTTACTGGAGGTGCAGGAACCGGAAAGTCGCATGTTATCAAATGCATTCAGTACTATGCAAAAAAAGTATTTGCAGGCATCACAGAATCCGCCGAAGATATGACAGTCTTGTCACTTGCTCACCTTGGAACAGCTGCATTCAATATTTGTGGTCAAACAATCTGCTCCGGATTAAAAATTAATCCTAAATCTCAAAAAGATTACAAACCACTTGGTGAAGAATCACTAAACACTTTACGAGTCAAATATCGGCATTTGCAATTAGTAATTATAGACGAAATTTCAATGGTTAGTACAACTCAGCTGACATATATATTCGGACGGTTGCAGCAGATTAAAGGAACATATACTGACTTTGGCAATGTGTCAATCCTAGCAGTAGGAGATTTCTATCAATTGCCACCAATTAGCCCACCTACACCATTATGCTTTCCACACGACGAAATTTTGAAAGATATATGGAACCCACTCTTTCAAATAGTTGAGCTCAAAGAAATCATGCGCCAAAAAGATGATGCTATCTTTGCTCAAATGCTTAATCGGCTACGTGAACGGAAAAAGAAGCAACCACTGCAAAAGACAGACAAAGAATTGCTCGAATCACGAAGAGTTGAGGAAAATAATCTAACAGCGCCTCCTGATGCATTGCATTTGTTTTACCTTAACAAAGATGTCGATAGCCACAATGAAAGAAAACTTGCGTCACTGAACACTGAAATGTTCACCATTAAAGCTAATGACGTTGACCAAAGAGGTGGACGAATTATCCAAGTGCATGAAACGCCACATAGAACAACACGTGCAGATGATACTTCTTTAGCACCTTACCTGAAATTAGCAGTAGATGCTCGAGTTATGCTCATAGCAAATGTAGATGTTTCAGATGGACTATGTAACGGAGTTCCTGGCATAGTGAAAGGAATCGAGTTCTGCAATTCTCAAAATATGCCAATTGTTGTATATGTCAAATTTGACAGTGATCGAGTTGGAGCAAAAACACGAACTACCCAGTTTATTCCACCACACTATGCAGGATGTGTACCAATAAAGCCACGTAAAGAATCGTTCCAAGTCCGAGGTAGAACATTCACTACGACAAGAGAACAGATGCCATTGAAACTTGCATGGGCTGTTACTGTTCATAAAGTGCAGGGCCAAACGACAGATCAGGCAGTGATTTCTATGAAAGGTCTAAGAAAATCGATGGCTTACGTGGCACTCAGTCGAGTCACTCATCTTGAAGGAATGTATTTGATGCATTATGATGAATCCCGCATCTTTTGTAATGAAGATATCGAAGCAAACGTCGCCAAAATGCCTACATGTGATCTTTCCAAAGCAAACCCCTTGACAAAAATCGACCACAACACAAATTTTGTAATCGCTCATCACAACATACAGAGTTTACATCGACACATAGATGATCTCAAAAAGAACCCAGAAATAAGAAAGGCCCATGTGATCTGTTTGTCTGAAACATGGCTTACCGACGACAGTAACCTTGACTCTGTTTCAATGGAAGGATACACATTGGAAGTAGTTAACTCTGGAAATGGTAGAGGTGTCGCTATGTATATTCAGAACTGCATCCGTTATACAATAGTACCACTTTTCAGTAATGAATGTGATATACTTGCCATAAGAACAACCGGAAAAACAAACTTACTGGTTGCGACAATATACAAGCCTATGGCAACAAGTACAAGCACGTTTAGCACAGAAATGAACAATATCACAGCCCAAATCGAAGTACTAGATACAGACTACAAAGTACTTGTCGGAGATTTCAATCGCAACTTGTTCAAAGAAACCATTTTGCCCGCTTTTAGACAATACCATCAGGTTATCTCCAATTCTACCACCGCTAAAGGAACTCTGCTAGATCACATTTATGTCAAGCCCAAGCCCAAGCAATACCAAGCATCTGTGATGACAACATATTACAGCTACCATCAGCCAACATTTCTTGCCATAACGTATTAGCAATTCTTTTCAGTTAAACCATTTAGATTAACAAACGAAGACGATTCCCTTGTACTGAAACAAAATAATAAAGTAAAATGTTTGATTATATGCATAAGCAAGTTTAAGATCAGGATAACTGTTAATATAAACCATGCACTTGGTAATGTCTTGCAATCCAAGTATTCTGTTATACGCAATAATTGTGACATAGCAGATGTTAATACCAGGCATATATCTATATAACATTGTTTAATTGTACAATGATCTGTGAAAATGTGTTTTATGAATCGGATAATTTAAATATTGTGTTTTTCCTGCATATTGTCATTTTATACTCGTATTCAACAGTTTCAATTTATGAAAAATAACATACATGAATCATGTCAATCAATTACCGAATTTCATCATACTATATAACTTATATAATATAACGAACATCGTCATTCCATTGAACTGCTTTTCAACATGTTCATATTCAAAGTGTAAAAAACATGAATTTCCATAATTCGTTAATGGTTTAGAGAATAGTAGATGCCTCTTATCTTAGTATCACTTTTAGAAAATGCAACGTACAATAAAAATTATACGCCTACGTATTTCTGTGACATAACCTCGAATATTTATCATAATTATGTTGTAATTCTATTTATGTTTTCACATTGTCCGGCTTATTATACATGACATCATTATATCAAATAATATTGTAGTCGTTTTTTATTCACTTTTTTGTAAATTATATATGTACCTTCACTTTGTGCAATATCAATGAAATATTGTGTTTATTTTTTAATAATGTATTAATATCACTCTGTATACTTATAATAATTTGTCATGAATCATAATGAATTATTTGCAATATTTTTTTAATTGTATATACTGTATGCTAACCAATAATAATAATTGAGTCTTGGTTAAGACTCGTATGCCCAGGGTAGGGCATTTTTTGCATAAGTTAGAAATGGGGCAACTTTGTCTTCTCTGCAGACAAAGTACACTGTTCTAGACCCCTTTCTATCTACAACAAAAATTGCACTAGTCAGAAACGAGTCTTAGTATCCTACTTTGTCTTCTCCTAATTTGACAAAGTACAGTCTTGCGGGTCCTGGGCACTGAGGACGAATCCGCAAATCTCTTGCTGCTTCAAATTTTTAGGAATATCCGACCCCGCCATCACTTGCAAAGCTGAACCATGTGGCTTCAGCAGCGACTTTGTTCTCTTTCATTTTGACACCTTAGAAGGACCTACCTTAAAATTTAAAATTTAATAAATTTAATAAATTTATTAATTATTGGCATTTAAAGATTGTTTATAACTTGCTTAAAAGCAAAGGATAAGTTATTCAAATTGTCATTTGGTATTTTTGAAATAACAAATTTGGCACAAAACAAAGAAAACATCAGTATTGAGGAAGTTGAAGCCCCATTCAAATATATGTAGTTAATTTAGATACTGTCAGTATCTAAATTACAGATTCGTGTAAAATGTTTTATTTTGTCTTAAATAAGGAAAACATAGGACAGTAACGGTATGTTCACATATGAGTTGCAGTTACCCAATGTATATGTGATTTTTTTTTATTTGGGGTCAAAGGTACCTTCCGGTATAAAACGAAATACCTTTAAAATGCATCTTCTCCCACAAATTACGTAGGACAGTGACACCACTTGCATACATGCATTGTTATTACCCAGTGTCAATGTGGTGTACACAGATTTGGGGTCAAAGGTCATTAAGGGGTCACTTCCGGTATAAATCTAAATATCGTCAAAAAATTGTATTAGCTAAAAAAACATAGGAGAGTGATGGTATGTTCACACATGAATTGTGTTTACCCAATGTATATATGTTATTTTTTTATTTGGGGTCATTTCCGGTATAAAACGAAATACCTTTAAAATGCATCATCTCCCACAAATTACGTAGGACAGTGATGCGACTTGCACACATGCATTGTTATTACCCAGTGTCTATGGGGTGTACACAGATTTGGGGTCAAAGGTCATTAAGGAGTCACTTCAGGTATAAAACGAAATAACTTCAAAAAACTTTATCAGCTAAAAAAAATATAGCACAGAGACGGTACATTCACACATGAATTGATGTTACTCAGTGTATACGTGGTATTTTTTTATTTGGGGTAAAAGGTCATTAAGGGGTCACTTCGGGTCTGAGACAAAAAAACTTTCAAAATGCCCCTTCTGCCACAAATAACATGTCTATGGGGTTTTCATATAGTTTGGGGATAAAGGTCATTAAGGGGTCACAACACGGCTGTGTTCGTGGTCTTAGACCACAGCTAAGTCTAGTCTTTCTTCTTTCTTCTGCCGACCATTACATTTGCTCTAGCATTTACATGCATTCATCGATTTTGACCTAACTTGGTCACTATCATCACTGACCAGGCCCCTACATGTCACATGAATTTCGTGGGGTCAAAGGTCACGTAGGGGTCACAGGGGTCAAAAACGTGATTTCAACTCAAAATGCTACTTCTCCCACAAATTTCGTAGGACAGTAACGCCACTTGCACACATGCATTGTTATTACACGGATTTGAGGTCAAAGATCATTAAGGGTCACTTCCGGTATAAAACAAAATTCCTTCAAAAAGTTTTATTAGCTAAGAAAACATAGGAGAGTGACGGTATGTGCACATATGAATTATGTTAACCTAATATGTGGTATTTTTTTTGTTTGAGGTCAAAGGTCATTAAGGGGTCACTTCCGGTATAAAACGAAATACCTTCAAAATGCTACTTCTCCCACAAATTACATAGGATGGTGACGCAACTTGCACACATGCATTGCTATTTCCCAGTGTCTATGAATCATACACAGATTTGAGGTCAAAGGTCGTTAAGGGGTCACTTCCGGTATAAAACCAAATTCCTTCAAAAAATTTTATAAGCTAAGAAAAACATAGGAGAGTGACGGTATGTGCACACATGCATTATGTTTACCTTATGTATATGTGGTATTTTTTTTGTTTGAGGTCAAAGGTCATTAAGGGGTCACTTCCGGTATAAAACGAAAAACCTTCAAATTTTTTTATTTGATAAGAAAAACATAGGACAGTAACGGTATGTTCACACATGAATAGTGGTTACCCAATTCATATGTGGTATTTTTATTTGGGGTCAAATGTCATTAAGGGGTCACTTCCGGTCTGAGACGAAAAACCTTCAAAATGCCCCTTCTGCCACAAGTAACATAGCAAAGTGATGCCACGTGCACCCATGCATTGACATTAGCCAATGTCTATGGGCGTTTTCATATATTTTGGGGACAAAGGTCATTAGGGGTACAACACGGCTGTGTTCGTGGGTTAGACCACAGCTTGGTCTAGTTACACAGCCGTGACGTTAGTCACGGCTGTGTCTTTTTTCTTACAGGATCTTCTTTCTTCTTTCTTTCTTTCTTCTTCTTCTGCCGACCATTACATTTGCTCTAGCATTTACATGCATGCATCGATTTTGACCTAACTTGGTCACAATGATCACTGACCATGCCCCTACATGTCACATGAAATTCGTGGGGTCAAAGGTCACGTAGGGGTCACAGGGGTCAAAAACGTTATTTCAACTCAAAATGCTACTTCTCCCACAAATTTCGCAGGACAGTAACGCCACTTGCACACATGAATTGTTATTACCCAGTGTCTATAAATCATACACAGATTTGAGGTCAAAGGTCATTAAGGGGTCACTTCCGGTATAAATCCAAATTCCTTCAAAAATGTTTATACATAGGAGAAAAACATAGCAGAGTGACGGTATGTTCACACATGAATTGTGTCTATCCAATGTATATGTGGTATTTTTTGTTTGAGGTCAAAGGTCATTAAGGGGTCACTTCCGGTATAAAACGAAATAGCTTCAAAATGCTACTTCTCCACAAATTACATAGGACGGTGATGCAACTTGCGCACATGCATTGCTATTACACAGTGTCTATGAATCATACACAGATTTGAGGTCAAAGGTCATTAAGGGGTCACTTCCGGTATAAAACCAAATTCCTTCAAAAAATTTTATTAGCTAAGAAAAACATAGGAGAGTGATTTGGTATGTGCACACATAAATTATGTTTACCTAATGTATATGTGGTATTTTTTTGTTTGAGGTCTAAGGTCATTAAGGGGTCACTTCCGGTATAAAGCGAAATTCCTTCAAAAATTTTTATTAGCGAAGAAAAACATAGGAGAGTGACGGTATATGCACACATGAATTATGTTTACCTAATGTATATGTGATATTTTTCTATTTGGGGTCATAGGTCATTAAGGGATCACTTCCGGTCCAAGACCAAAAAACATTCAAAATGTCCCTTCTGTCACAAATAACATGACAGAGTGATACTATGTGTACACATGCATTAACTTAAGGCAATGCCTGTGGGTTTTTCGTAGATTTCGGGGTCAAAGGTCATTAAGGGGTCACAACACGGCTGTGTTCGTGGTCTTAGACCACAGCTAAGTCTAGTTCTTCTTCTTTCTTCTTCTGCCGACCATTACATTTGCTCTAGCATTTACATACATGCATCGATTTTGACCTAACTTGGTCACTATCATCACTGACCATGTCCCTACATGTCATATGAAATTTGTGGGGTCAAAGGTCACGTAGGGGTCACAGGGGTCAAAAATGTGATTTCCACTCAAAATGCTACTTCTCCCACAAATTTCCCAGGACAGTAACGCCACTTGCACACATGCATTGTTATTACCCAGCGTCTATAAATCATACACGGATTTGAGGTCAAAGGTCGTTAAGGGGTCACTTCCGGTAAAAAACGAAATTCCTTCAAATTTTTTTTTAGCTAAGAAAAACATAGGAGAGTGACGGTATGTGCACACATGAATTATGTTTACCTAATGCATATGTGGTATTTTTTTATTGCGGGTCAAAGGTCATTAAGGGGTCACTTCCGGTATAAAACGAAATACCTTCAAAATGCTACTTCTCCCACAAATTACATAGGACGGTGACGCAACTTGGACATGTGCATTGCTATTATCCAGTGTCTATGAATCATACACAGATTTGAGGTCAAAGGTCATTAAGGGGTCACTTCCGGTATCAAACCAAATTTTTATTAGCTAAGAAAAACGTAGGAGAGTGGCGGTATGTGCACACATGAATTATGTTTACCTAATGTATATGTGATATTTTTTTATTTTGGGTCAAAGGTCATTAAGGGATCACTTCCGGTCCAAGACAAAAAAGATTCAAAATGTCCCTTCTGTCACAAATAACATGGCAGAGTAATACTTTGTGCACACATGCATTGACATAAGGCAATGCCTGTGGGGTTTTCGTAGATTTTGGGGTCAAAGGTCATTAAGGGGTCACAACACGGCTGTGTTCGTGGTCTTAGACCACAGCTAAGTCTAGTTACACAGCCGAGAGCTGTGTTTTGTTTCTTACGAGATCGTCTACCTTTCTTCTGTCAACCTTTACATTTGCTCTAGCACTGACATGCTTGTACCGATTTTGACCTAACTTGGTCACAACCATCATTGACCATGCCCCTACATGTCACATGAAAATTGTGGGGTCAAAGGTCACGCAGGGGTCATAGGGGTCAAAAAAGTGATTTCAGCTAAAAATGCATCTTCTCCCACAAATTACGTAGTACAGTGACGCCACTTGCACACATGCATTGTTATTACCCAGTGTCTATGGGGTGTACACAGATTTGGGGTCAAAGGTCATTAAGGGGTCACTTCCGGTATAAATCGAAATATCTTCAAAAAAATTTATTAGCTAAGAAAAACATAGGAGAGTGATGGTATGTTCACACATGAATTGTGTTTACCCAATGTATATGTGGTATTTTTTTATTTGGGGTCAAAGGTTATTAAGGGGTCACTTCCTGTATAAAACAAAATATCATCAAAAATTTTTATCGGCCAAGAAAAACACAGCACACTGACGGTATTTTCACACATGAATTGATGTCACCTAGTGTACACGTGGTATTTTTTTCGGCGGGGTCAAAGGTCATTAAGGGGTCACTTTCGATGTCTGACCGAATACTTTCAAAATGCTTCTTTTCTCAAATTACACGGCGCAGGGATATGTGCCTGGTGCATATACATTGGCTATAGCCAGTGTCTATGTGGTGTAAAAATAATTGGGATCAAAGGTCATTTAGAGGTCATTTTAATTAAAAGACTTATATCCTTCAAATTCGACATGTATGCACGGCATAGCAGCCGACAAGCCTACACGTGGTATTGCGCAATGGTCGAGGGCTTTATTACACAGCCAAGAGCTGTGTTTTGTTTCTTACGAGATCGTCTACCTTTCTTCTGTCAACCTTTACATTTGCTCTAGCACTGACATGCTTGTACCGATTTTGACCTAACTTGGTCACAACCATCATTGACCATGCCCCTACATGTCACATGAAAATTGTGGGGTCAAAGGTCACGCAGGGGTCATAGGGGTCAAAAAGTGATTTCAGCTAAAATGCATCTTCTCCCACAAATTACGTAGTACAGTGACGCCACTTGCACACATGCATTGTTATTACCCAGTGTCTATGGGGTGTACACAGATTTGGGGTCAAAGGTCATTAAGGGGTCACTTCCGGTATAAATCGAAATATCTTCCAAAAAATTTATTAGCTAAGAAAAACATAGGAGAGTGATGGTATGTTCACACATGAATTGTGTTTACCCAATGTATATGTGGTATTTTTTTTATTTGGGGTCAAAGGTTATTAAGGGGTCACTTCCTGTATAAAACAAAATATCTTCAAAAATTTTTATCGGCCAAGAAAAACACAGCACACTGACGGTATTTTCACACATGAATTGATGTCACCTAGTGTACACGTGGTATTTTTTTCGGCGGGGTCAAAGGTCATTAAGGGGTCACTTTCGATGTCTGACCGAATACTTTCAAAATACTTCTTCAAAGGTTCTTTCGATAGTATTGGTCAATTTTCTATAATAGATAATTGTCCTTTCCTTTTGATGCTAAAACGCTCGTTTATGTTGCATCAAGTAAATAATTAACTCAGATCCGTATAAATTGTAACAATTTAGCTCAATGTCTTCTTATAAAAAGAACTATGTTACGGGTTACACATTTTGGACTCGGAAGGTTACGGTGATTAACTACTTTCCCGGGACTCCTTTATCGCCGCCTCTTCACTGGGCTCTTCATCGTAAAGGGTACATACCACAAAATAGCTTTCCATAGACTTTACGTGCAAAATAGGGGTCACGTTGTAGGCTTTAAGTTGAGTTCCGTCTTACTTTGAAATATATATTTGATATCATCTTAATCAGAACAAAATTCTGCATAACATATCTGAAAATGACACCAAATTGTAGGTCTACTTTTTTGAGAAAAATAGCGCTATATAAAAGACCTGATTTTCCCGTGTTTACGTCTGACTGCTAACCGCGTTTTGACCTCGTGTGTTCATGCGCTCATCATCGTAAACATCACTCAAATTTTCGCGTTTTCTGTTCAAATTAGTAGAGATCACATTCACAAGTTCTAGCAAAACACGATTTGCAACACTAAAAGTGTTAATATTGAACCGATTTTGCATAATTTTTATGCAAAGTTGGGACTATAGGCGTGATAAACTTTTGCCGGAAACCGCTTCACAGGTGGATTTAGTGCTATGAACCCTAAAACATCTTCATACCATTAATTAAAGAGGGCCATCCTCAAGCGTTTACCACTGAAGCAAAATGTAAAAGGTCATTTTGAGGCGATGTCCAATTTACACCGTGCATTACAATTATTTGAAGATTCTAATTACTTTTGTTGTGATGAGTATTGTATAATAAACACGTACTAAATGCAGAGCGATACGAATTCTATTTTCGGTATGGGAGTTAAGCTTGCCCAAGTACAAAGAATACAAAGCATACGATCAGATACATGGTCAAAATAAGCAAAAATACGACTATTAGTAGGCCTATATTCTGGATTCACCAAAATATACCCTGTTTTTTGATATCGAGCACACCATCGTCAAAAACAACCCTACACCACGAACATAAAATGTTTGCAAACATAGTTTACAAATAACCCCTTTTTAGCAAAATTGGGAACAACCATGCGTTGTGTTTACCCAATGTATATGTGGTATTTCTATTTGGGTCAAAGGTCATTAAGGGGTCACTACCGGTTTAAAACGAAATACCAACAAATTTTATCAGCCAAGAAAAACAGCACAGTGATAGTATGTTCACAAATGAATTGTGTTTAAGGGTACATGCCACAAAATAGCTTTCCATAGACTTTACGTGCAAAATAGGGGTCACGTTTTCCCAGCAAACATTATAATATTGGCCCAGTAATGGCTTAAACCGGTCTACTTCTGGCAATACCGGACACGGCTGACGGTATAACGCCAGTACAAATCCGATACTGGTCAATGTTTGGCCGCCGTTTTCTTACCAGGATAAGCTGTGCCCTACTTGGTCCATTATTGGGCCAATTGAAGACTACCCGAATATGGCATCGAGCCGGCACATACATACTGGTCCAGTTGCGGCAGACACTTGTAGGCCGGGCTTGTAGGCCCCGAGTGCCGGCCCTGTATTGGCCCAATGTTGCATTAATGTGGGCGTGGTTTTGAAACCCTGACATTTTCTACTATCAAAATACAATATTTGATCAGTATCATCTTCATTTTGAAGGGCCACATGTTATTATTATTATAAAGAAGAGGCAGTGAGTTTGCGCTTGTTCCGAATATTTCATTTACTGCCTTGTAAAAATCTACGTGAGCAAGGCATAATTTTATCTGATGACACCATAGAATATATATTTCATTTATCAATGGCTCAGTTTTGTGAGCTTGGTTTGTTATCGACCTTTAATACTTTGCACATCAGTTAACACAAATTCAATTGTGCTGAGTGCAAGTAACCTGTAGGTCTCCTTTATAAAGAAGGGAGATCTGGTTCAACAGGTGAAACTGACCAATAATGCCTGAACCAACCGGATAATCGAGGAATGAATGGAAGAATATTCCACAGCTAGACGTGGACCAAAATGAAATAAAGGACCAAAATTGGACCATTACCGTTTGCTTACGGTTGCATAATGGGAATATATTGGCAATATTATATTGGCCCAGTACAGTATTGAATAAATTGGACCTCTACTGGGCCAATTTCAACCCATTTTGGCCCAGTGCTGGCAATATCTATTGGGCCAGTCGAATGCCCGTGTGCACGACCGTGTCGGACCAATACAGGCTGCCATTCTTGGTCCTTTATAGCAGCTTTTATAGAGCCAGTATCGGGCCGATTGTATAATGTTTGCTGGGTTAGGCTATAAGTCGAGTTACGTTTTACTTTGAAATATATATTTGATATCATCTTAATCAGAACAAAATTCTGCATAACATATCTGAAAATGACACCATATTTTAGGTCTACTTTTTGAGAAAAATAGCGCTATATAAAAAGACCCGATTTTCCCGTGTTTACGTCCAACTGCTATAACCGCGTTTTGACCTCGTGTGTTCATGCGCTCATCATCGTAAACATCACTCAAATGTTCGCGTTTTCTGTTCAAATTAGTACAGATCACATTCACAAGTTCTAGCAAAACACGATTTGCAACACTAAAATTGTTAATATTGTACCGATTTTGCACATTTTTTATGCAAAGTTGGGACTATAGTCGTGATAAACTTTTACCGGAAACCGCTTCACAGGTGGATTTAGTGCTATGAACCCTTATATATAAGTGGTATTTTTATTTGGGGTCAAAGGTCATTAAGGGGTCACCCTTCGGCTGTGTTTGTGGTCTTAGACCACAGCTATGTCTAGTTCTTTCTTCTTCTTCTTCTTCTGTCAACACTATGATCAGCCATCGTAGCCACATGCTTTCAGTCATGTTGACCATACTTGGTCAGTATAACCGTTTGGTGGTGCCACAGATGTCACATGATCAACTTCCGGTCAAATGTCATCCACTTCCGGTCAATGGCCAAAACTTGGATTTTCACTAAAAATGCTACTCCTCCCACATATTACATAGCACCGTGACGTCACTTACACACATGCATCATCTATAGCCAGTGTCTAAAAGTTATACCACAAAATTGGAATCAAAGGTCATTAAGGGGTCACTTCCGGTAAAAGTCTGAAAAATTTGTAAAAAATATACAAAAAATCACTGTCTTTACAAATTACATAGCAGAGAGTCGCCATTAGCACACATGCATTGCTATTATCTAGGGTCTTTAGGATGCCTACAGTTTTGGGGTCAAAGGTCATTAAGGGGTTACTTCCGGTCAAAAACCAAAACTATCAAAAAAGTTTAAATTTTTTTATCTCAAAATGTAAACAAACCAGAGTAATATACCCATCATACATGAATTAGTGTTACATGGTGTATGCATGGTATTTTTTATTTTGGGGGTCAAAGGTCATTAAGGGTAACTTCCTGTTTTAGCTAAATAACTTCAAGAATTTTTATCTCAACAACTAAACATAGTAGAATTTTTAATTAAAAGTGGAACAATGCATTTTGTCGTTGTATATAAGGTTTTATTTTCATTGAGGTCAAAGGTCATTAAAGGGGTCAAAAGGTCAATCATAAATTTAAAAAATCATAATCCATGTATAAGTTCCGATAAAGCTGAAAATTCACCAGGAATATTCCTTATGACATCCTAAGCACTATGTAATATTTTTGCGGGGTCAAAGGTAATTAAGGGATCACTTCCGGTTCTCACAGATTCGGAGTCATAACTCATTTGTCACTGCTGGCTGTGCATCTTCGCGGTCGCAGGCGAACGCAATCAGATCTCGTTTACATTATTGATTTTTATTTAGGGTCAAAGGTTATGAGGGGTCACTTCCGGTGTTAAACAAAATAATACCTTCAAAGATTTTTATCAGCCAAGAAAAACAAAGGAGAGTGATGTTGTGTTCACACATGAATTGTGTTCATCTATTGTATATGTGGTATTTTTTTTATTTGGGGCCAAAGGTCATTAAGGGGTCACTTCCGGTATAACACGAAATACCTTATAAAATTTTTATCAGCCAAGAAAAACATAGGAGAGTGATGGTATATGTTCACACATGAATTGGGTTTACGTAATGTATATGTGGTATTTTTTTTTTTGGTTAAAGGTCGTTAAGGGGTTACTTCTGGTATAAAACGAAATACCTTCAAAAATTTTATTGGCTAAGGAAAACACAGGTACGCAAATTTCAGCTTCAAGGTGTAGAAGGGAGCACTATTGTCATAAATAACACTTAATTAGAAATATGATTGGTTTTGTTTGAGGCAGTGGTTTAAAACTCTGAAAAGTGCCAGTGCTCAAAGTTACCACATTTTACGGTAGGCCTACTGGGCAATTACCCAATGACCCCACTTTTTCACAGTTTTCATACCCGATGATGACTAACCCTTTTTTTGTTTTCTGCTACTTGACCATTCAAATTTTCCAACATCCAGAACCACCTATGATACTACTGGAACATACCCGTCAGTTCAGATAGGGAGCCCCCCCCCCCCGGGTTTCAATCCTGCACCTTAAGGTGGTATTGGAGGCATTTTCTAGATATTAGAAAATGCTTTGAGTAGGCCTATGTTTTAAACAGATTAATTGAGTCCCAGCAAACACAAAACGTTTCCAAAACGTTTTGAATTGGTTTTTATTTGGTTTTGGTTTTTTAAAACGTTAAATACACGTTTCCAAAACGTTTTGATAAACATCGAGTTATCTGATGGCAGAATAGTTCGACCAAAACGTTATAAAAACGTTCTAATAACGTAGACCCATTGTAGACAAAATACTCACGAAAAAAGCAAATAAAATCACAATGTTCATAGATCGTTCCATTCGACTGGATTTCCACTATATAACCAATTAGCTGGATATTAAATAATTATTTAATATTTATTATAATAAGTAGGCTATCGAATCAACAAGAGACTTGCATTTTATTTTTCTGTAATTTATTTAGGCCTACTGTACGTTATTTGCATGAATGATGACAGATATGAATAAAAAACGTAAGCAAATTAAAGTAAAAAGTACCGGTAAATTTACATTGCTTTATTTTATAAATCAACTTTCAAAAGATGTAACCATGGTAACGCACGGTCTCGATTTCGTAAAATAATGATCCTGCGGTTATTCTCGGTCCCAGACCGCTTGTGCTCCTCGTTACTCAAGGAGCACAAGCCGGCTGGGACTAAGACTACCCACCGGTTAGTGCGGTTTGTGTGTTTCGAAATACTAGTAACAAATTGTAACTGTTTTGACCATGCATCAACGGATATATCTGTGAATCTCAATTGCTGACTGTTTACGGTGGAATTTAATAGGCCTAGCTAACCTTTAATCATGTTTATAGATCAAAAGATAAACGTGTATAGGCCTTTGATTTTGTAGACAAGTTGCAGCTATGTTTTGGGCGAAACATTTGCGTTTTAATGGAATTACTGACATATGATTTTAGTCTGCACTGATGGCGAGCAATGGTGACTACTACACAGTACTATAGTACTAGTATCCTTGATCTCAGTGACCTTATACTTGACTAGCCTATACGTGGTTACTGCTCAACTACTATATATTAGCTGTTCAAATTTGATTCTGGTGTGGAGAAAGCGATACAATTCTACATGTATTTTTGTTGTATTTAATGATAAGTGTTCCAGCTCCAAGAGTAAAGTATAACAGCATTAGCTCTACTCATTTAGGTAAGTTTTCATTTTCAGTTTTAATTGAGGCCCTTTTATTTCTTAATTCTGTAAATTTTAATAGCATGACATGGTATAAATGTGCCATTTGTTTCTGATTATAATCATATATAATATTCACGCTAGTTGCCCATTGCAAGTCTCTTGTTGGTTTATATACTGCGCCAAAAAGTATCCTTACACTTGGAAGAAAAATAGATAGCGCATCTATTAAATAAATAAATTTACCCAAATATGGTTTAGTTTTAATTCACATGTTCAGTTCAGTTCAGTGAGTTGTAGAATTGATTTTTTCCAAGTGTAAGGATACTTTTATAATTTTAGCGCAGAATACATTTACATTAATGTATTTTAATATCACATTTAATATCCTAGCTAAGGTTGGCTTTCATATTTTGGTTATCCGAATCATGCTGCCAGCTGCCGGCAAGAATAATCGATTCAACAGGACTGGACTGGGACGCTGAACATGTCTTGATGTCGAAGACATTGGGGACATGGAGTTATACATTATCTCATGGTGTACATCTTTTACTTTCATGGTTAATGTATTTCTTCATGGTTTCATGTCTTATATACTACACAAGAGATCGAAGTGTTAACGTCATAACCATGATAACTTGGACTACCAAAGTGATGCGGTTTATTAGCATTTGGAAAACGGTCTGATAACGTTTTCAAAACGTGTCATGCAAACGTTATTGAAACGTATTTAGAACTACGTTTTAAAAACGCAATATTGAAACGGTTTTTAAACAAAAGTGAAACGTAATATTAACGTGAAAAAACGTAATCAAAACGTTTCATGCAAACGTTATTGAAACGTATTCAAAACTCCACACATTTACGTTTTTAAAACGCAATATTGAAACGTTTCTTAAACCAAAGTGAAACGATTTTTTAACGTTTTAAAAACGTATTTTGGCTAGCTGGGGTAGGATAAAGTACACTGATCAATATGCCTTTTGTTTGTTTTCTTTGTATCCTATTGTTTCTATAGTTAATAAGCTAAAAGGACTGTAAAGGCTCATTAATATGTATTTTTTGCCAATTTTGCTCAAAATCAATGAATAAATGTTCATGCACTTTTATTTTGCACACTTTTGCCCTGAAACTTGGTCAAAGTTTTTCTAATATGTTCTAATGTATTATATAGTGAAGCCGCCCCCTAATTTGCAAATTTGCATAATTAATGAGCTAATTTGCACACTTTTGCCCTGAAACTTGGTCAAAGTTTTTCTAATATGTTCTAATGTATTATATAGTGAAGCCGCCCCCTAATTTGCAAATTTGCATAATTAATGAGCTAATTTGCATAAATGCTAATTAATTATGCGAATTAGGGCGGCTTCCTCATTACTTATGCATAAATTATCTGGAAGTCATTAGGAACACGTTGACCAAGTTTGAAACCAATATGAATATTCTATCAAATAAAAATGTTATGAACATTTATGCGTTGAATTTTAGTAAAATATTGGCAAAAATTACATATTAATGAACACTTTCAAGTCATATTAGCTGACAATGAAAACACACCTGAAGGGGATGCATTTCTGTAATGCTCCCTCCACGTTTCACTCTACCCCGGCCCAAATGAACCTGGGGCAAAGCGGAACGACCTTTTTCAACTTCACACCATTTAATAAAGCTGCATTTTTTATCAACTTCATTAATGTCATTTATTAGTTGCAGTCCTAAGGTAAGATTATAAACCGATGTCCGATTTTAGCTTCAAACAAAAGGCATACTGATCAGTGTTCTCTGCCCTACTCAATTAATATGTTTAAAATATAAATAGAACACTTCTAAAATGCCCCCAATACCGCCTTAAAAGTTAAAATCTTCATTCCCATAACAGAAATGGTACTATGACGTACATTGTACATGCACATTTGATCTTACTTGACTTATTACTCTGTTCGTTACGTAGTTTATAGACTAAATAATCAAATAGATCATTGCGAAATTATTACAAATTGTTACGTAAAATGTGCACATAACGGTAACAAGTTTAAACTCATACTCAAATTCGCACCAACTCGCTGCGCGAATGCATGTTACAATTTCAATCAAAGTATAGTGGAAAGAAAAGATGCTAATACTGATAGGGCAACCTTCATCTCACAGCAATGCGTCGCTATTCAAGTATGAACTATATGATGAAATCAGCATTGACCAGATTTATCGATTTCACATCATCATAATCAAGGCATAAGGCCAAATAAAAAAATAAACATGTTTCACGTCCCTCCCGCTTCCTTTTTGAGGTTTCCTCAAATATTTTTTTATTTTTTGAAATTCAGTTTTAACTTTTCCAAAAATATGTCTAGGAAGTTGGAATGCTTTCTATAGCCTTGTTAAGAGACAAGAAACATTTTAGGAAGGTTTTGTGTTCATTGGAGGGGGTGTAACTCTCAGAACAACAAATAAAAAAGGGCCTCCTCCTTTTTCCAGGCATTATTGTATGTACGGATTGTACGCTAAAACAGCTCTAAGTATGGGTATTTACACCAATTTTGCGATAAAAATAGAAAATAAAAAGCCCCTCTTCCTCCTTTTTTTCGAAAACCCGGACGTGAAACATGTTTTATTTTTTACTTAGCCTAAACTGTCAGTGTCACTGAAGGAAGTTTCGTGTTGTCGTGCGGAGAAATTCGTCAGTCGAGATGGCAGCGAATACAGGATCAGGGATGCATTGCCATCTATATGCTTTAAGTAGCATAAGTAATAAGTGTGGAAGCAAGCACAAATTTTATGGAATGGATGGGGCCGGAGATGTTTATGAGTGTGCTGTTAATGCCAGTACCGGTACTAGCAGATATGAATCCCCCACAGCTGTGGTTCAACAAGGAAAGTTTTATGCCATAGTGGGGAAGTTCAACATAAAGCGTAGTACACATACACCGTACATAGAAATCATACCAGGAAAGGCCATGGTAAGACTTGTTTGATTTGTTAAGTCATATTCTGTTTAATTTACAATAATATCAATAATCATGATTTAATCCCATGTAAATTGAGCGCATCAAACTTCTCTTCTCCCATCCGTGACACAGCTAACAGTCACTATTTCCGAAAAATGTTGTGAACAAGTATTGTAAATAAGTGGTAAATGGCATGTATAACAGTATTCGTGTCCTGGGGGCAGCCAACTGAAATTTTGGTAGGGGTCGTGCCGAACTTTGGGAACTAAGAACTGATTTTGGGCAAAATTGGGGCTTGAATGAACTGAAATTTCATTATTTTTGATGGGCCTTGTGAACTAAAATTGGGCCAAATTTAGGTTTTGGAGCTAAAAAATTGTCCAAATTTGAGCTAAAGTCGAGCTACAATTGTCAGAGTGTGGGCTCAAAGAACTGGGTCATGATCCAAATGCGAGTCTTAAAGAACTGCTGGAGAGCCTAAAAAGGGACCCTTCTTGACCGCCGCACATACTACAAACTAAGTACGGTACACATACTGCCTTTGCATGCGAGTATCCCCCTCCGGGATTCATGTATCACAGCTACACTTAGTATAGAAATGAGCTCCTACATGTATGAATGTTTAGGGTAAAGGAATAAAGGTGTCTATTCTCGGACACTTTTAATGCGGGTCTTAAAGAACTGCTGGAGAGCCTAAAAAGGGACCCTTGACCGCCGCACATATTATAAACTAAGTACACATACCGCCTTTGCATGCGAGTACCCCCTCCGGGATTCATGTATCACAGCTACACTTTGTATAGAAATGAGCTCCTACATGAATGTTTAGGGTAAAGGAATAAAGGTGTCTATTCTCAGACCCCGGGGGGCACTCCCTATCTGAAGTGACAGGGATGTGCCTCGGCCATCTTAAAAGTAGGGGCCTTTCAGGTAAAATGTCCATTTACAAAAATATGGGGTCATTCAGTATACAATCTGAATAAAAATGGGGTCATTCAGTACGAAACTTAAAAAAAGGGGGTCATTGGGGTAACAAACTGTAAAATGGGGGTCATTGGGTACCGGCCAAAGGGGGTCATTGAGTACAAACATGTAGAAATGCATAAATAAGTGCCAAACTGCACAAATAAACCCTCAGAATTGGACACTTAGCCAAATAAAGACCCAATGTTGCATTTTGTTATTGCTTAAAACAAAAAATGTACTGTTGAAATAAATAAGGGGTCATTGAGTACTTGACTTTGGAAATAAAAAGGTGGGTCATTGAGTAGTAGGCAATAAGAAAAGGGGGGTCATTGAGTACCTTAATTATTTTTTAAAGGGGGTCATTGGGTAATAGGTAGGCTAGTTACACAAAAAGGGGGTCATTGGGGACAAGCCGGTTTGAAAAAGGGGCCTATCCTGAGGGGTGGGGGGGGCACAGCGACATCATCCCTATAGCTTGGTGTCAGAAATTGCGATGATAGTAGGGCTCATCAACAGCATGGTATAGCGATTTTGTTCCGCCGTGATTTTATGGTTTCGAGATAAAGGCCCGAGCACTTCTTGCAAATGAACACTCCACCTGTACCTTTACGAACACACCACCTGTGTACGTAACGTTTCTATGGCGCTGTTGAAATCACGGTTTGGGCATGCTCAATAGCCCTGTTTAACGTTTTTAACTCATGGAAATTCGATTTTATTTTGGTCCGTTTTTGTTGTCAGTACGTGAACAAGCGCCTCAGTACGTAGAGTTGAGGTTGTCACACTCTTTCAACACACATATTCATGTGTACGCCTGAAAATATGGTTTATTCAAATGAAAATTACAGCGAAATATTTTCAAGGAATAGAGATTTTATTATATACACCGCTATACATGTAGGCCCAAGGATGTTAGATAGTGTATGCCTATCTCTGGTCACACAGTTCATTTCAATTCAAAGGAATGCGATTCGATTCTATAAATAATGTGTCAATACACCTGATGATCAGGGTCTATAGAAGTTTTATTGTCCGACATTCAGCAATAGAATAATCAAAGTGGAATAATCAATAACGGCCTTGATATTTTGAAAGACACCTCGTACATAGGCTAATCGCTGAATTACAGCGATTAGTTTTCCGGGTTTTTAGCCAATGAGCTACAAATACCATTCGCTTCCCGCGTGCAGAGTTATTTTTGTGACCCCGGCTCCTGGCGGAGCATTTATAGACCGATCGTTTCACTGTATTTTATTGCCTGTGGTAGATAGTGGGGGGGGGGGGGGGTAGACTATGCCATAGTCGATTTTTGATAAGTAAAAACATGTTATTAATCATGATGAACGCATTCATTCATTCATTCATTCATGTTTTATTAATATATTTCGCATACAAAAATATATTTTGAACTCGAAATTATACTTGATATTTATTACAACAAAATACTAGTAATAGTATTTATAAAATGGTTATGAAAAAATTTATATAATTATATTAGTGACGGTAAAAGTAAAGTACACGTAGCCCTATATTTTTGAATGCAACATATCATAATGGCGTAATTATAATGGCACTTCAATAGTGAACAATTTTGATTTTAGAATTTACCAGTTTATTAATTGCGAAAGCCCGAGTTAAAAATCGACTATGTACGTTACATTTTAAACGGGACTTTGATCGGGCAAAGTCCCTAACACACACTGTCAATCAAACGTGTTTACCAATCCAATGTAACCGCAAACACAAAGGCTGGAAGGTACAAGATGCGCTCATGCACCTACTGAGTGAGTTTAATGTTCGCGCCAACACAAAGGGCCACGTAGTTGTACCATGTAGTTATTAATGCATGTGTCAGGTGCCCAGAGGATTTAAACCATAACGAGATCTGGGCGACCAATTACAAGCCAGATCCATTTAAAGATGCATTACATCATGGCCAAATTTAGTAGGCCAGGAATCCGACAATCTCATCCATAGATAACTGTGTTAAGCATGTTAACCGCAATCCAAAGTCAGTAGTCCACTTGGGAAGCTGACAAACAGAGGGAGTACAGTGACTGAAAAGATCAGATGTGAAAATCTATCAATTGTGCACAAATTAGTTAAATCAGAGTTTTAAGCTTAAATGCAATAGCCAGACTATGCACAATGGGCAAGTGGACTACGGAGAAGTCTAGCGGGGTGGCGTCTTATCCATGGGGAGATCACAGTTTTAATTTAAACAAGAAATGTCTTTGAAAAAGACAACACCAAGAGTGAAGACAATGCTTTAAACACTAATTATTCTGCACTGTATGATAAACCTAATCTTCCATCTTTTCAAATCACAGATGGCTTACTACTTTCAGAACAAATGAAACACATCAAGTTTGACTTTTCCCTGTATTAGATATTCATGCTGTGTTTTGAATGACTGAGATGTGCAAACACATCTGTTTCTGAATATCTAAGGTTATCTCAAGTCAAATATCTAATTTTTTACTCAGTTTTACTGTGTGACTCCAAGATTATTGACAATTTTGGTGGTTTCTGCT
Organism: Amphiura filiformis; assembly: GCF_039555335.1. NCBI lineage: Eukaryota > Metazoa > Echinodermata > Ophiuroidea > Amphilepidida > Amphiuridae > Amphiura > Amphiura filiformis. The sequence goes on from NC_092647.1 coordinate 27,437,325, forward strand.
GTGTAGGCTATTCTACACACACGCATTAAAGGTTATAATGATAAAAGAGTATTCCGAACCCCGGGAACCAAATTGAACAAATTTCACCCCACCATGTTTAGACACAAATGGAATCACCCACAGTACAGGGTGAGTCAAAGAAAGTGCAATAGAGAAAATAATCCATTTTTATTTAAGAACCGAGTAGAACCTTCTAGGTTTTATAACATGTTATAAATGATATCCATTAATGACCTTGTGTGAAAAAATCAAGGAATTAGCAATTACCTTTTTGTTTTTATCACACATTTTATAGCGATACCCAATTTTAATGTTTGTCCAAGAGACATCTAAAATTTGAATGTCAGCCCACTTTGTGTAAGGTAGATTTGGAACAACTGTCATTATCTTAACCTCATTGGCAATGAAAAATGTGTCAGAGTGAGTGAATTACAAAATATCCAGTAAGCTGGACATTGGGATTAAAATACTGGAGTTGGAGTCGAGTGATGTATGAAGGACTTAAAGTAGTCAGTTTCAGAGCTGGTGCCTTAATCGTGCATTGTGTGCTCTCATTCAAAATACATGGTACCTCATGGAGTATGGACAAATAATGAAATTGGCTATCGCACCAAAAGGACTCAAAACAATTAAACGGTAGTTGTGATTTACTTCATTTTGTCACAGAAGGTGTCTATTGAGTGTGGCATTTATAAAAACTTTCAATATTAGGAAAGTTCAACTTGGTTCTTACATGTACATAAATGTCGATTCTTTGCTCTATTGCACTTTTTTTGACTCACCCTGTATATTAATGTATCAATTTTAAAGTACATTTGCCATTATATTCACATGGTACATGTGCATTGCTTTGCACCCAAAATCAGTGACTGTGTGTCTAAAAACACTAGTGGCACTTCCCTGGTTGTAGCATCACTCCCTGACCAACCTTTCTAAATATATACCCACAATATCACATAGCACCCAAAGAGTCCCATGTGGCTGTTTGTGAAAGCATTATAGGTGTCAATTCGTCCATATACTGCCTGGTGCAAAAAGTGAAAAAATTCATAATTTACTGCATTGGAATTTGTGCAGTGCAGTGCACATATGTGACTTTGATGCATTCACACTTCACATAATTTCCACAAAAAATGATCTGATTAAAATCCAATCTGCAATAGACCAACATGTTTGGAATATGTAATAAGAAGCAAACATGATGAAAAATGTAAAAAAATATGACCATTGGCCAAAAATGCTTAACTTTGTCAAATTTATTACTTTTGCGACTTTGCTATTGAAATGTAGAAAATTGCTATGTCTATTCTCAAACATCCATCGCTTTTGTTTTCTCATTCAGTCATTCACACATTAGTTGAGTAAGTCCAGGTATTTTATATGGAAGTTCATTTTAGTTCCATTAGAAGTCAAACTTATAAAAGTGAAACTACTCAGAACCAGTTCAAATTTTCTTTCTGACATAATTTTTTTTATAAGGCATGGCATGTTGCTTTATGAGCATATCATTTTCAAAATTGCCAAAATTACCATATTTTTTACCAAAAATATGCATTTTCCAGAATTTTTCCAAGTTAATCCATATCCTGAGCCTTAATTATAATTCAACTGAAAGACCATCCCACCCCTCACAACATACCATGAAATCACCTCCCTACTCATTTGTGGAAATAATAGTAAGTGTCCGACAATAGGCACTATTACCCTACATCAAATAGCAGATATTGCACATACACATAGGCCTATTTTGTTAATCACATTGTTTTAATTTTTGGTCATTCTTTTCAGATTATTGAGGTTAACGACACCTTTGAAGTTAATGAACAAAGAAGACAACAATTTGACGATCCACCGACAGTCACTTTGAGTGACATAAAGAACTCCCCCAAATCTAAGCTAGTGACAGTGAATGGACAAATAGAGAAGGTAAGTCTTAATTGTGTCTAGATGTTCTTCAGAGCCATTGAAACTTGATTGACAATTTTTGAGATACCCATTTAAGTCAAAGTCAAATGCTCTAGGGGCTAAGTTCCAAAGAGAGTGGACCATTTATCAAAGTCAAATTTTCAATAGAAAAATACATCAAATATTATTGGGTAAATTGTAAATAAATATCCTATTATCACCATAATTGTGCTCTCAAACATGTGATTTGCACTACCAAAGAAATCCAATCAATATAAATGCAGTCACGAAAACCATATTTGAATCTTGGTGCAAAGGAAATTTGATTCAAGTGAAAGTTTTTTTGATACAATTCTTTTAGCTTTTTGTTTGACATGTGGAAGTGCATTTTGTTTTTCCATCACACCAGGCACTCAATATAGGATTTCTTCAGCTCCTGTGCCCTTGTTTTTTCAGCCAAACCAGAACTAGGGTAAAAAGCTCTCTAGTCCTGCTTATAAATAAAAATCTTGTGGCCCACTTGTCTACATCATTGTGACACAAAATCTAGGTATAGAATAACAGGTTCTATGTACTAACCTCATGTCAATCAAAAGAACCAGTGTGAATGTTGGCAATTCTTTATTAGATTCCGAAATATTTAAACAAAAATGTATTTTACATCATGCACATTCTATGATCCATCATAAAATTCTCAATATGATTTATCATATAAAAATTTATTTAATATGTAATGTATGTGCAATGTTCACAATTTTTGTCAATGCCCTTTATTGACCATCTACTATCCAGAATTGATAAAAAATGGATTTTTATACAACTTCATTTTATTTTATTTTCACAATCATAATGGTTAATACTCTTTTTTAGAATTGCTGATCATATGCAATTTGATGTAAAATAAGTTATTGTATTGTCGAATATAGATTATGAGAATTGCATAGTAAATGCTGAACAAAATTAACACTTCTTTAATTTAATCATCAATATTCAACATATCTACAGGTATACAACATTAGCAGTGGGTTGAGTCCAGTTACTGGACCCTGGAAGAGAAGAGACATAATGATACAGGATAACACTGATCCTGATGAACCGAGAAGAAAGAAAGTATGTCTGAAACTATGGGGCGAGACATCTGTTCTCGTAACAGGTGATGATGAGGGAGCAAACATTACTGTTAAAAACTGTATCATTGACGAGTTTCGGAAACAAGATGGTAGTGTGTCAAAGAACTTAGCATCAACAGAAATCATCGATATCACGGTAAGCTGAATACAATTAATTTTCATTACTTCCAGGTCTTCTTTGAGTTGAATGTGCAATATGCTAAATCATTGCATCAAAATAACCAGATGATGCAATGGTTGCATGTCATGAACTGCTCCCAAAAATGTCCCCCACATAAAATTGTAACAAAATACACCAATTCTGATTCAATGGTACATAGCCTTTATTGAGTTCATGTTGCACCCATGATGTCAGGGCCATCAGAAGCAAATAAAAAGTGGTACAACCCGATTTGGGGGTCTGGGGTGAAACCCCCAGCGGGGTTTGAAGGAGCAGAGCCCCTTATGGGGGAGAAAGGGGAAGTCCAAGCACTTTTGAAAATTAAATGTACAATTTCAACAGAACTACAAACTGCCAAACAATGACATTAAAAATCAAATGATCAACCATAAAACCTTCCTTTATCTCTTTCCTCCCTTTTCTTCTCCCTTTTCTTCTCCCTTTAACTCCTCCTTTTGCAAATCATAGTTGTGGCGATCGCCCACTGCTTAAGTCCTAACTGTATGGAGTCCTAACAGACATGGGAGTCAAAACTAGACATGATTTGGCTAAATCCGGATCGCGTTTTAATTGGATGTATTATCACAAGCTTGAGCATGTGTGAGCTAAGGGTCAAGTTGTTGTTCAGATTACCGCGGGCATGGGTTAAATGAGCTACCGACTGAGCATGCAGGCTGACTTAGGCCTACCTCTGGTGATCAATATGAGATATCTCACAGATCTGAGGTAGGGTTACCCTACTCATGATCAATTTCTTGTGAATAGGGATTTTTCCCGAATCTAGTTTTTGTTTTCTTTTGTGATTTTTTTTTCAATTTTTTGTTCATTTTTTTAAATTAAGGCTGAAAAGTGGTGCAATCATGGCCATAGCGGTTCCGACAGGCCTGCATGATGTTATGCAATTTTGAAAAGCTTAAACTTCAAAGATTTCATAAATGGCTAACTCCACAGAAATGGGACATTTTCATGAATTTTAAAAGTTCATTCAATACTTCCAAGTTAGTGTTTCCTGTAAAGTAGACTAACAAGGCTTTCAGAAACCAACCTTGTTTTTTGCCTCGCATAATTTTATACATTTTTATGACAATTTGAAGTTTGGGGAATTGGAACAGGTTTGTGTATCCCTAATTTTGCAGGAAATTGTTGATCTTATGAGTATTGCTGATCCTAGGGTACATGCACAAAAGTATGTATTAAAGTGGTTTAATTTCAGCTTTGATATCTTTACTGCAATTCCAGAACAAAATTTAAATCCACCAGTAACATTATAAATGTATACTATGGCCTTCAAATATCGGTATTGAAATGTCCCGTCTGTCACAGAAAAACATCAAAAAGTTGTTTATTTTCTATATTTTAATATATATTTTGTTCAAAACTTAATTCCTATCTCCTATCAAGTAGGCCTCATATAGAAAACAAAGTAAAATTGTTCACTGACATTTAGTATAGAAAATATTCCATCTCAAAATGTGTCCGTCTGTCACGTTTTAGCATTCTTACCATATAGAATTACAATCAAATGGGGGGAAATTTTCAAGTCAGAAATTTTTAGTTTTTTACTTCAGATTCATATTCTGCACTAAATTTTGGCTGATAAAAATGATTTCATGCTCATGATGACAATTAAAATTCCATCTGGCAGTCAAACCATTGTAAACTCTAAAATTTGATCATATTTATGGGTACTGGATGTTTGAGGTTGACTCCCCTTGCATAAGAGGCCTCAAATGATGTTAAGGTAATATTTTATCATGATTAGATGTTGTTTGTAATTTCTGTGTGAAAATAAATCCCACAAAGTATATTTGAGCAACTCGCCATTGCTCTAAAGCAGTGGAGTAGCGTCATAGGGGCACGGGGGGCACATGCCCCCAATCGATCTGAAATTTTAAAAAATCCCATAGGAAAATTGCCGAAAAACGGCTTGTGCCCCCCAATCAGACCCGGTGCCCCCCAATCATGGCCGGTGCCCCCCCAATGTGATGACCCACGCTATGCCACTGCTCTAAAGAACATTGTAAAAAATGTTCAAAAATGGTCCCGTCTGTCATGACTTTGGCTAGCCCAGGTATAAAAATCTCAGCTTTTTATTTTTTGAGTATGATGTTTACTGAGAGTTTATGTACCAATGTTTAATTTTGACTGCATTTTTCAATAAATCTCACTTGAGAACAGATAGAGTTTTGCAAGAATGTACTTTTTCAAAAAAATGGGTGCTTTTTCCGTCCGTCTGTCACACTGTATTTCAATTTGCAACCATACAGCCATTGAATCACTTGGTTTCATCTTGTGTGTTTTAAATTAAATTATAACATATTCTCTTTGACTTAGAGTATAACAGTTTGGGATATGTCTTGTAGATTTTTTTGTTGAGGCATTTGAAAAAAAAAAAGAGCCTATCTAAATGTCCCGTCTGTCACGCTGGAGTTAGCTAAATGTCAAATTGAATTAAATTATACAGAAATATACAGGGTTGAACAACAAATAAATTAGCATGTTTGTTGTCATGGTGATCAAACCCTACATTTTCTTTTTCTGAAAGATATGTAGATCAAACTAAATATAGATTCAGAAAGACAATTCCATAGGCCCTTCAAACAAATCATGAACAAAGTTCTTGGTATCCGCTGGGTTAAACATATATGCTGTTCGTATAAAAATAATTTCATAATTTTTATGACATCATCAATCACAACTTTTTTTCCTTCATTTATTGTACAAAACTAATAACAAATTGAACTCCTCATCAAATTTCCTTTAAAAAAAGTACTTTTACATAGATGTAGAGTGATTTAAACAACTTACAGATATATGCCACTTAAAAATTATGCAGCATTACGTGCACACTTTGTACAGTAGTATATAGAGAAAACGGCCTTAATTAGTACTTCTTAGGTAATTAATTAGTGACATCTCATAGTGGTTACTCATTCAGTGGATGTTTTAAGGTATCCTCTGTTCTTCCATAAGGCCCAGGGTGATATGAATGAAGTAATCATTATTATTTGCATACAGCATAATTTCATTATGAAAACATTACAGCTAACATGCCAGTTATTAGCTCAACTGCCCAATCAAATATTTTAATGAAAACCCATTCTCAAGAATTATAATTTAATATAAAGATGAGAACCGAGTCACTTAATTAAACTTGGAGGTCAGTGATGGATAAAATCAATTAAAGCCATGTCCAAAATCTTCTTATAATGTAAGATATTATGGAAATGCTGGTAAAGTAGTCAGTTTAAGTCACCAGGATGGTATTTCTGCTCAGTGCTTGAGCCACAAAGTCCTATCTGCATAATATAAATAAATGATGACACAAAATGTTTGAGCCAAAAGGTCCCATCTGCCTGGTGGGACCTTGTAGCTCTAAAGAAAGTGGCTAAATGCAGATAGGCCATAGCTATTTTTGGTGGTATCAAGCCCAAATGGTATTTTAAGCATTAGTTTGTACTATGAGAGCTGTTGTTTTTTGTTTATTTGTTTTAAGAAAGTCGATTTCCAAAATACTTTTCACCATATAACACTAATGTATAGATCTTTGTTCAGAACAAAGTTGTAGCTAAATTCTATACAAACTAGAACAAAGTTAGCTGTGAAAGTATTATAGTTTGGAATAATCGGCATTGCATTTATGTACTCAGGTTAAACAAGATCAAGATGAAGAAGTGCAGATTCAGGATGGGGATTACACATACAAAGTTATTGGTGCATCTGAACAAGAAGGGTGAGTACACCGTATGCCTAATATTAGGTATGTCCACTCCAATCAGCACAGGCAAAGCTACTCATCCACAAGGCAGTAACATAAGCATAATAATTATTTTGATAAAACTTTTACTGCACAGCTGCTGTACATGCAGTTTAAACAAAACTAGAGCAGTTCTCAGCTTTTGTGATTCTCAGCTTTTGACTCGGAGGCTGGTGATGGGATGGTTGGTGAGTTAGTGGGGATGTTGGTGGGAGGGATGTTCTTTTGGGTATAAGACGGATCTTCTCAGAACACTGTGTGATCGGATATTCGGTTTGAATGTATTTATCATATTATCATGATGTTCAGATTGTCGTTCGTGAAAATATGGGTTTTTATGACAAAATTTGTGGACAAAAATTTAAAATTTAGTTTGTTTGAATGAAATCTGAATATGTCGTATTTCATTCCAATGCATTGCTATGGGTTATATTGTACTAAAGGGGTTAGGGTGAGTTGGGCACCCAAAAAGGATGGACGAATAACACTTTTTCAAAAACTGCGCTACAAATTTGATAGTTACTTCACTACCCCTTGCCCTACAGCAGTGGTTGTCTGGTTGATACCTCATTTTAAGCCTAATTTAATACAGATTCAGTTTAGAGAAACATTAAATCATATAGTAATTATGTACAATTATGGCATCACTTAGCATGCAATGTGCCAGGGGTGCAGGTGGATGCAGTATACATGTTGAAGACATCGGATATTGCAACTTGATTTATGGAGTGATTAAAGAATTAAAGTTTAATAAGCTCATGTGAACACTAGCTTATATGTTGAGTGCATTTCCTCCAAATTTGGCTGATTTCTTGCATAAAATTGTAAATTGTTAGAAGTTATCAATATCTACAACATATCAAAAATATGTTTTGGACTATTTTTGACATGTTATGGAAAAGGTGTCCACCTTACGACATGCCACCATGTGATGATCTGTCATGTACATTGTATGATCAAAAGTTTACCATTTACATTGTTTGTGTATCAAACATTGTATGCTTAATAACACCCATTCTTATTTTTCTGCAGAAACATTGTTATGGTCACTAAAAACTTTGAAACAATCCAAGTTTTGAGAGACATATTTTTGGAACTGAACACATCCTTGTCAGATTTTGTAAACTACGCGCCCTTGGAGGTGGTTCTCACATATCAGAACAATCAGCAAACGCACATCAGGATGATCAGAAGCGAACTGCAAAACAAGCAACAGCAAGTGGAAGATCAGAGTGGAAGTAAGAAACAGGCAACAGCTAGTGGAAACAAAACAAGCAAACCAAAGAAGTGAAATCTGCTGTGACAAGTAAAAGACTGTTAACTACGTACAACTGTATTTACGTTTTTGAATTGTTATTTTACAAGGTAGCCTGTATTTAAATGTTTTTGAAGTAGTATTTTACAAGGTAACCTAGCTGTATTCTCATTTTTGAAGTTAGTATTTTACAAGGCAGCCTGTATTTAAATGTTTTTGAAGTTGTATTTTACAAGGTCGCTTGTATTTATGTTTTTGAAGTAGTATTTTACAAGGTAGCCGTATTTATGTTTTGAAGTAGTATTATGATAACTCATCTACTTATATAGTACTTGGTACACTGCAACCTCCACAGGGTGATACGTTGTTGGCAATACTGATCTGTGACACACATTTATTCCCTGGTGTTCAAAAGGAACACTTGTACATGTATATAGAACAGTGTCACAATTTCAAACACATGTACAATGTAATGAGCAGAGACAATAACATGTATAGAATGTGCAGTAACATCATGTACCCGTGACTTGCATTCCTGAACTATGGCAAATAGCAAAAGTAGCGGTACTATTAAAGCGCACAATTTAAGACTCAATTTACTTTGGCTCATTTCATGAAACTTTTATAAGAAAAGGAGCAGATAACAATCTATTTCTGAAAAATAACACAACTTCATGTGAGACGTGAAGTATGTATCTGTTTAGAATACATAATATTATTAATAGAATGTTTTGGACACTTGTGAAAAACCAACAAGCAAGATTTAACATGTAAAAAGATCAATGTCAGAAGAACACCATTGAAAGTGTCAAGAAGGCTGATGATATAATATCAAAATTACCAGCATGATGATTTTTGATATGCTGTTGAGTTTGATATATCATCAGCACTCTTGATACAAGATTAGAGTAATTAGACTGGTGTATTTTTTGTGTTGTGGCTTATCAGAATAATTAATTTCACACTTTGCAGTGCTACTCTAGTACATGTATGACTTTTAAAAAACGTTCAATATCAGGGTCAATTCAAATTTCTTAATCTTATCTTCCCTGATCCAACAGATACCTGTTGTTTCTCAACGTTATAGTTACTGCACTATGATAGGCCTAATTGTGTTGTCAACTTGAAGTATCATTATAGTAATTTTTAAAAAGTGCAACAAGTGAAAAATCATGTGATGTTTACTGTTCAGGGATAATATACCCTATGTGTCATAATCCAGTACATGTCAATTATACATGTAGGTAACAAACCGATTAGCACCAACAACAAAAGGTTTCACTTATTCCAAAGAGCATATAAATAAAAATTCTCTGCATTAAATGACCAGTATTTGCACACAGATATGTACTCTTTACTCCTTCAAAGTTGGTTGCCGGAGCTTTGTTGCTCACTCTCTTCCGAAGTGGTTGAGAGATCTGGGTTCCAACAGAAGAGAAATGAAGACAGTTAGCAGGGCAGTGTCAGAGGATCCTGAATCAGGAACTTCATGGATATGGTCCAAATAGTTATGTCCAAAGGAGCAGATAGTTTGACTGTGTATTCCATCATTATATCCCCTGAGTAGAATCAGTCTGCATTAACATTCTCATCAGAAACAGTTATTGTAAAGCATCCTGGGGAAGTGGTTGCAATGGTACCTGTTTTTTGTCATCCTCATCACCAGTTGGATAGATAGAGTCACTTTCTCTATTGGTAGGCTGGGCCTTTCCGGGCTGGTGCTCCAGTGTGCAGTATCATTGCATCTATCTTTCCCCACCCTTCTTCACCAATCTTTACAGCAGATGCTAGAATTGGAGTTTCTGTTTATTTGCTCACCAGTGTGTAGTGCTGTTTACACTGCTACCCCCCACCTCGAAGGAGTCTTGATTGTAAGAAACCCAAAACTCCCTAAGACAAGTGGCAATCATTTGACGATCACGCTGGTAATAGCACAATCATGATCTGTGTATTTTCAACTCTTCTCTGCATAGAAAATGACCAATATTTGCACACATATGTTAAAGTACTCTTTATACCAAACACTTGCCCATTTTTAAGGAATTAAATTCATCATAAAAAAGCACAGGACCTCCACATCAAATTGTTTATTGAATTTAATAAAAGTCTGAGCAAAGAAGCAGAACATGTATTGTTAATAAACATAAAGTCAATTAGCAATGATTACTCAAAATCAATGTCTCAAGATTAAATTAACCAACTTCGTCTGTAAATAAAGCACCCCTATGTAATGCAACGACTCAAGCATGTCATTTTGTCAAAACACAAACAGGTGATCATTTTGTCCATTCACGTGTCAATGAATGTGCAGCCCATTTGTTTCTTTCCCATGGAGACAATTTCTTAATTGGACATGTTCTTGGTAAAGAGTGTAATTATTGTAGCCATTGTGTGTGCAAAAAAAAATTCATTTATAATATATAAAGTATGCAGAGAGTTTGGAATAAGTTAAACGTTTGTTTTCCTGCTTACTTTAATTGTTCTTCAATTTGTTTATTCTTGTTACTTTTAAAATGTTTGTTATTACCTTACGTATTTAATGAAAAGTGTTTTATTAGAGAAATGCTAAAAATTCATTTGGTGGTTAGGAAACTGACACACTTAAAGGTGAACCTCATTGAAAATAAAGTTATATATCAATGGAAAGCTTATGATGTCAGGAAGCAGAAAAGAATATTTTTTATTTGCATAGCGTACCAGGCTAGACATAATCTCCATGCAAAGATTGGATATTGGCACCCCCTAAATTACAAAACGAAATCGTTCAAATTGGGCGCTTTCGTTGATGACGTCAGCCCAGGGACACACAGTTACTTCCGGGTTTGATTGTAAACACAATGTCCGTGTATTACTGTGGCATGCATCGGGCCAATGCACGAATTCAGTCATTGTCAACTTACTTTACATGAAAACTATCTTCAATAAAATAAGAATAACATGAAGGAAATATCATGATCAAATTAAGAATGAAGTTCCTGAATAAAGTGTGTGGATTTAAAAATGGGATAAGTGCTGGCCGAGGTGATTTGGGATAGGCCAAGCCATCGACGATATGCATAGGGAATATTACAGTAAAGCACGAAGAGCGAAGATTCGCCGAAGAACCGGAATGAAAACAGATTACAAAAAATAACTGCTAGTGCTACCAGTACAGATCGTCACACCAAGTTGAGATGAACTTATCACAATGAGAAAATGAAGGAATAGAATAAGGTACATGTACAGGATTTTTTAATGATTTCTTAGCTTTACAACCAGTCATGGCCGGTCATGTATGATAGGCGAACTCGTATAGATACATACGGGATGAGCTCAGTGACTGCACTGAGTCTCACTACGCCGAGTGTTCAGTATCCGCGACTGTACTGCCACTTGTAGACAAAATGACCGATTTGATATTCACATTCTGATATTTCCAACTTATTGCTACTTCATCAGCAAAATTTATTCCTGTAAATGTTCCAAATATAAGGGAACGATTGATCAAATCCACTGAAACACCCCATGAAACACAGAGGACGAAGCCCCGAAGCGAGTCGCTGTGTTTGTGCATATCCGTCCCTGCAATTCAGCAGCAATTTACGCATCGTATTCGGTAATCCATAAAACATGAATGTTTCACTTTTTCAGTACCGTACACTGATTGTACTATCATTAAAGAATCATGACACAAGTGACAATATTTTAATTTTATTCAGATTTCAGAATTCCATCAAATAACGGCATACTTAGCCTAAATTGTATTTATTTTATAATAAAGTATCTGCCCGAGTATCTGTTTCTTTCAATCGCGATTGTGTGGAAAGAATGTATTACCGCAATACGCTAAATATGAAACCTTTTATGGGCTGGATTTGATGAAATCGGCGGTTTTTTATTAATTTTTTAATTACTGCAAGACGATATTTTTTTAAATCAGACATTTTAAAATGAATCAAGAATATATAGGGAATGTCACAAACAACTATTTAATTTGTTATTCGATCATATTTATTCAGTCCATGACATGCACGGTAGCAGCATTTGCGCATGGGATTGATCCCAGCGCGAAATTCAAACTCAATTACCCAGTTATACCCAGCCAGTTATGACTGATTTTGTCAAAAATGTACGGAAAATTTATGTGTTGACAATAATTCTATTATTTCTAATATATATAGAAGGAACCAGCAATTTGAAGATTCCTCTAATTTCAAGCTTTATTGTGAAAATCAGACTTGCCGGGCAGCTTGCAAAGTACAGGAAGCAAGTCTTGTTTACATGTTTCCGAGTAGGATCACGTGACTGCCAACCCTGAGCTTACGTCACGAGCATTCCCAAGGTCATAGACTATTGATTTGGGTGCTTTTTGGGCGCCTTAAAAAAGACCAAAAATTCAATCATTTTTTTAATTTTTCAGCTTTATTAGCCATCAAAAAAATCGGAAAAAATAATTTTTAATATCCTGACATCATAAGCTTTCCATTGATATATAACTTTATTTTCAATGAGGTTCACCTTTAAGAATTTCATACCTTCATAACAGTGTTATTAACTAAAAATAATGTTTCATAAAGGATTGGAACAAAAAAACCTTACATATTATACATGATATCTTTTGTGATATTACAATAAATATGTAAAACACATCAGCAGACGTTGTGTTTCATAGTTTCTGTTTACAGAATTTTTTACATAGAGAACCTAGAAATTAATATTAACAAATAACTGGAAACTAAGCTCTGTAAGTCAATGAAGGGGAGAACATGATGTTTTGTTATAAGTCGAAGTTATAGCAAGGGCTTTAATGTTATCAAATACGGCATTAATAATTTTCTACTTCTTGATTTTCAATATAATATGTGCTCAGATCTCAACGATAGTTTTCTGTGTTTGACCCATTTCATGGTTAATGTGCACAAATGGTTCTCATCTTTGCAAGTAATGCTGACCCATTGAGCTAATAATGGACAAAATAATTTGTATTCAGGTTGAGCCTATTCTATGATTACTGTCAGAACACTATTTAGTGTTACATTTTAACATGTTTCCTGTATCATGTGCCTGTAAAATGACTTTAATTTAAATCCAGGCTTTAAATATTCTACCCAAGTTGACATACCGTAAAACCTCGTCTACAAGCAGTGCTTCTGATGAAAGCTAAATTAATCCAGGTGCCATTATGTAGTTTGAGCAAATAAATAACAGATCCAAGTATATACGAACAAGTATTATTGTAAGACCAATTTTTTTGTATTGGCATAGTTACGCTTGTTTTCGTATTAAAGGCCCATTCAGTGATTTGCTCATCCGGACGATCGTAAAATCATCAAAATTCAGATTTTGGTACCTTTGTAATTGGCATAGATGTGCTAACATAGCCTGCTAGTGGTTCGGTCGAAAGCCGTGTATTTTAAACAAAATAAAGCATTTACATGAATCTGGACTTTTGATACTGACAGTACAAAAAGTCCGACTCGAGATCGAAAGAAGCTCACTCTCCACCATACCAACACGCGTTGCGTATTGTTTCTACTACTTATTACATCAGTAGCTACTATTTTAAACAAAATACACAATTTTAACTGTTTTTCATATTTGAATTGACCGTTAGTTTGCCTCGGTGACGTTTAATTGCTTATTTTGTTTTCTACTACAAAAATTAAGCGTCTGTTTTAAATCAATTTAGACTCTACTTCCCCGTGTTAGAAACACTGGACTAGGAAGTTTTTCTTTTCTTTTGGTGGCGCACTGTACGAAAATCTCGATTTTCTCGAGTCGATCTGAGTTGAAGTAGAAAACCTTTCTAAAACTTCTGTTTTTGACTAATTTGTCGATGTATTCAGGGAAAAGTGGTTTAATGAAATTCTGTAGACTTATTCTTTATTTCTAAGCAACTCTGACAAATTTCCATTTTTTTCCATGTTCCTGTGAAATCACTGAAAGGGCCTTTAACTTAGCTTTCATCAAAAACAGTATGTATGCTTGTAGACGACGGTTTACAGTATTGTATTCAGACTGTCAATACGAAAAACATATATATGGAGGAAAAATAATTATAGATGCAGACTTTCTCACATGTATTGTTAAACATTAAAGGATTACTATTAAATGTTTTTTATATGTAAATGGGACATTGCAAGCAGATTTTACAGCTGTTTAAAGAGTTAACACTTGTTCATTTGTGTGCATTGAAATATTTGGCACTTTTCCATTTAACAAAAAAATCCTAGCAATGTTATTAAATTAGTTGTAGATTCAATAAGAACTTAGAAGTTAATGAATGAATAAATAAACAAAACATTTTGTTAGCATTGGCCTATTCTTAGGCCCAATTACGAGATTAGTTCAAAATCATTTAAACTGGCCGGCCTGTTCAGTAAATTGAGTAATGTCATCTTGATAAATTTTTGTCCTGTGAAAGGAAAAGTACTGTACACGTCAATGCACAAAATTGATCCAATCTGATTTTTGTACACATACTTTTTATTCAGAAAAGATTCAATACTAGCACGTAAATTAAACTGAACTTATGCTTGCATTAAGTTGTATTATATTAAATACATGTGTAAATGTTAAAAGAGATCTATAGACCACTTCACAAGTGACTTCATTACCTTGCAGTTTACCAGCAGTGGCTATTGTTCTTTGCCCGGCAGTGTGCACGTGCATCCTATTTTGATCAGCACTCGTGCATTTAAAATTGCCGCCACACATCATATAGCACAAGAAGGCCATTGAATAGTATAGCAGTTCGTTCATGCATATCGATAAACATTAGGGTAAAGTGGTCTATACGAGAGATAGGTAAATTATTATTAACAGTTTTGGTCTATGATAAGCCTACTAGAAGCTTTTGTGTATCATGCAAGTAGTTCGTTGATTCAATAGGTTGAAGTATATTCTGTCACAGAAAGTAAAGACGCACTATGCGCATTTCAGATTTCCTGCAAAGTACTCCGTTTTAAAAATGTACCCGGGAAGATTCCTGAAATAAATACACACAATTTATGTTCTTCTGTAAGGGGCTGTGCAATAATTATGAGCCTCCCCGGGGGGTAAAATTTCCAAACGGCTCGCCAAAAATCGCTTGCCCCCCCCCTCTCGACCGGCCAAAAATCGCTTCCCCCCTCTCGGCCTGCCAAAATTCTTTGCCCCCCCCTTGCACATGCCAAATTTTTAGGATCCCAATTTTCAAACCTTAAATGGTCTAGATAGATGTTGCGAGCGCAGCGAGCAGGAAAATTTGCATATTTAAGCGTTTCCGTGCTGTTTTCCTAAGCCTTTTAGAGCGTTTTATATAAAAGGCGCCCCATGAATGGGTGCCAAAAATCGTTTGCCCCCCCCTCTCTGCTTGCCAAAAATTGCTTGCCCCCCCCCCTTTTGGCTCGCCAAAAATTTCTTGCCCCCCAATTTTACCCTCCCCAGGGCTCATAATTATTGCACAGCCCCTAACTAATGGCAGTATTTACTATATCATAAATATATTTTCACATGGAAGTGGATTAACCTGTACTATGTTTTATATTTGGAAGTACTGTATTTTTACTCTGTGGAGCAGAATTGACGTTAAACATAGAAATGTCTTTTCTATTTGATCTGAGCACATTTCCGGATGAAAGCACATGTGAAATTGTACATTAAGTGACACAAATAAAATAAAAATATCTCAAGGTTAGTAGCTTCTTGTAAGCCCTTCCTCAGGCTGTGACGAATAAAGCTGCATTGAGGCTGTAGCGTTAATTGCTGTACAACTTGGAACTTGAAGCTTGCATTGAGTTACATTATTGACAGTTTCACAAGGGTTGCAAACAAGAGGTATAATTTTATTCTTACCCTCATACTTAAAATGAAAATTACAGCACCCTATGCTTTAATTTAATTGCTGTTATTTTACAAACATTAAGTTTTAGTCAAGCAAGAGAATACAAATTGTTGAGTGACACGGGTATGAAAATCTGATCACGCAATCTAAATCGCCTGAAAACCTGTTGCGTACTATTATAATGAAAAGGTAACATGTAAACCAATTTTGAGAATACTCGTTATTGCAACCCACCGTGAAACTGACTAAACTTTTTGCAGGGCCGGCCCCAGGCTGTGGGGTAGCGAAAAAACTGAAAAACGAATAACTAGTGCGAAAAAACTGAAAAACGAATAACTAATGCGAAAAAACTGAAAAACGAATAAGGCCAAGTAAATAAAAAAACATGTTTCTCGTCCCCTCCCGCTTCCTTTTTTAAGATTTTGCATTTTTATTTTTATTTTGCAATCTTTCTGTCATAACTTTTTGTAAAGATAACAGAGAGTTGCAACTTCTTCTTATAAGCCTTCACAATAGTATTAGAAACATTTGTGAAGTGTTTTGTGATGACTAGAGGGGTTGACATCTCAAAACAACAAAATAAAAAGAGCCTCTTCATGTTTTTCAGCCTTAATCTTTACGCTATAAAAAGGATAAAAAGCGTCTAAATAGGGCAATTTAGGGCATTTTTTCAATAAAAAATAAAAAGCCCCTCTTCCTCCTATTTTTCCAAAACCTGGACGAGAAACATGTTTTATTTTTTACTTTGTTTAACTAGTGAGCACAAAACTATGATACACAGCTATGAAGAAAGTAATGTGGACTATCAGCATCTTGATTCTACTGAATTCACTTAAGTACCAGGGTAAGTACCAAAGCAAGTTTGAAATCATAACACTGAAGTCAGAAAAGCTCAAATTTTGCTTATCTGAAACACAGCGAAGCAATGACCACGATGAGAGTGAATACTTAAATCTGTGTAGTTGACTTACGCAGTGACGTTTACCAGATCAACTACCACTTACATATAAGTTCTAAGCACACACAAGAAAGATGTATAGGTATAATTGAAAACACATGAAAGAAAGATGTATACTTGCATCAAGTGAAAAAAAAGGACCTGACATGATTTTTATCACCCGCACATTAAGCACATCTATTCAATTTTGGCAAAATGTGCATAGTACTCTGACCTATCGTTTTTATCAATGCAACTTTGTCACTCCTGTGAAAATTGTCTCTAAAAATCTGTTCAAAGTTTCAGATACTGATTCGATTTGACACCCCGTGAATGATTAAATGCATCACCTTATTCAAGGCTAATGATCTGTTCATAGTTTATATTCGAGATCGAATAAATCTCATCAGATATCCGCTCTCTATGGACTGTGATGTCATCGAATAAACCTTTATTTCAATTCTCTTGATCAATAAAAATGACCAACACCCAATGATGCCTACTCCTATCTTAAGCATAAATAAATTGTCAACGATACTTCTATATAACTTTATTAAAAAATCAACCTAGAATCAAAAATAGAATCGTGCTATGATTAACTTTTTTCTAGCGTTCAAAACTGTCCATTTGAAGTGTGTCGTATTTTTGCGGATACAAGCCGTAATGATTTACCATTGTGAAATATTTGACATATCTATTCTCTTTCGTATTCGTATAATCAATTTTGTCATCAACCGACATGATAAAATCCCAAGTATGACTTCATAATTTACTGCATGTTAACAACATTACCTTAGATTTGATGAACGAATTCGATCTCGAGTATGAACAGACCCTTAGACTAGCATAATAACTACGAACCATTTACATAGTTGTGTAATATTCTACTTGCCATTTTGAATGAATGGTTCTACAAAACTTCTGCTCCACAATATCTATAGAAGATAATTTTGACCGCCCACCCCTCTCCCCCCAAAAAACTACGAACATTCGAAAGAACTGCCGAACGTTTTCTCTGAACAAAGGTGTGTACCCTTATCATTTATATTGGTATTTTATTGACAACTTCAAGAATGTAACCAGTGCATGAAACCCTGATAAGTTAAAGGCGAACCAAGTCTAGGTACAATTTACGTCTACACTTCAATCGCAACCTGATCAAGAGTCCCTCTTTTCAATCGCATAAGTTACTCATCGAAGATCCTACTACTACCACGAATTAGAACACTTGGACCATAATACTACATGTACGGTGAGTCTTTAAAATATATTTTTGATCAGATTTCAGATTTTTCCCCTGGGAAAAGCAAAACTTGATAATCGCAATTAAAATCCCAATACGTTTACAAAATAAAGGTTCAATTAATAAAATAAGTATTAACATTATTTATCAGGTATACTAAAGTTAGTCGGATTTGAACTGATCTAGATAAACCATCAAACTGTATCAAATAGTTTTACAATTTTATCTGTATTTCAAAATTTAAATTGTTTGGCAATGGCTTATTCCTGAGAAAGCGTCATAAGTAGGAAGTTACGTATCTTTAATGTGAAAAATTATATAACATTTCTTTATTCTTTATTAACTCTCACAAGGCATGGGTTGACATGAAATACAGTTACCAACAATAAAGTTGACCTCAACTAACGGAATAGAGATTCAGAGATTCCCTTAACTTTGTTTCTATGTTACTTCAGGTGGTAACCATTTAGTACTTGAAGCAACGAAGTTCATTGCTGAAAATGTCCATGAAATTATGACCCACAATAAAAAATTCTTTTGAGCTTAAAGTAATTTTCGACAACCCAATTAGCTACAATCAGCGGGAAACGATTATTTTAAAACGTAGATATTGACACCTGGGCAGACTTACAGTACAGAGTGCTTCGTGGCATACCATTTTACTGGAATCATCGAGAGAAATTAATACTACTAATACTGATTATGATACAATAGCTAACTTTGTGTTTCATCTATTTAAAAGTAAAAATATATTTCATTTGTGTAAATTATACCGATTGATATATAAGTACTTCTTGATCTGATGATTTTGTTGGAATTTGTCGTTGCATTTTGGAGATATTATACTTTGAATAACATATTTAAAATAAATACTTATTGATTCCTGATCATTTGATTAAAAATAAACATGCTTTCACACATTTCCCATTCAAATCACGTCATCGTCAATGTTATTACTAGTTGATATGTCTAACGCCACCAAGCCAGTTTTGTGATAAAATGGTGAAAAAATGTCCTTAAAAACCCGATTATTCACAGAAACGTGCTATTCTCATTAGTTAATATTCTGGCATTCTTAGCAATTTGAATATATAAACAAAATTGCCAATATATTTCAGCAACATGATTAAAAAAATCACAATTGAATACATTAGCCATGTTAGGAGAACAATGATTCTGATACAGCCTGTATGTAGATCATGATGTCAAATTATTGTTTACCTACGTCAAACATGACAATAGTTCGACACTAGATACGTATTGTCTTTATGGGACAGAAAGGTGATCATGGTGATTCGAGAACATAAAAATTATTAGCCCTATGCAAAAAATTTATATATGAGTACGTTTTCGTAGAATAATTTAAACGTGTTAGTCGACCGTAACGTCCAATTTTATGGGACTTATTGTGTAACTGGTTCCGTATGGTATATAGAACGCATTTATTTTGCCAAGAGTATTCAAATAATACTAGTTCAAAGCGCATACAACCAAGTCCCGGGTAACGCTAAATGTTACACAAAGTTTCTTATAACGAAATTGAAAGTCTAAAACAGATTTTGTGAAAGAGACTAATTACTATAGCGGCTAGACTACGTGCAGTCCCGCTTACGCATATCTTATTACGAACATTAACTTTTCGTTTACGACACGAATACGTGAAGTACTGGATGTGATCCAAACTTCATGAACCTCGGTTTACAAATATATTTACAACATTTCAAGAACTTTGATCTATTTTAAAGTTCAAAGAATATAATTCTTTTGTTACTAGCTCTTATAGTATTTTATATAGACTAGGCCTAGTTGTTTGTTTTAAAGTTACATTTGTTGCCTAACTTTTATAGTATTTTATATAGTTGTTTGATAAAAGTAAAATTTTTGTTACACTTATATTCATAAAATTGTTATTTTGTACTTTATATTGTTGTATTTCATACAGATAGTTAACAGTTTCAATAATCGTTTAACGTACCATTATATTAAGGTTTGAAGTTACTAGTTTTACTTAATCGCATTCACCAGCTTTGCAAATTCGTTTGCAAACTATCGTTGATATTCATCTTAATATTGAAAACAATTACATTTTTGCTTTAAGACATTATATCGTTGTACCTGAAATAAATAACAATGCCACGTCGTTCAGCAAAGTCACGTGCCAGAAAGAGCTACTACGCTAGCAATCAAAACAAAACAACTTCTCATGATACTGAGAACAAAAATATATTATCTTATGATGTAAAGGAAAATGAACAAAATGTTAATAGAAATTATGATCTTAATATGGACGCAGTTGAAATCATAAGTGAAACCGGCATAAAAGTAAATTATGCAAAAAGAATCTTTGGGAATTTTAATCAAGGAGATTTCCAATTCAGTGCCGAATCCAGAGGCGTTCAGTGTTCGTGCAATGCACTAGCAATGCTTTGTTGTATTCAAACATTTTGCCTGAAATAACATCCAACAATATAGATAGCATTTTGCGATGCGGTGATGAGTTGTACAAAGTCACATCTGAGAAAGTTATGGCATCTGGTGAACTTCATAGTAGCAAATATTTATATCATGATCAATTGCCAACAAATTGCATCATTGAAACCTCATCATATTCAATTCATTACGAGAACGTAAGATATGGAACATTGGATGAACGTCTCGGTAGTGCATTTGAACCACTTGATGTTGAATTACAACAAGCGTTCATTGTGTCAAACACGAACATTTTGATATTTGGTTCTTCCATGATGGCAATCTACAAGGATACCACAACTGGATATTATGTATTTTGTGACTCGCATTCACGTGATGAATTCGGTTTTCCTACATCCGAAGGCACTGCTGTTGTATTGTTTTTTGAAAATATTGACAATTTGCATAATTACTTACAAGTGTTAGCTACCAAATTAAACCTGAACCCAAGAAACTTTGCTATTCAGCCAGTATCTGTAGAAATAAACACTACTGAATCAAACTCGAATCTAAGTCATGTGCAAGTAGACATGGAAACTGAACCAGGATGCTCCACAGAGAATACAGTTACTGATTTGACATCCACAGATATGGATGAAATCACATTAAACCATAGTCATATTGAAGAAAACGTAATAAAACCACGTAGACTTTCAAGGTACGACAAATGGTTCGCAGGTCTGCCAACAGATACACAAAATGAAATTCGAGCCCGAAAAAGGAAAAGATCGAAAGAACAGTATACATCACGAGAATATGCAAACAAAAAGAAACAACAATCAAAAGAATCGTACCAAAATCCTGACAAGGCGGACAAAAAGAAACAACAATCAAAAGAATCGTACCAAAATCCTGACAAGGCGGACAAAAAGAAACAACAATCAAAAGAATCGTACCAAAATCCTGACAAGGCGGACAAAAAGAAACAACAATCAAAAGAATCGTACCAAAATCCTGACAAGGCGGACAAAAAGAAACAACAATCAAAAGAATCGTACCAAAATCCTGAAAAAGGAGAAAAAAAACGTCAGGAAGCACGAAAACAATCAAAGAATCGTACCAAAATCCTGAAAGCAGAGAAACAAAACGTCAGAAAGCACGAAAACAATCAAAAGAATCGTACCAAAATCCTGAAAAGGCAGACAAAAAGAAACAGCAATCAAAAGAATCATACCAGGATCTGGAAAAAAAGCTGCCAAAAGGAAACTAGATTCAAGAAACAATCTGACATAGATAAGGTTGTTACAAAGTTTCAGAAATCTTGCAAAGAAGATCAGCAATTAATATACATTTGTCAAATTTGTCAACGTATATTTTTCAAAAAGCAGGTTAAAGCATTATATAGAGACAGATACGACCAATCAATTCTTAGGCAAAGTTTGTCAATCAACATCAATATTAACAATTTTCCTGTGATGATAGACAAACATGACAACAAAACTTGGATCTGTGATGCATGTCATCAAAACGTCATGTCCAAACACATCCCGAAATTAGCAACTGTGAACGGTTTAGCCTTGTACGAACAGCCTCTAGTATTGTCGCAGTTGAATATGCTAGAAAGACATCTTATTTGTCCTGCCTTACCATTTATGAAGATGATTCCGCTTATAAAAGGTGCCAAAAAAGAAATTAGCGGACAAGTTGTATGCGTCAAAGCTGATATCACCAATACTGTTCAATGCTTACCACGACTGCCAACAGATCAAAGCCTCATCAGAGTCAAATTGAAAAGGAAATTAGAATATAAAGGACACCATATGTGTCAGGATGTGAATCCAACTAAAGTGAGAAAAGCGCTATACTGGTTGAAGGTCAACAATCCCGAGTATCAAGATATTGACATAAACTTTGACGACTTTGATACTATGCTGGACGATCAGTTGCTTCGTAATCTACCTCAGCAAGATCAAGAGAGCGACGATCATACAGATGAAAGAATGTCCCAAGTAGCACCGACTGAAATTCCAACAATGAATGATGACATAGATGACAAGCACGATGATTCCAGTATTGAATGCATGGAATATTATAATAATGATGATTACTTGGACTATGATAATGATGTCAGCTATCACGTTGATGTTAACCCAAGCAGTATTACAGGTTGTAATGCAGATTGTACTGATACTATCAAACATGATGCAGAATATCCTATTGCAGAGTCATCTGATCTCAATATTGAGGATAATTTGAATGATAACATGCAAGATGGAAATGATGAACAATTTGGCAATGATCAGCAAGATCAAAGTGATCAAAACAACGAAAATGATATATCAGATGAAGTCGACGACATAACAAACACATCAGCACCATTATATTCGTTTCTACATCCCGTGGATTTTACTCAGTACCTTGCAGACAAACACAACGAATCAATATTATCCCTGGCTCCTGGTGAAGGAAACAGACCTGAAAAAGTTTTAAAAATGGAGGCAAAGTGCTTTCCTGCTGAATTTCCCGATGGTAGAAACACTTATACAGAAGAAAGAAAACAGAAACTATCACCTTCACGTTATTTTAATGCTAGACTGTTTTCAGCTGATAATAGATGGGCCAGGAATCCCGAATACACATTTTTCGCTCTCTATGCAACAGAGGTTGATCAGATTAATTCCAATGTATCTATCGCTATTAGAGTAGGATGTACGAAGACTGCAGATGGAAAAAAACTAACTGCATCTATGTTTCGAGATCATGAAGAAGTCAAGAAACTTATCAAAAGGGACCAAGGATATAGATTCCTTACTCAAATTAGAGGGACACCTGCGTACTGGGAAAAGTCAAAGCGAGATCTGTTTGCAATGATTCGACAGCTAGGAATCCCAACATGGTTTGTTACATGTAGCGCTGCCGACAGACGTTGGATCGAAATAGACAACGGTATTCTTATATCACAAGGAAAACCACCCATGACAGAAGACCAGCATAAAAACATGACATGGGAAGATCATTGTAGTATAATCATGTCCAATCCAGCAGCAGCAGCCAAAATGTTTCAACAAAGAGTGCGTACCTACATTAATAATGTGATTATGTCGAAAGCCAATCCAATTGGAAATGTCGAGGACTATTACTACAGAACAGAATTTCAACAACGAGGTTGGCCTCACATTCACATGGTGATATGGGTTAAAGATGCACCAAAGTCCAAAAAGGACGACCCTGATAACGACCACACAGTCACTGAATTTGTTGACAAGTATATTTCTTGCGAACTTCCACCAGAGAGTGACGAAGAACTACATGAAATAGTGACAACTGTACAAATGCATACCAAAAACCACACAAAGTCATGCAGAAAGACTGGAAAAGTATGTCGCTTTAATTTTCCAAAACCACCATCCAACAACACCTTTATTTGTAGACCTATTGATGGAATTGAAGGAAATGAAAACGATCCTAGTTACATAGCAGCGCTAGCCGAAAGAGGTGAAGAAGAAAAGAAAGCAAAAGAAACGCTAAAGAAAGTGTGGGAGCTTGTAGAAGCTACCGATGCAGATTTTAATCAAATACTCCAAAACGCAGGAGTCACACAGTCTGAATTTGAGGAATATTTAGCACTTGTTGCAAAGAAGAACACCATGTACCTCAAACGACGTGTTCAAGATCAATGGGTTAACAATTATAATCCTCATTTAATTCGCTGCTGGAATGGGAATATGGACATACAGTATGTGTTAGATCCGTATGCAGCCGCCATGTACATGCTTTCTTACATTACAAAATCCGAAAGAGAAATGTGTGACCTACTCAAACGTGCACAGAAAGAAGCAGCTGAGGGAAATGATGATGCCGTATCGGAATTGAGAAAACTTGGTACTGTTTACCTTCAACACAGAGAAATTAGCGTAATGGGTGCTATTTACCTAGTTTGCAGTATGCCCTTGAAAAAGTCGACACGAAATATTATATTTCTACAAACAGACATGAATGGGCAAAAGTTATCCTTACCATTAAACCAACTTCAAGAAAATGCAGGAAAATCTGAGCAAGTCTGGATGACATCGCAAATCGAAAAATATATAGGTAGACCAAAAACAGCAAAGTACAACAACATGTGCATGGCTACATTTTTCTCTAGTCATTACCAAGTATCAAGCAAATCAGACAACATCAATGCAAATGAAGAAACTGATGACGAAACAGATAGTGATGAAAGCAGTGACGAAGAGGAAACGCATAGTGAAGCCATGAATCAAGACAAAGCAGATAAATGTCAAAATAATCAAGTCCCCTGTGATGAACAAGCAACACAGAAACATACTAACTCTCGACGTAGCCATCAACCTATTATAAAGCTTCATACCTGTTCTGTCAAAATGCGAGAACGCACGCAAGGAAAGCCGGCTGTTATTCGCTATCCAAGAGTGTCAATGAAGAAAGATAGTGAGCGTTATCATATGAACATGCTACGCTTATATCTACCACACAGAAATGAGAATATCAAACCGACTTCATATGTTACATATCAAGATTATTATATGAAAGGTTACACACAAGTCAATGGCAAGAAAGAAAGAGTCAAAGATGTAGTTAAACATAATATGGCAGACTTTGAACCAGAAGATGAAGACATAGATGCAGCTTGGGATGCACTTCAAGATGCGATAGATCTTCAAGATGCATGGGCTGTTATAAATCCACAAGGTGAACAACAGCGCCTTGACGACGAAGTGGACCGTAACATAGTCCAAGATTCAGATGATGACTTTGTTGAAATACAAATACCTGAATTCCAGTCTCAAAACACATCTAACAAACACGATCAACCAAGGTGTGCAATTGAAACGTGCAACCCAGAAATAACAGAAGAGCAAGCAGAGTCTATGATGCGACAACTTAATGACAAACAACGGCAGCTATTTAATTATGTTTCAAAGTGGTGCGACGAGAAAACAAGAGATCGTAACGTACCCCCGTTTCATATTGTTCTTACTGGAGGTGCTGGAACTGGAAAGTCACATGTCATCAAATGTGTGAGTTATTATGCCCAAAAAGCATTTGCATCCATAACAGAATCTGTCGATGAAAGTACCGTTCTACTACTTGCTCACTTGGGAACAGCTGCTTTCAATATCTTTGGTCAAACGATTTGCACTGGCTTAAAAATACCCCCTAAATCACAAAAAGACTACAAACCACTTGCTGAACAGACTCTCAATACACTGCGTGCAAAATATCACCATCTTCAGCTAGTGATAATAGATGAAATTTCAATGGTTAGTACAACCCAACTGTCATATATACATGGACGTTTGCAGCAAATTAAGGAACATCTGATTCCTCTTACTTTGGCAATGTATCTATCTTAGCAGTGGGAGATTTCTACCAATTACCACCAATTAGCCCACCTAGACCATTGTGCTTTCCACACGAAGAAATCTTGAAAGATATCTGGAATCCTTTGTTTAAAATCGTTCAGCTTACAGAAATAATGAGACAAAGAGACGATGCTGTTTTTGCACAAATGCTCAACCGATTTCGCGTTCGCAAACGAAATGAACCGCTTCATGACGAAGACGAACAATTACTGCAATCAAGAAGAGTAAAAGACAATGTGCTCACAGCTCCTTCGAACGCATTACATTTGTTTTATGCTAACAAAGATGTTGATAACCACAATGCGGAAAAACTTGCATCGTTAAGCACCGAGAAGTATACTATCAAAGCTGCTGACGTTGACCAAAGCGATGGACGAATTATCAAAGTGCATGAAACCCCACATGAAACAACACGAATAGACGACACATCACTGACATCTTATCTAAAACTAGCTGTAGGGGCCAAAGTTATGCTCATAGCGAATGTAGACGTTTCGGATGGCCTATGTAATGGTGTTTCTGGTATAGTCAAAGGAATCGAATTCGGCAACTCGGAAAATATGCCAACCGTTGTGTATGTGAAATTTGACAGTGACCGAATTGGATTAAAATCACGAACATCACAATTTATACCACCTCACTATGCAGGATGTGTACCCATAAAACCTCGTAAAGAAACGTTCCGGGTAAGAGGAAAAACATACTCCACGACCAGAGAGCAAATTCCATTAAAACTCGCATGGGCTGTAACTATTCACAAAGTACAGGGACAAACAACCAACCAGGCCGTGATTTCTTTGAAAGGTGTCAAATCAGCCATGGCATATGTTGCACTTAGTCGAGTTACCCATCTCGAAGGAATGTATTTGAGGAACTATGATCAATCTCGAATATTCTGTAACGAACATATTGCAGACAACGTAGCAAAAATGCCTATTTGTGACTTATCGAATGCCAACAAATTGATAGAAATTGATCACAACAAATATTTCATCATCGCTCATCACAATATTCAAAGCTTACATCGTCATATAGAAGATCTCAAAAAGAATACAGAAATCAGAAAGGCACATGTAATCTGCTTGTCTGAAACATGGCTCAGCGATGACAGTAACATAGACACTATCTCAATCGACGGATACTCATTAGAATCAGTAAATTCTGGAAACGGCAGAGGTGTCGCAATGTACATTCAAAATAGTGTAACCTATACAGTCTTACCACTTCCGACCAACGAATGCGATGTACTTACTATAAGAACACACGGAAAAACAAATTTACTGATTGCGTCAATCTACAAGCCGGTAGCAACAAGTTCTAGTTTATTTAGCAAGGAAATGAATGACATAACTGCTCAAATCGAACTACTAGATAACGATTACACAGTACTAACGGGAGACTTTAATCGCAACTTGATAAAGGAAAGTATTTTGCCAGTGTTTAGATCATATGATCAAGTTATTTCCGAACCCACCACTGCTAAAGGCACTCTCTTAGACCATATATATGTTAAACCCAAGCCACGAGCATATCAAGCATCGGTTCTCACAACATGCTACAGTTATCACAATCCGACCTTTATTGCAATTAAAAATTCAGAATAAATTGTGATAATCTCCGTATGTAAAGAAATGTGTATTTAACATTTTTATCCATTATCATAAGATCACTGTTGCTTCGATAATTTATTTGAGGTCGTTTTACTAACAATCGCGAATAAATCCAAGTGCAATAATGACAATTAGGCCTATTATAATTGTGTCAACAGATTCAGACTTAAGTAATTGCGTGCTATTCCTTTGTTCCAAACCAGATAAATGTTATTATAAATATTAAAGTAACAAGTTGCAATAAAATGTAACTCTCCTTGCAAATAAAATGTAATTCTGTTCAAAATAACAGATGTAACTCTGTGTATTAAAATGTGCGAATGAATGTTAAATTGTGCAATAAAACGTATTTTTATAATTCATAGCGTCTAATAAAATTATAATCAAACACCAATATCGTTTTAGATGATTATTAAATATGAATTAACTTAATGCTTTGAGTTAAGAATTATTGAGATTCAGACTTGATTAATGGTCTGCTATTCCTTTGTTCGAAACCAAATGATTATCACTAATATTAAAATAACAAATTGCAATATAATTAATGTAACTTTATGCAATAAATGAACGAATAAATGTAACCTTGTGCAATAAAATGTATTTTCATAATTGTTATTGTTTTATTGGTCAGATTGTTATTTCTAATCATCATCATTGAAACAATATATATAGTACACATGTATTTCTTGAATTTGAAACAATTTATTAATAATTATTTAATTTTGTTATGCAATAAATGTACGAATAAATGTAACCTTGTGCAATAAAATGTATTTTCATAATTGTTATTGTTTTATTGGTCAGATTGTTATTTCTAATCATCATCATTGAAACACTATATATAGTACACATGTATTTCTTGAATTTGAAACAATTTATTAATAATTATTTAATTTTATTATGCAATGTTAATAGAGCCTCAAGCAGTGGCGCCACCGGGAATTTTCCCGAATAGTTGGGAATCTGAGGGGGGGGGGGGGGAGGGACATAAATGTGAAAATTTCCCTCAATTTGTGCCAAAAATATTAGGAGTTTCAGTGATCGTGTGTTTGATTAGAAACTGCGCGTGGCAAATCATAAGTTTACCCCGGTGACGCCGCTGCCTCTTAAGCTCGTCTACCCAGGTTAGGGCAATTTCCCCTACTTCGAAACAAGTCTTAAACCATGCATTGTGTCTTCTCTCGCAGTTGATAAACCGTTTATGACTTGTTTCTATAGATAGAAAATTGTCCTAGTAAGAAACGAGTCTTAGATTAAATACTTTGTCAACTCCCGAGTTGACAAAGTATAGCATTGCGGGTCCTGGGTACTGAGGACTAACCCGCATATTTTACATTATTGATTTTTATTTACGGTCAAAGGTTATGAGGCGTCACTTCCGGTGTTAAACAAAATACCTTCTAAAATACCTGGCGGTTGTGCATGCTCGCGGTCGCAGGCGACCGCAACCATATCTAGTTCTTCTTCTTTCTGCCGACCACTACATTTGCTCTAACACTTACATGCTTACACCGATTTTGACCTAACTTGGTCATAATCATCATTGACCATGCCCCTACATGTCATATGAAATTTGTGGGGTCAAAGGTCACACAGGGGTCATAGGGGTCAAAAACGTGATTTCAACTCAAAATGCTTCTTCTCCTACAGATTACGTATGACGGTGACCCAACTTGCACACATACATTGCCATTACCCAGTGTCTATGGGGTCCTCACAGATTTGGGGTCAAAGGTCATTAAGGGGTCACTTCCGGTATAAAACGAAAAACCTTCAAAAATTTGTATTTGCTAAGAAAAACATAGGACAGTAACGGTATGTTCACACATAAATTGTAGTTACCCTGTGTATATGTGGTATTTTTTATAAAGGGTCAAAGGTCATTAAGGGGCCACTTCCGGTACAAAACGAAATACCTTTAAAATGCTTCTTCTCCCACAAATTACGTAGGACAGTAACACCACTTGCATACATGCATTGTTATTACCCAGTGTCTATGGGGTCCTCACAGATTTGGGGTCAAAGGTCATTAAGGGGTCACTTCCGGTATAAAACGAAAAACCTTCAATGTTTTTTATTTGCTAAGAAAAACATAGGACAGTAACGGTATGTTCACACATGAATTGTGGGTACCCATATGTGGTATTTTTTATTTGGGGTCAAATGTCATTAGGGGTCACTTCCGGTCTGAGACGAAAAACCTTCAAAATGCCCTTCTGCCACAAGTAACATAGCAAAGTGGTGCCACATGCACCCATGCATTGACATTAGCCAATGTCTATGGCCGTTTTCATATATTTTGGGGTCAAAGGTCATTAGGGGTAACAACACGGCTGTGTTCGTGGGTTAGATTACAGCTTAGTCTAATTCTTTACACAGCCGTGACGTTAGTCACGGCTGTGTCTTTTTTCTTACAGGTTCTTAGTCTAGCCGAGCGGCGGCTAGACTCCTGTTTTTGGGCGATTTCTTAGTCTAGCCGAGCGACGGCTAGACTCCTGTTTCCCAGTAGTTTCTTTCTTCTTCTTCTTCTTCTTCTTCTTCTTCTTCTTCTTCTTCTTCTTTCTGTCAACATTTAACATAATTTGCTCTAGCTCCTTTATTATTTGACCGATTATGACCAAACTTGGGCGCAAGCTCCACTACCCCAGCCTTTACATTTGACATGACCCATTTGGGGTCAAACGTCATGCATGAGTAATTTTGGCTAAAACTGTGATTTTTACCAAAAATGCTTCTTCTCCTACAGATTACATGGTACAGTAATGAGATTTATACATTGACCTTGGCTATAGCCGGGGCCTATGGGGTCCTCACAGGTTTGGGGTCAAAGGTCATTAAGGGGGTATTTCCGGCACATAACCAAATACCTTCAAAATGCTTCTTTTCCTACAGATTCTATGGTACAGAGATGCGACTGACACATATGCATTGACATTAGTTGGTGTCTATGGGGTCCTCACAGATTTTGAGTTCAAGGTCAAACAGGGGACAAAAATGGTTGATTACTGAAAATCACTTTAAAATTCAATATTTTCTGCATATTACGTGCTGTGATCATCAGAATAATGCCAAAAGGGCTCTAGCATTATGTTCATATACGATTGTAATCAGATTTGGCTTAAACATGGAGGAGGGGTCTGTTTTGGGGTCAAAAGGGGTAAAATTCTAAAGTTTGTCCAATTTAAATGAAAATTAGTATATGTGATCTTGATATGATTCAAAATATATTGGAGGTCATTTCAAGGTCACCAGAGGTCAACGAAAGGTCAAAAGGGGTCAAATTCTAATATTTGTCCAATTTAGATGAAAATTAGTATATGTGATCTTGATATGATTCAAAATATATTGGAGGTAATTTCAAGGTCACCAGAAGTCAACTAAAGGTCAAAAGGGGTCAAATTACAAAGTTTATTCAATTTGAATGAAAATTAGTATATGTTATGTGGATATGATGCAAAATGTGGTGAAGGTCATTTCAAGGTCATCAGATGTCATTTCAAGGTCACGGCTAGACTTCGCAGCCTTACTAAGGATGCAATATATCTAGTTTCTTCTTCTTCTGTCAACATTTAACCTAATTTGCTCTAGCTCCTTCATTATTTGACCGATTATGACCAAACTTGGGCACAAGCTCCACTACCCCAGCCTTTACATTTGACATGACCCATTTGGGGTCAAACGTCATGCATGAGTAATTTTGGCTAAAAATGTGATTTTTACCAAAAATGCTTCTTCTCCTACAGATTACATGGTACAGTAATGAGATTTATACATTGACCTTGGCTATAGCCGGGGCCTATGGGGTCCTCACAGATTTGGGGTCAAAGGTCATTAAGGGGTATTTCCGGCACATAACCAAATACCTTCAAAATGCTTCTTTTCCTACAGATTCTATGGTACAGAGATGCGACTGACACATATGCATTGACATTAGTTGGTGTCTATGGGGTCCTCACAGATTTTGAGTTCAAGGTCAAACAGGGGACAAAAATGGTTGATTACTGAAAATCACTTTAAAATTCAATATTTTCTGCATATTACGTGCTGTGATCATCAGAATAATGCCAAAAGGGCTCTAGCATTATGTTCATATACGATTGTAATCAGATTTGGCTTAAACATGGAGGAGGGTCTGTTTTGGGGTCAAAAGGGGTAAAATTCTAAAGTTTGTCCAATTTAAATGAAAATTAGTATATGTGATCTTGATATGATTCAAAATATATTGGAGGTCATTTCAAGGTCACCAGAGGTCAACGAAAGGTCAAAAGGGGTCAAATTCCAATATTTGTCCAATTTAGATGAAAATTAGTATATGTGATCTTGCTATGATTCAAAATTTATTGGAGGTCATTTCAAGGTCACCAGAAGTCAACTAAAGGTCAAAGGGGTCAAATTACAAAGTTTATTCAATTTGAATGAAAATTAGTATATGTTATGTGGATATGATGCAAAATGTGGTGAAGGTCATTTCAAGGTCATCAGATGTCATTTCAAGGTCACGGCTAGACTTCGCAGCCTTACTAAGGATGCAATATATCTAGTTTCTTCTTTCTTTCTTCTGCCGACCACTACATTTGCTCTAGCACTTACATGCTGGTACCGATTTTGACCTAACTTGGTCACAACCATCATTGACCATGCCCCTATATGTCATATGAAACTCGTGGGGTCAAAGGTTAAGCAGGGGTCATAGGGGTCAAAAACGTGATTTCAACTCAAAATGCTTCTTCTCTCACAGAGTACGTAGGAGAGTGACACCACTTGCACATATGCATTGTTATTATCCAGTGTCTATGGGGTCCTCACAGATTTGGGGTCAAATGTCATTAAGGGGTCACTTCCGGTATAAAACGAAAAACCTTCAAAATTTTTTATTTGCTAAGAAAAACATAGGAGAGTAACGGTATGTTCACAAATAAATTGTAGTTACTCTGTGCATATGTGGTATTTTTTAATTTTGGGTCAAAGGTCATTAAGGGGCTACTTCCGGTATAAAACGAAATTCCTTTAAAATGCTTCTCCCACAAATTACGTATGACAGTGACGCCACTTGCACACATGCATTGTTATTACCCAGTGTCTATGGGGTCCTCACAAATTTGGAATCAAAGGTCATTAAGGGGTCACTTCCGGTATAAAACGAAAAACCTTCAAAATTTTTTATTTGCTAAGAAAAACATTGGAGGGTGATGGTATATTCATACGTGAATTGTGTTTACCTATTGTACATGTGGTATTTTTTCATTTGGGATCAAAGGTCATTAAGGGGTCACTTCCGGTCTGAGACGAAAAACCTTCAAAATGCCCCTATCTGCCACAAATAACATAGCAAAGTGGAGCCACTTGCACCCATACATTGACATTAGCCAATGTCTATGGGCGTTTTATATATTTTGAGGTCAAAGGTCATTAAGGCGTCAAAACACGGCTGTGTTCGTGGTCTTAGACCACAGCTAAGTCTAGTTCTTTCTTTCTTCTTTCTGCCGACCATTACATTTGCTCTAGCACTCACATGCTTACACCGATTTGGACTTAACTTGGTCAAAACCATCACTGACCATGCCCCTACATGTCACATTAAACTCGTGGGGTCAAAGGTTAAGCAGGGGTCATAGGGGTCAAAAACGTGATTTCAACTCAAAATGCTTCTTCTCTCACAGAGTACGTAGGAGAGTGACACCACTTGCACATATGCATTGTTATTATCCAGTGTCTATGGGGTCCTCACAGATTTGGGGTCAAATGTCATTAAGGGGTCACTTCCGGTATAAAACGAAAAACCTTCAAAAATTTTTATTTGCTAAGAAAAACATAGGAGAGTAACGGTATGTTCACAAATAAATTGTAGTTACTCTGTGCATATGTGGTATTTTTTAATTTTGGGTCAAAAGGTCATTAAGGGCTACTTCCGGTATAAAACGAAATTCCTTTAAAATGCTTCTCCCACAAATTACGTATGACAGTGACGCCACTTGCACACATGCATTGTTATTACCCAGTGTCTATGGGGTCCTCACAAATTTGGAATCAAAGGTCATTAAGGGTCACTTCCGGTATAAAACGAAAAACCTTCAAAATTTTTTATTTGCCAAGAAAAACATTGGAGGGTGATGGTATATTCATACGTGAATTGTGTTTACCTATTGTACATGTGGTATTTTTTCATTTGGAGTCAAAGGTCATTAAGGGGTCACTTCCGGTCTAAAAAAAAAAACCTTCAAAATGCCCCTATCTGCCACAAATAACATAGCAAAGTGGAGCCACTTGCACCCATACATTGACATTAGCCAATGTCTATGGGCGTTTTATATATTTTGAGGTCAAAGGTCATTAAGGCGTCAAAACACGGCTGTGTTCGTGGTCTTAGACCACAGCTAAGTCTAGTTCTTTCTTTCTTCTTTCTGCCGACCATTACATTTGCTCTAGCACTCACATGCTTACACCGATTTGGACTTAACTTGGTCAAAACCATCACTGACCATGCCCCTACATGTCACATTAAACTCGTGGGGTCAAAGGTCACGTTGGGGTCATAGAGGTCAAAAACGTGATTTCAACACAAAATGCTTCTTCTCCTACAGATTACGTATGACGGTGACCCCACTTGCACACATGCATTGTTATTACCCAGTGTCTATGGGGTCCTCACAGATTTGGGGTCAAAGGTCATTAAGGGGTCACTTCCGGTATAAAACGAAAAACCTTCACAAATTTTTATTTGCTAAGAAAAACATAGGACAGTAACGGTATGTTCACACATACATTGTAGTTACCCTGTGTATATGTGGTATTTTTATTTAGGGTTAAAGGTCATTAAGGGGCCACTTCCGGTATAAAACGAAATACCTTTAAAATGCTTCTTCTCCCACAAATTACGTAGGACAGTGACAACACTTGTACACATGCATTGTTATTACCCAGTGTCTATGGGGTCCTCACAGATTTGGGGTCAAAGGTTATTAAGGGGTCACTTCCGGTATAAAACGAAAAACCTTCAAAAATTTTATTTGCTAAGAAAAACATAGGAGAGTAACGGTATGTTCACACATGAATTATGGTTACCCAATTCATATGTGGTATTTTTTTATTTAGGTCATTAAGGGGTCACTTCCGGTCTGAGACGAAAAATGCCCCTTCTGTCACAAATAATATAGCAAAGTGGTGCCACGTGCACCCATATATTGACATTAGTAAATGTCTATGGGCGTTTTTATATATTTTGGGGTCAAAGGTCATTAAGGGATCACAACACGGCTGTGTTTGTGGTCTTAGACCACAGCTAAGTCTAGTTTCTTTTGCTGTTGAAGTATTTGTCGCCACTTGCACACATGCATTGTACTT
The DNA here is from genome assembly GCF_039555335.1 of Amphiura filiformis. Taxonomy (NCBI): domain Eukaryota; kingdom Metazoa; phylum Echinodermata; class Ophiuroidea; order Amphilepidida; family Amphiuridae; genus Amphiura; species Amphiura filiformis. Next base: position 27,472,263 of record NC_092647.1, read on the forward strand.
ACCCAGTGTCTATGTGGTCCACACAGATTTTGAGTCAAAGGTCATTAAGGGGTCACTTCCGGTATAAAACGAAAAACTTTTTTTATATTATATTTTTTATTAGCTAAGTAAAACATAGCACAGTAACGGTATGTTCACATATGATCTGCAGTCACCAAATGTATATGTGGTATTTATTTTTTATTTATTACCCAGTGTCTATGTGGTGTACACAGATCTGGGGTCAAAGGTCATTAAGGGGTCACTTCCAGTATAAAACGATATACCTTCAAAATGCCCCTTTTGCCACAAAAAGCATAGCAAAGTGATGCCACGTGGACACTTGCATTGACATTAGCCAATGTCTATGGGGTTTTCATATATTTTGGGTCACAACACGGCTGTGTTTGTGGTCTTAGACCACAGCTAAGTCTAGTTTCATATTTTCTCCGAAAACGCCTTTGATCATTTATGGAGTTATTGTACCAGGGATATCTCGACCTTATAGTGCAAGATTGACTTTCTTCAGGAGCATGACTGTCTGAAACAGATAACATGTTACTATTGAATTGATCTATAAGCGTATCCACACAAATATAAAGATTGATACGTTCAAGTTCTTGAGCAACATCGTCACTATACAAATCATGATCAATGGCTTTAACATTACGAACAGTAACAGTTTTCTTTGTCAATATTGGTTTCCTGCAGCACATAGGACAATGAACTGTGTAATGATAGGTTGCGCCAGACAAAAGATCGTCTTGAACCCAACAGGGTATGAAAATGTTGTCATCAAGTCTAGAAATGACTAGATCCAAAATGTGACCATGGGAGTGGGTGGGGGTACGTAATAACATGTTGATGTAAACCATTAGTATGAAGACTAGTTAAAAAGCGTTTGACCTCTTGTTTGGATGGCATATAAACATGAATGTTAAAGTCCTCAATAACCTTTTCTGGGCATTAAGGCAACTTCACTAATGAAATTTCTGTTTTGAGTGATGTCTATAGATCACTATTATATTGGACACCATTTGTAAGGTCAGCAACACTTGCATATTCAAATGTAGCTATATCATTATCAGGATTTACAATTTGAAAATTCATTGACTGTTTGTGAATAAAGGCGATGCCGTCGTGTTGACTATTTCCTCGCGGAAAATTCAAGAATTTCGACATAATGTGGGGAATGTAAAAGTATACGATGTTTATAATAGGGTGCAACAACCCCTTCGTAGTCCGTGATACAAAATATGGCTCAGTATTATCACATAATGTTACTCCAGGCATCGCTGCGGATGGGTAATTAAAGTTCAAAGTTCAGGCATTTCCATAAAAGTGTGTCTACAGATTTTCTTACATTTTCGCAACTTGATTATTATTAACCCTAGTACTAGTAGTTTTAACTACTAGTAGTTTTAAAGGTATACTTAAAAGTATACCTTTCAATATAAAACCAAATTTTTACATTTCAGGATTGCGTTTCTGATGTCAGCCGAGAAACGAAACTAGTTTCATTTATAGGACATACATCGTCAGTTGATTGATAGATTGATCATTTATCAATGAAGTAATAAATAAAGTAATAATTATATTTATATAGAATGTGAATCAGTTAATGAGAAAACGTAATTGTCTGATCAATCATTCAATCATTCGATTGCTCAATTAGTTGGTTGAGTGATTAATCATGTTTATGATTGGTAAGTGATCAAGCAATAATTCTTTTCAATCGGTTGTTTGATGTGATCATGTATTAAATTTTCTAACAAAATGTTATATAATGTTTAATTCTAGACCTGGATATTACCAACAACTATATATTTCCAGCTCTTTTTATCATTGATTTTCGTTTCTTTATCAACTTATTCATCTTTTTCAGCTTGTTTGTGGTATTTTTTTTATTCTAATTGAGAGGGTATTTTACGTTAATTTCTAATTTGAAAAGTCAAAATCATTGTCCATGCCGGATCAAATTTCGGATGGGTTCCTAATAGACTAACGGTACTTGTCTTTATACGGACCAAGGGGTCTGAAAGCTATAACTACCATAAAAACATGGACAGTAATAATTTTGAAAAGTGGTTATAGGAAAGTTTGCTGTCGAATATACCAGAAATTTGTGCCCTAGTAATCTACCAAAAAACGTTTCAAAACGTTAAAAGGGTCCAAAATTTTAAACATCTCTCCTGTGTGGTGTTTGTTTTTAAATTTTTAAGTTTTTAAAGTTTTTAAACTTGGTCCCATTTATTTAGTAAAGTCGTAATAACATGAAGAACGGGTCGTAATTTTTACATGCAACAATTTGCATTTATAGTTTTAAGACTGTTCGAAAGCGGTACAATATGACGTAGGCTACGTATTATCAAAAACATTGGAAGGTTTATGTTTTATTATATTGCGTGTTCATAAAGTAGTAGAGTATTATATATCCTTTAATAGCAAATCGACTGTCTGTCAACCTGCTGCATATAGGCCCTACATCTGAATCAGAATTTAACAAAGTGAGTATTTGCTACTTTTTCTTAAATCAAAATACATTATAACGTCTATACGGGGAAGAAATCACGCACGAACATTAATTCGTACTCTACGAAATATACACTGACAACTAAGAAAACTAACAAGTATAGATGAATTTGTATGGGTCTTTAGAAACTTTCATAAATGGGACAAGTTAAAAGAGGGTGAAAAGCCACATAGGATAGACTATTTAAGCTTTGGCCCTTTTTACACAGCCGTTTCTTCTTCTTTCTTCTTTCTGTCAACCATTACATTTGCTCTAGCACTCACATGCTTACATCGATTTTGACCTAACTTGGTCACAATAATCATTGAACGTGCCCCTACATGTCACATGAAACTTGTAGGGTCAAAGGTCACGCAGGGGTCACAGGGGTCAAAAACGTGATTTCAACTAAAAATGCATCTTCTCCCACAACTTACGTAGGACAGCGACCCCACTTGCACACATGCATTGTTATTACCCAATGTCTATGTGGTGTACACAGATTTGGGGTCAAAGGTCATTAAGGGGTCACTTCCGGTATAAAACGAAAAACCTTCAAAAATTTGTATTAGCTAAGTAAAACATAGCACAGTAACGGTTTATTCACATATGATCAGCAGTCACCCAGTGTATATGTGGTATTTTTTTATTTGGGGTCAAAGCTCATTAAGGGGTCACTTCCAGTATAAAAAGAAATACCTTTAAAATGCATCTTCTTCCACAAATTATGTGGGACAGAGACGCCACTTGCACACATGCATTGTTATTACCCAGTGTCTATGGGGTGTACACAGATTTGGGGTCAAAGGTCATTAAGGGTCACTTCCGGTATAAAACGAAATACCTTCAAAATTTTTTATTAGCTAAGTAAAACATGGGACAGTAACGGTATGCTCACACATGATCTGCAGTCACCCAATGTATATGTGGTATTTTTGTATTTGGGGTCAAATCTCATTAAGGGGTCACTTCCGGTATAAAACGAAATACCTTTAAAATGCATCTTCTTCCACAGATTATGTGGGACAGAGACGCCACTTGCACACATGCATTGTTATTACCCAGTGTCTATGGGGTGTACACAGATTTGGGGTCAAAGGTCATTAAGGGGTCACTTCCGGTATAAAACGAAAAACCTTCAAAACATTTTATTTGCTAAGAAAAACATAGGACATTAACGGTATGTTCACACATGAATTGTGGTCACCCAGTTTATATGTGCTATTATTTTATTTGGGGTCAAAGGTCAGTAAGGGGTCACTTCCGGTATAAAACGATATACCTTCAAAATACCCCTTCTGCCACAAAAAGCATAGCAAAGTGATGTCACGTGGACACGTGCATTGACATTAGCCAATGTCTATCGGGTTTTCATATATTTTGGGGTCAAAGGTGATTAAGGGGTCCCAACACGGCTGTGTTCGTGGTCTTAGACCACAGCTAAGTCTAGTTTACGTTTTGAAACGTTTTTTGGTAGATATTGAAGCTTTTTTGAGTTGGATATCCATGTTGCACGGTTAGTGGTTCTTTGTAGCCATGCGAGGAAAATTAGTTGGATATCCATATTTCGCGGTTAGTGATTCTTTGTAGCCCTGTGGGCAAACTAGTTGGATATCCATATTTCGCGGTGAGTGTTTTTTTAAAGCTCTGAGAGGCAAACAAGCTGGATATCCATATTTCGCGGTTAGTGGTTCTTTGAAGTTCTTTACAACCCATGCGCACAGAACCATTATGCAAATTTTATTGATCCCCTCTGTATTAGGCAAAAAAAAGTTGTTTGGTTGTCCTCGACTGTCCGACCCTACTTCTTGAGCCGACGCATTTTTTTTTTTAATTATTACTTTTTTTACTTACCATTATATTGCCACATTATAAATTGAAAACAAAATTTTCAGGGAACATACTAATATTTTGCGGTGATATTGTGACCATGAATACCTGTTTCACCAATCGGTCTTGCATTATTAACCAGGCAGTAATCAGGCTGGAAGATATTTCGGCAGTGTGTATTATTTTACAAATTAATAAAGTAATAAATAATTATTTTTCTCTCTTGAATTCTGCGACAGTGCTACTTTTAGTAAAATTTGACTTTATGGTAATCATTGCTGTCAATCATTGCTGTTACTCTCCTTGACGACAGTTACTTGGAGCTTGTAAACTAATCGAACAATAGTGCTTAACAGCAGCTGACAAAATAGGCTAATAAACACAGTTTCGCACATTTTTGTCTAGATTTATTTTTTATTTCACATTAATAAGTAGACATATTTTCTGACGTGTATGGTAAAAATATAATTTATTTTTTCAGCAGGCAAAGTCATTCGAACGTTTAAATAACCGTAAGCTTGGTATTTTAAGCCATAGGGCGCAAAGTGCACTTTCTACCCATCCATTGGACCATGTAGAAAAGGGTGAAAAGTACCTGATAGAATGCAGGCAGTAAAATATGATAACACGGGGTTACACAATGATAGTGTACATGAACATGCGCTTAGCAAAGAATTATTCAACAGGATAGTGTAAGTGCCTGTACATATTTTGTATAGGGGTGAAAAGAAATTATGCGATAATTATCTAAAAACAACTGTAGAATGTTTGTGAATGTTACGCATATTCTATAATCTGCCACGCAATAGTTAAAGCTTTTAAATTAAAATAGGTGTTAGATTCATCAAAAGTCATATTAGAACAATGACTTTCTTTGAAGAAATCCCTATCCGTACTTTAAATGTTAATAAGCCCCGAAGATAACCTATTGAAATGAGTTCAGACTTACCCAACGATCCTTGGCTTCTACATTTGCATTGTTATGCAATAGGATTTGGCAGACAGGTTCACTTCCCTCTTCAGCAGCGTAATGTAGTGGGGTCCTTTTCTGTAAACACCAAGAACAACATCAATATGAAATGATAAAATTCAAATATATTATAACATAACATTTTGCCAGACAAAAAATGATAACCTGCAAGAAACAATAATGAAATGTTAATTAATTAATAAGTTCATTGCAAACTAAACGCAACAAAAAGGGTGATTCTCTACACGTGGTAGTCGGGTAATTATAACTTGGAGAAAAAAACACCTGACATCATAACCTTTACATGCAAATTCATTACTAATTAAAGGTGATGCCAATGACATACTTCATATTAATGTTTAAGTTTAACGGCTTCAATGAACCTTAAAGCATGTCGGAGTAGTCATGGTTTTTCAACTTTAAAAAATAATTTTCATCGTCTAGATTAGGGAATTAATGAAAACTTTTACGTTGAAGATTTGAAAGGAAAGCATGCACTTTCAATGTTTTTGAGATATGTGTCGTTTCATGCATATGTTTCGTTTCTCGACACTCTTAACAAGGCCTACAAAAGTGTAACTGTGATATTTGAATTCTTCGTCAAGTCCCCTTCAAAATAACCCCAGCAGAGGTCATTACTATTCACAGGATACCAAGATTTGACCAAATTACAACAGCTAACTATTCCGACACGCCTAAACATCATCTGGTACCTTTGTATTGAACAAGCCAAACGATAATACATTAAAACTATGATTAGCAAAATAAACATTCCTTTAAAAAAGGAATGGGCGCCCAATAGGAGTTTTGATGTGATATGCTGAAATCCCGGGGTACTACTCCCACAGCAAGGCTGTTAAGACCCCCTTTTTCACCATCGCTGTCACCCAAAGACCCCAATACCAGCACATGCTCTGTCACCCAAAGACCCCATATATTTCCTATAGATCTGTCACCCAAAGACCTAGACCCTTATATATATTTCCATCTGAACAGCAACGAGTCGTCTATCACTGATTTTGTTAATTCTTTTGAAATAACAAAAGCCATTTGAAGCCATTTAGAACTAGAAATTCAATTTTCAATGCTTCTTTTGGCTCTCACCCAAAGACCCCATTAAAAAAAGTCATATTCTCACCTAATGCCCCCTAATTTAGATCCAAACGGTCCAAAATCATGCTCTTACCCTTGCAAAGACCAAATATTTTTATATTTTGCTCTCACCGGATGCCCCTTATTGCCCAGCCCTACACTTATATCCATTTCATATTGAAGTGCCACTCCCGGGGCTGAAATGAAACCATTTGGATACAATTTTTTTTCTTTAAAAGTAGGGTCGGTCGGGATTGTTTTTATCTGGAGGCTAAAATATCACCGAGAATTTGACAAATCTGCAAAAAAATAATGATTTTTGCAAACATCATCATCATCATCAGTCATCAGTCGAACATACTGTAAGTACAGTGTCCGCGGCCGTCCCGGTTTCCTCTTCCCATGTGGTGGAATTTAAAGGGCATATTCTTTCACAGGCTCGTCATCTTCAAGACGCAGTATATGGCCGGGAAATTTGAGTTGATGAATCTTGACTCTGGCAACCAGTGGAGTGGTGTTGGTAAGATTGTACATGGTTTCATTTGGGATCCGATCCACACGCTTGATGTTTAACATGACTCTGTAGCAAGATGACTCGCACTCGTACAGAAGGATAGTGACACTAGTTGTTTCAAACAGCTTGATTTTTGTTCCGATTGGCAGGGATGGGCGTTCCAGTTTCCAGAAAGCGGCCCAGGCTAGTGCTTTTCTTCTTTTTTGGTCTCCGACACTAGAGCCTATCTTGGAACCCAAGTACTTGAAGTCTGTGACATGGTTGATGGTACTATCATAGACTTCAAGTGCTGGCTGGGCGTTACAGTTTGCAGTCATATATTCTGTCTTAGGTGCGCTGATGACAATGTCTAGATCTGCTGCTGCTGTTGCAGTCCTAGTAAGCTGTGACTGGGCCCGGGCTAAACAGGGCAATATCATCAGCAAAATCCAGGTCATTCAGCATCTTAGCAGGATATCTGCTTGACCGACGTGGGTAGGTAACAATTCCAGCGTCAATTCCAGAAGTTGATTTCTTCAGGAGGTAGTCTACCAGGATAATGAACAGGAATGGTGCCAACACATCACCCTGAAGCACTCCAGTTGTTCCTTGGAAAGGCTCTGAGATACTTCCATCAACCATAACGGCACTATTGGAGTCCTTGTAGAGCACCTGGATGGCATTGACCACAACCTTTGGTATTCCATAATACCGCAGCACTGAGAACATGACGGACCTGTTGAAGGAGTCAAAGGCTTTTTTGAAGTCCACAAAAGTGACTGTCAAGGGAAGTTGGTACTCCTTGAAGCCTTCCATGATCCTCCTCAAAATGTGTATTTGCTGAGCACAGCTTCGACCTGATCTAAAGCTAGCCTGGTTGCTTCTCAGTAAAGGATCAATGTGAGGTCGTATTCTGTTCAGAAGGATCTTGTTGTACAATTTTGCGGCAATGGACATAAGTGAAATACGACGGTAGTTTGTCATGAGAGAGAGGTCGCCTTTCTTTGGTAGAGGAATGATGACATTTGTGACCCACTGACGTGGCGGTGTCAGCGTTGAGAATACTTCCATACAGAATTTGAGAATCGTATCAATCATGCTATCCCCTCCTCCCTGAAGTGCTTCAGCAGTTATAGCACAGTCCAATGCTGCTGCCTTGTTGGTCTTCATGGCTGCTATTGCTTCAGCTACTTCTTCCCGAGTTGGGGGCTCAGTGATAATAGGAAGATCTTCAACAGCTGGAGCAGGAAGTTCTGAAGCTGCTGTGCATCGGCCAGCTTCAGGTCTTCCATTTGCTTATTGAGTGTAGCAAGCTCATCAGATTTATAGGAGTTGTTAAGGCTGGTGTTCAAGTTCTCCATCTTTCTCTAGATTGACGAGACTTTGAAATGGAACTTCCTCAGCAACTTCACGAACTGCTGTCTCAAAGGTCTCATACCTATCAGAGATGGGTGTGGCATCATCCATGCTCAAGATCTGGAATCTGTTTATTAGTTCCAGCTGAAATTCCTCTTTTGTATCAGGATATTGCAACTTCTTCCAATTGAATTTTGGTCTCTTGCAAGGTTTTCCTTTGCTTGTTCGCAAACTGGCAGCTAGACGGACGCTCACAATACGATGATCGGAGTCCACTTCAAATGAATTGTATGCTCGACAGTTGCGGAGAGAATTTACCCACTTGCTGTTTATTAGCATGTGGTCTAACTGTGCATGGGTTGATCCAGCTGGATGGGTCCAAGTCCAAAGACGATTCCTGGGTTGGGGGAATCTCATTTGGGCCGGTCTGAGGTTGTACTCCTGGCAAATGTTGACCAGACGCTCACCATTGTCATTGGTTGAATCTAGGTAGCAGTATGGACCAATCACCCAAGATGACTATCTGTTCCAATTCTGGCATTAAAATCACCAAGGATGAGATGGATGTCATGCCTTTTTATACCATCCAAGTGGTCAGATAGAGATGAATAGAAATCCTCCTTGTCAGAAGATGTTGAGCACTCAGTGGGTGCATGTACAACAGTGATGCTAAGCGGAGGGTTACCATGGAATGTTACAAATAGTATCCTCTCGGAAACAGCTTCAACACTCTTAAGACATCTGTGAACATGCTTGGACAAGACCAGACCCACTCCTCCATGCCTTTGCTTGGTAGCAGAACTGTATACTATAACCCAGTTCCTATAGTCTGACCAAAGTTCATCAGTTGGGCTTGGTGTAATGAGACGATGTTCTTGAATTCCGGCAATGTCAATACCTGCATCAGCACAGCCCATGAATAGCTGATGGATTTTCCCTTGTACGGACATTATAAGTAGATATTACAAGAGGTTTGAAGGTAGACAGGCGACAATAATCAGGGCCAACAGTTCGTGATGGTGTGCCGAGTTCCCGCTGGTCCGTCATGGAGTCAATAGTAGACTGCCGCTCATCTACCCTCGGAATTTTTGGAGATTTGCTTGTAGTTTTCGTAATCATTGAGTTGCAGGGAATTATTTTAGTCCAGTCCCAGCAGCTTTACGGCTGATCAGCCCTGTTTCAGCTTATTTCTGGACATACAGCAGCCGAGATCTACCAATATGCAGTAGTTCGCCTCTGATCTGGAACATGTTGGCCAGTGTTGGAAGGTTGACCAATGATGACATGTTCAACACCAGCCTATTGACCGTTGGGAAGTAAATCTTCCTCTTTCGCTCTTTGGCCCACGATGAAAATACGGAGCCATTGAGATAGGCTTCTCCAATATGAAGAGAATCACTACGTCCTTGTCCCCTTAGAATACTCAAGAAAACAAAGATGGAGCTTGATGTTCATGGCAAGAGACCTTGGAACTAAACTAGCCCTACCAGAAAAACAGCACCCGATCTTACCGCACTGTTCTCCAGCAGTTTAAGGACAAAGTCCGGCCGGAACATGACTCACAAACATACTTTGAAAATATTCAGTCAAAATCAATTTTTAAAAAAGTGGCCAAACATAATTTTATCAAAATAAAAAACATTTAACTTACTCAGTAAGTTGATGTAAGTCAACTTTCCGAGTAATGCCAACGCGTACAATTTTGAGTAACGCTGACTCGATATCATTATGTTAGTCGCACTCATTTGCACTTACTTTATTGAGTTGTTACAACTCAGAAAATGAAACTAGCCTAGGTTAGCATAATTTTCTAGGGGTGTGCTATAGTATACAAAATTTTGCACCGATTACAAAAATAAGTATTTGAATACTGCTAATTGTGCAGAAAATGATCCAAATACGTGAATTAAGTAACAAAGTACCAAATTAGAATAACTCAAAACAATAAGTACCAGTAACTTAATATGAACGAGTTACATCAACTTACATGTTGAGTTACAATAACTCAAATAAGTTCCCTGAACTTGAATTCAGAAGTTGGCATTACTTAAAAAGTTGACGCAACGACTTACATCAACTTTTTAAGTAATGCCAACAAAGTTGATTAGTTGACGGAACTTTTTGAGCTTTTTCAGCATTTTTTAAGTTCGGATAACTAAAAGGAATTTTGTTTTGGCAACTTTTACACTATTTTTGAGTTGTCCAAACTTACTCCTTTTGAATTGCGCCAACACGGCAAACAAGTCATTTCTATGAGTGCAGTGTTGTAAATTTCTTTGTGATATTGGGCTTGGGGGAATGGAGGTTTGTGTAACATCCTTGAACACATGTTGAAGCGGAGCGAAAGTAGCGTGTTTAGCTGCCACATATAATATTAAGTTTAAAAGACCGTGATTTGAAAATTTCAAGCTAAAATAATCAAACTATGAACATTGAAGGGGACAAATGCACGTGTAGAGCCCAAAAATGTGCAATTTGAAAGTAGCGTCTTGCTTCAGATCAATTACTTCAGCAGAAAAATTCCCCAATTCCCCAATTCAAATCAAGTATGAACATTGAATGGGACAAATGCGCGAAATATTTAAGTAGCGACTTTTGCTCGCGAAGCAAGGAAAAATTTCCAAATTCAAGCTAAATTGGTCAAATTAGAACATTGAAGAGGACAATTTGTCGGCTAATGTATTAGCCTAAATTTGGTATACCCCGGTTTACGCTAGATAACATGAAGTTCTTGATTCCTCGACTGACTTTTTACTGCATGCTTTCCTGCTTCCAGGGAGAAATATGCCCGATAGAAGGGCGAAAAAATTACATTGAGTACCCATTAAGCTCTCCCCTGCTTTCGTGAAGTCCTCAAACAGCAGCATATGCCTTTGCCCAAGTGTTTTTTAAAATGCGTAAAAAACAACTTTGCTGATTATTGCACTGGTCACGGTAGTTCTGTGACCTCTCCAGAAAAAGCCGAGTGTTGGGTTTTTAAAATAAATATTTTTTGTGTACAAACTGTAATGTTAGATTAGAAGGAATAAATGAATATTAACTGTACATTTATTATACCGATTTTAATACCCACTTAATTCACAATTATTGATTTAGTATAGAAGGTAGAGTATTTATTTAAACTTTGTATACGCCTTCTTTTTTAATTTAGTGAAAATGAAGACTAAAAAGCCGGTAAAATTTTATGAAAAATGTACATAGAACCCCACAAAAGATTACCGTTTCGTTGTCATGGTAATCTGACCTTTTAATTTCGAAAAATAAACTCAGGGGTTCTATACGATGTTTGGTGCAAACTGCAAAATGGAGTTCGAATGTAGTTCGTAATACAACTTCCGGTAACCTTGCGGGCAATACGAACACGTGTATTGTGCAACATAAATAGCATAGCATGTAGAACACGTAATTTAACAACAATTTTGCGCTATAATACACATTCATGTGTTTAAACAGATAACATTATAAAATATGGTACGTTTTCTGTCTTTGCTTGTCATTATATTGTTAATTATGTACCCAATATGTTCGACTTTTGTATTATCTTGTCTTGTCTTGTCTTGTAGGTTACTACTCAACGCTCCAGTTGAAAAAATCCAAGTTGGAGCCACACGAGTAGGTTTGGTGGGTGTGCTTGCGATTGATGCTTTACAGGAGGTAGTGGCTGGTTACTTTTTCCTTGAAGTTGTTTGAATCTTGAATATCTGTTAGTTGCTCTTGTAGTTGATTCCAATTACCATGATCACGGACTGTTTGTGGCAGATATGAATGGAGATAACAGTTTTTGTTGGCATTAATAGTGATGAAACCATTTTTGTTGGAATGGCGAGAATGACGATGAACCGGGTGCAGCAGTTTTTGCACCGGGACCGCCAGGAGACCCCCCCCCCACCCCCTTGCCTTGTGAAAGTTAGTGAGTCTTGCAATTTTTCTACGTTGTAATAATGGTTTGATACCCAACTTGGACATCATATTCGAAAAACGACTGTAATCGTTCATGATGAATATTAAAGTCCCCCTCTGTACAGATTCCAGCTTGTCTATAAGATTTTGAGTGAATGGATTCCAGACAGAAGCGCTTTATTCGAGAGATGGCCTAACGAGGGTTTTATAAGCTATGGTTTTGATTTCCATACTACATGATTTGAGATTCCTGCGTACGAATCCAAGTGTACGATTTGCTTTAGCTGAAATACGACATATGTGTTCACTCCATTCTAAATCATTTGAGATGCAACACCTAGATAACAATGGTGTGATGTTTCCTGAAGCTGTGTATTATTTAATGTGTACGTGAACTGGTGAGGGGATCTGGCCTGAGATATACGCATCAAATAACATTTTTGCTGTTAATGCTCATTTGCCAGTGATCTTGCCACTCTGTTAACTTATTTATTTCAAATGAGTTCTTCATGGGATGATACAATACACAATCGTCAGCAAATAGTCGGATGCTAGAACAGATGTTATCTGGGAGATCGTTTATAAAAATCAAAAACCAGAGAGGGCCTGTCACAGTCCCTTGAGAAACACTGGAGATCACAGTAGCCCAATCTGAATACGCCCAATTGATCCTGACTCTTTGCTGGCGATTTGTGAGGAATGATTTCACTCATTCATAAATTTGACCTCTAATGCCATAGTTGAATATTTTGGCAAGCAGATCCATTACTATCAAATCTGTTTGAATACTTGCTGTTGAGGTGAGGTCTTGCATAGTATTTATTAACTGCGACTCACGAGGAGTATCCTTTCCTGGAACCGTGTTGCTCTTCCTTGAGTAAGTTATATTTGTCAAGGTGATCCATAACATTAGAGTGAATGATGTATTCCATCACTTTCGAACAGATTGAAGTGAGGCTGACTGACCTGTAATTGAGTGGTAAAGTCGTGTCTCCCTTTTTGTGGATAGGGCTGACACATGCCTGTAACCAATCCTTGTTCAGAATGCCGGTGTCCAAAGTGACTCTGAAGATTGTTGTCAGTGCTGGAGCTAACACATCCGCTGCTGTTTTCAGGACCCATGGTGTGATGCCGCCTGGTCCAGCGGCTTTAATATTAGGATTAAGCTCTTGTAGTAACTTCCGGACACCTTCATTACATATCTCTATGTCCACGATAGGTGATATGTCTCGCCCGAGGGGTGCAGGTGTAGGAATGTCATCTTCTTTTTCCACTGTAAAGACAGAGGTGAAACAATATAAGTTGGTTGGATTCATTTTTCAGAGCTTGGATACCTGTAGTGTCATTTCTGAGCGATTTAATGTAGCTATAAAATTGTTTGGGCGATTCCAGGGTAGTATTCCGGATGTAGCTCCTTTTCCTATTCCTGGTTTCCCTTGTAATTTCGCGTCTAAGATCCTTGTATTTTTTCTCATCTTCAGGATCCTGAGTTCTTTTTATGGTGTTGAAGGCGCGCTGCTTTTGCCTATGACGTCTCTTCAGGCTTTGGTTGATCCATGGAGCGGGGTTGCTGCCTGAAACCATTTTAGATGTACATTCTGGTCAACGGCTGTTTGAACTCCCTGTTTGAAGTCACTCCACAAGCTCTCCGATGTTTCGTTGGAAATATCTCTCTTAGTGAGGTCCTCACTAATTTCTTTGTCTCTCACAAAGTCTCCGGCGATCCAGATACAACTGTGTTTGTTTGTTTTTTGTATTTTATATTGGTTTCAATTTTGTTCAAAGAATCTATTTATATTCAGAATCAGAGCTAGGAGGGCGGTAAAACGCACCAATGGCAAGTGGTTTGCCACCTGTAACTTCAACTTGTAACACACAATCTCACAATCCGTGTCAAGATCGGGTCTATGCGTGGCAATTATGTTATATTTGTAGGTTATCATAACACCTCCATAGGCATGGCCTTTTCTAGGATCTACCTTCCTGTCCTTCCTGATGGCACTATAATATTTTGGCAGGAATTCACTGTTAGGTATTGATTCGTCAATCCATGTTTCAGTGCAGATACTAATGTCAGGATTTTCAAGTTCCACGCCAACTGCTAATTGAGCAGTTTTTTTTTATAAGCTTTAAAAGTTAATCACAATCACCTTCAGGCTGGATTTTTTGGGATCTAGATCTAGATGAATAACTAATATTTGACGAAGCCGAGCTGATGTCGGAAAATCTTATATTTCAGTGTCAAATAATTATAGAGGAAGCAAAATTTGGCAGCCCACACTGACAGCAGTACCAGGATAATTTGGAAATGATACCTTGATATTTTTTCGAAATGCTATTCTTAGTAATGGGCTAATTAGTTTCCTGCTTTACACAGGATTGAATAGGGATTATTATAGTTCAACTGTCAATTATTGATTAAATAAACATCTCATTACTCGTTGATGGTCGATAGACGTCCCAATAAATCGGACTTAGTCACCGGTCAGTTCTACAGCATAGATATCCATGGCTAACGATGGTTAACTATGGAAACATGTTAAAGGACATCAAGAAAAAAGTTATTTATTTTGAGCTCTTTCGAGACGAGTAATGGATATATTCTGTAGATTTAGGTTTTGTCTGTGACTGCTAATGTGAGGCCGTCGTAGGTCGTACGGGGCTCAAACTCGGTGGGTGGGTGTAGTTCTGTCCTGGCAAGAAGAAGTTTATGTTCGTTAAGTCATCCGACCACGGGGCCCCCTCCAAGGGGTCATTTGAGGTCAAATGACTAAAAACTGTCATATGGGCATGAAACTAGGTCCTACGGGACTCAAACTCGGTGGGTGGGTGTAGTTCTGTCCTGGCAAGAAGATGTTCATGTTCGTTAAGTCATCCGACCCTGGGGCCCCCTCCCAGGGGTCATTTGAGGTAAAATGACTCAAAACTGTCATATGGGCATGAAACTAGGTCGTACAGGGCTCAAACTCGGTGGGTGGGTGTAGTTCTGTCCTGTCAAGAAGATGTTTATGTTCGTTTTAAAGTCATCTGACACCGGGGTCCGCTCCCAGGGGTCATCTGAGGTCAAGTGTCGTATGGGCATGAAACTTGGTAGGTACAGTCAACATTTAAAACAACATTTTTTGAAGGTCATTTTGGGGTCATCCAAGGTCACACGGGTCATCTGAGGTCAAATTAGTAAAAACTCATATATGGGCATGAAACTTGGTGGGTACAGTCAACATTTAGAGTTATAAGTTTAGATCATTTTGGGGTCATCCAAGGTCACCCAGGGGTCATCTGAGGTCAAATTACTAAAACTGTCGTATGGGCATGAAACTTGGTGGGTACAGTTAACATTTAGAGCCAAATTTTGGAAGGTCATTTTGGGGTCGCCAGGGGTCATCTGAGGTCAAATTAGTAAAAACTGTCATATGGGCATGTCACCATCAGCCTAGTAATCGCGCCCAGGCGAGAACCGCCAAATATGGTAACCGCCTAGTCTATTTTAAAACTGATGCATCAATGATTATGTTCATCATGTCATTATTGTATCATTCTCACATACATTAGGAAATAAATTTGGAGAATAGAGGCCTTGCATGTGACATATCATCCCGTAAATATGGCGGACTACTCAAATGCATTCAACAAAGCATGATTGCAATCAAATAGGTTGATGACAACATTTGATTGAATGGACTGCACTCCGCCATAACTACGGTGAAGGACACCGGCTCAAATCCTTTGTTTGGAGCCAATCGATAATTTCATGCAGGGCCTCTATACTTTCTGTTAATAAAATACTATGCTGACCTCACACTCCAGTAATTTCAGATCATTGAGCTCAGTAATACATCAAAGAATGTCTTCCAATTCATGAAAACAAATAGATAATCTGCATATCGGATTAAAAGCTTGGGGCATTTCAATTGCAAGGCTCATTACTTATACACCAACAACAACATAGGCCTACAAGTGTATATAATGTAGCATGTGCACACATTATCATGTTGTGGATGGTGAATCAAGCTGCAGTGCCTACCCATTCCCAAATAAATGCAGTGACCAACCGGTGTTCACTCATGATTGACGTACTGATCATTATGTATGATTTAAACTCATAGGTTTTGGCAATTTGGGATGGGGTGGGTTCAAAATGACCCCATAGGATTACGGGGGTAAAAATTTCAAATTGCTCAAATACCCATTTCAAATATCTTCAAATCATCGCCAACTGAACGAGGTTCAGGAATGTCCTCTCATTGTTAATTGTTGGTTAACCCACCACTTGAACAGGATTTAACCAAAGCAAACAAAGACTTAAGCTTTTTTACGAATGCTATACATAAGTAGGCCTATAAGCTTATTATCCTCTTCAACAATAGGATTAAAGATTGGCGCTTGACTGGAATTACGTGCTAGTGTCATTGGTTATTGTTAAAAGGCAATAAGGTGTGTAATTGCAATATTTCCTCTGAATAGGAAAGACTCTCTACATCGAACCATGGATGCTGGTGGTTCGAATTAAGCCCGATCCTGACTCCACTTTGCAGCGGTTTGCGATGCTGCGATGCTTTTCAAACATCTCAGCATCCCGCGATGAAATTAAAATGTACAGGTGGAGTCAGTATCGGGCTTTAGGAGAATGTATCTTCCAAACCAAATTCGAAATGATGCGCTTGAGAATTCAACAATATAAATAATTGTAGCTCTTTTATAATACACATTAATGATTTAAGCAGATAAAATTCCAAAATATAATACGTTTTCTGTCTTTGCTTGTCACGTGGTAGGCCTATGTTGAAGTTGCGATTATATATTTTTTAAATAAGTTTCAAATGAATAACAACAAGACAAGTGGCCGAGTGGTCTAAGGCGCTAGGCTCATAGAGTGCTAAGCCTTGCGCCGTGAGTTCGAACCCCGCCTCTGCCAAACTTTAAAAGAAGTAAATTTAAATTTTACTTTAATTTTAATTTCATATTTGGGAAATGTGACTGGTAGAATTTATGTATGGCGTGGAGTGGTGTGATAGGGCATGTACTTTAACTGGCCGGCGCGGTCCGGTGACTAAGTCTTTATTGGGCGTTTTATCGTAGGTCAACGAGCGTGTTTATAGTGGTGTACGGTATTTATACGGTATCCTTAAACGGATATGGGATTAGGGTAGAATGTGACTTATCCGTTATCTCGGCTGTTTATAGTGGCAATCAATAGCGCTATTCTGAATCCGAGGTGATTGAACTCAGCGTGTTCGAGGTCACCGCAATGCAATGCGGGAGACACAAATGGTCCTGTGTCACAACCTGGGGCACAGTGTCGACTTCCTATACGATAAATATAAATTTAATACTCCGTTGGTGAGCGACGGGCGACTGGTATTTCACCGAACGCAAGAAAAGGAGTTCTATCTGATTGGCTAGCAATCGATCGCTTAGGTCGCTTAGTAGTCAACTACAAACTCAAAACTGAGCATCGTATTCAATTCGATTGAAATCGATATTCTATTATTGCCGTAGATAAAGAGAGTGATAGTGTGTCAATAATGTACATTGTATTGCAGCTGGATTTTACATGCATTCTTTTATATAAATTTTTTCTCAAAGAGTTGAATATGATCAAAATTTTTACTCAGGATTTCAAATTTTTTACCCGCAAATTGCAGTTAAACATATCCACAGCAAAATACCGGTCCTCACTAATTAGTGTATTTAATTTCCAGTTAGTGTATTTAAGATAAAACCTGACAACAAATAAAATTTTCTTGCAATAGAAATATCATATGGGATACTGATATGGTAGGCCGCAACCGCCACAACGTGGAGCTGCTACGCGTAGCTGACTTTTTGCTCCGTGGAGCCAAATTGACCAATCATGATCATGTTAGAGTTTTTCATTACTCGGAGGTAAAACTGACTAATTAAGTACGACTTACTCATTACGTGAAGCGAATTTATTCATTAAGAATTTGCCAGACGAGCGTCACGTAGTTGCAAGATATCCTCGGTCACGAAAGTTATGATTCAAAAAGTAGTTTATGAAAAGTACGAACTGACTTATTATTAAGATGGACATGCACTCATAAGAAACTCATACAGTATTGTACATAACTATATAGCTAGGCAGAGTGGTGGTAAACTATGCACACAGTTCTGCGATCTGCAGTGTATCGCCGGGAGCTAATTTGTATAACTTGCGCGGTGTCCCTGCGGAATTCGACCTTCAGCAAACTGCAAACCAGTTCGGATTTACTTTATATACTAGTAGTAGGCCATACATACTGTAGTTACTGTCCGTTTTCCTATACACAATACTCAGTGCGCTCACCATTGACGCGTGACCTCTACAAATAGTGTATGTTAGAAGTATAGGCCATTACCTAGTTGACGTCACTGTGTAAAAAATAACCGGCCAATATTTAAATTATTCTCTGAAATTCTAGAAAATATAGTTTTGTAACATGTCCTAAATTTTTAGCTAATTTAGGTAATTTGGAAATATTGGTACTTTAGTGTTTTAGGAAGGATATGTAAACGACAGATAACACCAAAAAATATGAAGAAATTATTTCTAAACCGTGTTAAGTCATTAAGCTTCTCATTTTCAAGAACGCTGGTTAACAATAAGCAGACTATTGTCTCATTTCGTAAACAAAAGCCCACAGTATTGTTACCTTGCGTTCGCTTTATAATCGTTCACCCAACTGAAACTATAATACCAGCTCATTGCTCATTGCACAGGTCAAACAGACACAAGTGCAGTGTGTATTTAACCAGAGAAGATCTGATGTAACATAGTTGAGCTGTTTTCATTGAGTGTTATCTTGGTTTAATAGCTTTTAATAGGGTTTAAGTCCTTCAAAGGTCGTGGTGAGTTCTACTGTAGACATGACTGCATCATGATTATTTTAAAGTCAACAACATTCAACAATATGATCACTGTGATAGTATGAGAGTATCAGTACCGTGGGTGTCAGTGATCCTGGCCTGACACAGTAGACAAACAAACAAACAAACAAACAAACACGCCACACACATGACACATGCATGCAAGGTAATATTGACTATACACTAATCAAACAATGGTATTGATCCTGTACAACTGGTCGTGGTTTATTTACAATCGATTCATTTAAAATCCCCATAGTAAACATTAATTTTGGCAAGAGTTTTCTCTCTGGAACGAGGATGCATCCACTGGCTCCGCGTAATGAAAAGATCTAACATGATTGGTCAATTTAGCTCCGCGAAGCGAAACGTAAGCTACGCGTAGCAGCTCCACGTTTATGGCAAGCTAAGCGGCTCAGAACGTGGGACTAGCTACGCGCAGCTTCTTTCTCGTTACGTGCAGCTTATTAACCAATCAGATTCGCGGTTTTAAACACGTGGAGCTGATGTAAACATCCTCTCTCACAAATATTATGTTGTTAATTTTTGTAAATGAAAATATCTGTAGTATATCAGCAAAAATGGTATAGGTGCTATTAAAGTAATATCTGAACAGAATAATGATTGTTCTATATTTAGGGCTATCATTTTCTTCGGAAGGGGATCCCAAATATAGGGGGTCATACTTTTTGGAAAGAAAAATAAGGGGAGGGGGTCATAAATTGATAATGACAAAATGTAGGAGTCACAAGATGACTACAGATAGTGTGTTTATTGTATTCAAAAGACTGATTTCAATACAATTTTAGCCTGTCTAGGGGGTAAGGTGTATCGGTGGCGGGAGTCGGGGGTCATAACATTTTGATGCCGAAATAGTGAGGGCCGCAATTTATTGACGCCGACTTTTTGTAAATTTAGGAACCACCCCCCCCCCCGTTCCGAAAAAAATGATGACCCATTTTACTCTCTCCATATTTACACAGTGGCATGTGATATCGCTTTCCCTGCAATATCTTTACACAGCGCTTTACATCAGTAGTAGTTGTTGTTTGACCTTCATATCCCTGCACCGCTAATACAGCCCGAGTATAAAGTTACTTGCTATTAAACACGGTGTAAACTTGGAAACACTAAATAAATATGCTTTGTGTCATTTTAGCCAGGCATTAGCAACATGTTCTCTTGACACGTGCTGTGATTTGGCCTCCTTTACCCGTTCGTTATCTATGCTAATTCCGTAAATTAATTACAAGATAATAATTGTGAAAGAGGATACCTATAACTATACTACGCGCAGCTAACGACCCAACCACGTGATTAAATTTGACTATTTTGATTGGTCAAACAGCTGCTCGTAACGAGAAAGAAGCTACGCGTAGCTGTTCCACGCTTTTGGCCCCCTTGGCTTGCCATACACGTTGTGGCGGTTACGGCCAGCCATATATTGATCATGCGAAAATCGTAAAACATAGAATAGAAACAGTGTGGCCGGCTCTCAAAATCTCAAATTGTATGTATAGCCTGAGTCGCACGGGCTATCTCGAACAAATTCACCATGCGTAGTTGTTGAAAAACGTGAGGATTCATCGTACTATCACGGCAATTTTTAACACGAAGATATAGGGATGATGACGGTGTGTGGGGTACCTTTGTGTTACATAGTAAAAAAATGAAATGGTTCAAACATTTTACCTACACATCTCATTTGAAGTGGTTTATCCTTCTGAGCATTTTGACACCTTTTTTATGGAAATCGGTTAAAAAATGAGAGAGTGCGGGCAAAAACAATCACAAAGTAGGGAGGATGTAACCCCAACTCTTTTTTCCACATTTACAATCATTCTGAGCAAGTATTGGTCTTTTAAATGAACTTCTGTATTTATTTACTTGGTTTAGATGTCTGGGAGTTCATTTAGACATTTTTTAATAGATTCAAATTTTTAAAGGGGTTTTAAATCAAATTTACAATATGAATCCCTCCCCTAATCCTCCTCCCCTAATCCTCAGCCACCCTTGGCACATTTCATGCCAAACGTCATAAGAAAATAATTGAACAATATTTTTAAACAGGATAAAAACATGAGTAATATAGAATAAATTAGCCTCAATTTAAGACCTAATTGAATCTTCTAAGTGAAGGAATACTCGAGAGACAGTGTTTTGAAATCCAAACTGCACATCAAAATGTAACAAAGCCACCTTTTTGGGTACCTCAGTATATGGCACAGGATCAAATATGGAGCCAGTTTCAAATAGTTTGCCGTCGAAACGATACCGGCCATTTTTTAAAACATTATTGCTACAGTACCGTACAATATTTTTAGGTGATGTGTTATTGCAGTGACAAATTTGAGCTCGCAGAGTTATATTACCCTGCTCCACTTCCTTGAATAACGGTATTGTTAATCCCTGTCTGTTTATAGTGGCCGTATACGGAATGAATATACTGCAATATCCATCGATATCGAAGGATATCAGTTCCGTATAATATGTGCGGCAAATAGCGCTATTGGTCTGTTTATAGTGGCGACCAATACCGTATAAGGTGTACTTATACCCTAAATACCGGATAATCTGGCTCACTATAAACAGGCTCAACGAGTAATGTTTTTAATAAGTACTTTCAATGATTTGAAAGTCCACTCAGCCCCAAGGTCAAGTACCATGACATTAAAGGTGGGCATACACGAGGAAATTTCAATTGCAAGGCCCATTACTTAGTGGGTGAGATAATGTGCTCACTGACCATGAAGCTAAGCAATTGATCAAAATACACGAAGCAATGGGTGGCCTTGCAATTCCTTGAGCGTGCTCATAGGTTTCGGGATATACTTAAAACATAAGTAGTGGCTAATGATTTTCGTAATCATATCCAAATGGCTCATATATTGTCTTGAAAGCAAAAGATTGCCATCCTCTCCTGTATAAAGAAAAGGCTAAGGAAAACTAAGATCAAAAGGGCTAAACACCACCACCACCAACAACATAGGCCTACAAGTGTATTATAATGTAGCATGTGCACACATTTATGATGTTGTGGATGGTGAATCAAGCTGGTCCCTACACATTCCCAAATGAATGCAGTGACCAGCCGGTGTTCATTCAGCTGATTGGCTGAAGTAGAGCATGTCTCTACTTGTTTGCCTGTTGCTCGGGGGATTAATTTGCCTGATGCTTGGGGGATTAATTCCTTGCAAATCCAAAATACACGGAGCAATCTTTTTGCAAGGTGTGTGCAACAGGCAATTGCTTGGAAAATTGCCTCGTATATGTCGGCCTTAAGAATTCCAAAATATGATTTTTAGGGACGAAATCAAAACTCGACCGGCGGTTGACCGGCGGTTCCGTCCGGTTGCTATTGTTCTAAACAATGGTAACCGGACGGAACCAGGCGGAACCGGCGGTCAACCGATGGTCGAGTATTGATTCCATCTGTTATGGAATGTCATCTTTAACGGCCTATAACTCAAAAACATGGCTGGCGATTTGTTCCGGGTCTTGTTGGAGCCGGTCACAATAGCTTTATGTTGTAAACAAATATAAATAATCAAAATTACTCAGGGCATATCACAACATAATTCGAGAGAACTATTAGAAAGTACGTCAATTTATGGATTAAAGACTGTGGAATCGTCGGGTTAATACAATGTTTCTTTTTTTTTCTTTTTTACGGGCCCGCTAATCTCTTTTGTTTGCTTTTTATCAGCGGGCCGTAAAAGAGCAAAGATAGAGATCTTTTAATAGACCTGTCGCCTAATACTAGTTTTTCGCACTTTTTGGATATTAACTAGATTATTTTACATAATTTATCTGTCAGTTCATACTAAATTATTATTTTGTTTGCTGTTCTAGAAGCAATAATATCGCAACTTTTAATTAGCTCACTTTTACGCTTTGTGTCTGATTTGACCTGACATGGCTCGACCAATCAGTGTCTCAATTCACATAAGCGTAACATTAAACTTGACTTGAACAGATGTGATTCGATAGCCGATTTATTTAATGACATGCTACTCGTTACAACACTGTTTGGTGGTCTTCAAACATCGTTTTCAATTTTCTAAATTGATTGTATAACTTGCTTTCGTTTGAACCAGAAATGAAGGTAAATGGTTCAAGATAATCATAAAGGTCTATTTACATTTAGCAATAGTTCTCCATCAGTTCTTTCGTATATATACCCAGAACACCAATGGGCTATTTTGATATGCATATACCCTAGATTTATTCACTCCTCACTAAATTCATTTCTTATACTAATGTAAGAGGGTTGTTCATGATTCCTGCAGTGTTCTATAACTTTGGCTCTGAATACTAAGGTTGAGGAACATCCTTACATTCTAACGCACAACACATCCTGTTGAGAAGGGGCTCTCTATATAGCATTCCAAGACACGTGATATCACAACCACCTATCACGGGTGTCTCTATTTTGCTATTCCATCTAAAATCCACACACCCCATGTGGATAATTTCGGATTCCCACCAATATCGTCAGTTTTGGGCATTCCAGATCCAACCGTTTTTCATCTGAAATAGTGCGGCAAGGGTGTGGGAAGTTTTGGAATTCCAACCCAAATCAACAGTTTGAGTCATTCCAGATCCAACCATTCAACCGAAATCAATGTTAGCTTTCCCAAATCCAACCATTTGTTATTCTTATTTCATATTGAGTAGAAAAAAAATATCTTAACTTATTCAATCAACAGTTGGGGATGCAAGAGGTAAAAAAGGATGTTGAAGATTTTGGAATTCCAACCAAATAAATCATTAATTTGAGCCAAGCATTTTTCACATAAAGATTTGGAATAAATCAATAATCAATTTTCGGCACTACCAAGCCATTTCAGATCCATCCATTTTGGTCTTTTCATAGTATATGGTATATAATGATCACTATACCTAATCATAAAATAGATGCTACAAAATAGTATTTGCTATTAATCATGATAATATCAAACCATCAAATGCTGGATATAATGAGACTAGATGCAGTCGCCATGCTCCTTCTCCCCGCACTCTTGAACAATTTAAATAATTGATTTCTCATGTGTTTTTGTTGTTTTTGTTGTTGCTGTTGTTGTTGTTGTTTTGTTTTGTGGGTTGTTTTTTGGGGAGTATTTGTTTTTGTTTTGTTTGTTTCGTACGGAGCCCCTGAAGTGACATGTTATTTATTTATTTATTTATTTATTTATTTATTTATTTATTTATTTATTTATTTATTTATTTATTTATTTATTTATTTATTTATTTATTTATTTATTTATTTATTTATTTATTTATTTATTTATTTATTTATTTATTTATTAATTAATTAATTTATTTTTTGAAATTATCCCGAAATAATAAAAATATCTCGAGATAAGAAAATTATCCCGAGATAAGAAAATTATCCCGGGATAAGATCTCGAGATCCCGAGATCTTGCATGAGCTGTGTCCTGGCTGTATCATATACAGCAATGTGGTGCAAATTTAACAACGTACGCTTTCCATGGCCTGCACTACCAACCTCTGTACTCTACGCGATTCATTTACGCCTACTCTATGACGTGTTTTAATGATAAAAACCGACTCATCTATTTTATTACTCACTTTATATCTGATATTTATTACTTCCAATATTTAGCCAGTACTACTGGCTTTGACTTTTCACAAGACTACCGTTGACTGTTTTTACTACTTTACATTGCATTTTCTCTCAACTTTGAACCATTTTATTGCATTATTTAATAATTAACCATTTTACCTTCTTTTTACATGGATCAAATCTCTATTTACATTCTTTTTACTATTACTTTTAAAGTGGAAAGTGATGCATTTCTGTATCTAGGTACACGTTCGATTTGAAATTACTTGGTACTCTAGGTCGGTGAACATGAGTAAGATTTGATCTTTCCCCAGAGAAGTCCTTTTGAGAGGGCTGCGCTTTCGGAACTCTAGCGAGCGCCATCTTCAGAGCAACTAAATAAACATGATGATGCGCCTTACATACAGCCTGTCTCAAAAAAAATGTGCAAGTGAAAAGCACCCTCTTTGGCAATTAGAAAATACCGTTGTGACAAGATGCTTACATCAACGTCAAGGGCGTAGTCCTAGATCTCAAACTAGAGCGGTTCTCGGCTTTCGCGGTTCTCGGCATTCGCGTTTCTCGGTAGTGTGGGTTGGTCCGTATGTGGCGTTTCTGTTCAGAACCTTGTGTGACCCTCCCCCCCCCCCCGAAAAAATAATCCGCCACCACTGGTTATAACAAGGGCCTTGTAAATGCAACTGGTGAGACAGAGCCTCCCATGACGTTTGTGTTTTCAGTCTGATTTCAGTTCCCTTATAACAGGTACAAAGTTTACGCATTATCATCAGGCCTACCAAGTATTGTATGTCCTATAATCTCTTATGTATGACATGGATCTTTATCATGATTGTGCAAGCCAAACAAATATCATTTCAATACCCCAAACATGCGTTAAAAAAAGACCATGTTTTACATATGCAACCTCAAGTTTAGACATATAATTTAATTTGGCCTAAACCCTCATGCACGGGAAAAATCATGCCGCCACCATTGGTTATGACAAGGGCCTTTTAGGGTGCACACCAGTAAATAACCCCTACTGACTTTCTGTACAGACAGGGGCCGGGAAAACAACTCAGTTCTTCAAAACTTCCCCTTTCTGCAAGCAGAAGGTCAGATGACGACATCCATTGTAAAAATTAATATATATGGATTTCAGGATTTTTTTCCAGAAATATTGTAAAAAGTTCAACCTATAACCCATACAGCTAACGCCACCTCACAAACAGCTTGGTGTTTCTGAAATGTAACACATTTTGAAAGTCGTCATAAAAAGTCGGATCCTGCTAAATTTACACAGACAATCTAATTTACAGGCCTAAATGAGGATTAAATATGAATCATGGCCTAATAATTCCTTTTAAGCCTTTTCTAATGTATTACATTAAGTCATATTGCACATTTCCTCGTTTCAAATACTTTTTTTTTTTTCCTTCCAGGGTGTAGCTAGACTTCTCCGTACTCCACTTGCCAATTGTGCTTCTGGCTATTGCATTTAAGCTTACAACTCTGATCATTATTTGTGCACAATTGATGGATTTTCACATCTAATCTTTTCAGTCACCGTACTCCCTCTGTTTGTTAGCTTCCCAAGTGGACTACTGACTTTGGATTGCGGATAACATTTTTAACACGGGATTCTATGGAGAGTTAGGCCAATTTCTGGCCTAACTAAAATTGGTCATGATGTAATGCATCTTTAAATGAATCTGGCTTGTGATTGGTCCCCCAGATATCGTTATTGATTGAACAAATTCATCAGGATCGGTAGAGTAAACTAGTAAACCAGAGTTCGTAGTATCTGATCCAAGAAAATGCACTTACTGTGTACATTTCAACAACCACTGTTGTCTTTGTCAACACTTGATGAGGAGTGACTGCAATCTACTGACAACCAACGCTAGAGGGATATGTAAAATCAGGCGGTTTTTGGCGATTTTAGCCATTAAGCCCCCCCCACCGCATAAATCTGAAAGCCCTCTGAGCCCCCCCCTCCTGGAGGCGCCATTGCAAAATCAATGGAGAGAAACTATACTACCTTGTTTCTTAATAAAATGTAACGGGGTACATCAGGCAACTATGAGAGCCAAAAAGGCCTCAAATTGAGCAAAGAAAGACATTAATTTTCACGTGCATTTCAACCAAGACGCTTCATTAGTGGTGTTCGCCCTTAATGTCATATTATCATGACCGTTTTATTTTGTTTTATGTTAAGGGCTGGGGTATGAACGTTTGGACAGTATTTATTGTGGGACATTAGAGCACATCAGACATATCGAATTGCATTCTGAATACTAAGAATGTCCTGATATCAAATAATTTTGATTTTTTGAAATTCGCAATGTAATACACATTTTATGACAAATCATTAAAAATTGATATTTTTGATATATAACAGTCCTCGAAGTAAATTTTATAAATTTAATGATACATTCTTTAAGTATATGTAGCTGGGAGGAAAGGCCGACGATCAATTGAAAATTTTGACCTTTCGTATTGAAGATATGGATTTTTTCCCAAAAAAAACAAAAAAAAATAGGTCTTTTTGGGAAATAAAATCCATATCTTCAATACGAAAGGTCAAAATTTTCAATTGATCGTCGAATGCAATTCGATATGTCTGATGTGCTCTCATTTCCCACGCTCATTCCAGATCCCTTAAGTATATGTCATATTACATGTTTCACATTTGTACGATTTTAAATAATTCTTTATCATGTTTATAGGACATGCTCTGTTATATTTTTATATCCTCTTTTCATTCTTGAAAAGATAGCTCATGCTTTATTAATTTGTGTTTATATAGCGATTTCAAGTGGGATAATAACTCCTGGATGACGTAAGCATAATGTTGATAGATTTAAATATCATTATAAATAGGCACTTAATAATAATCATATTGAAATAAATTGATAAATAGATAAATTAATAGATAAATAAATAAAAGATATATAAGCCTAGATAAATAATAAATAAATGATAAACTAGGAGTAAATTGCAAACATTAAATATCTTAGAGCAAATGAGCATTTAATAAGTTTTTGCGACAAATATTTTGCCCCTTCTTGTACGTTTTATCATTATTTTATCTTTTACTAAATTTTTTTGGGACATGCTCGCTTATTTATTTTTTATGTGTTCCTCTTATCATTTGTGAAGTATTTCTTTATTTTTGTTTTAGTACAAGTGATCACTGAGTATGTTTAACTGTGGAAATATCAGTAGATCAGGTGTTTTTTATTTCACCCTTGAGTATTATTTATAAGTGTATCAACATACATTTCACATGTCATGATTTGTCATTGTTTTATTTTAAAGCAATTCTTTATTGGGGTGCATGCTCTCATATATTAGGTGTGTTTTTTTCATGTTCCTCTTGTCATTCTTGATAGATGACTGTTTATTTATGTCGCGTGTTAAGTATTTTTTTAATTTTTGGTCGAAGTGTATAATTATCATCAGACACATGTCACATTTTTATGTATGATTTTGCATTATTTAATTTCAAATTATATAATTTTTTAAACGTACTAACGTAGTTCTTTATTTTTGTTTCTGTGAATATCATCCGAAAAGTAGGCCTTCTGCACATTATGATTTTTCCTTGCTTTATTTAACTCTTTACTGGGGTGCATGCTCTCTGCTGGTTTTTTTCATGTTCCTCTTATCATTTATTGACAAGATAGCACCTGCTGTACCCTGTTTATTTATTTCGCCCTAAATTATTTCTTTACTTGTGTTTTTAGATTTTGAAGTTTATATCATGATAGCACACGCTATGTTTTTATACCAACCGCGTTTTCTTTTTGAAAACAGTTCTTGTTTCAAATCCTGGTCCGCAATGTCAACATTCAGTTCGTTCATAAAATATGGCTATTTATTTATGTCGCGTGTTAAGTAGTTCTTTATTTTTTGCTCGAAGTGTATAAATATCATCAGACACATGTCACATTTTTATGTATGATTGTTCATTATCTAATCTTAAAATATATAATTCTTTAAACTTATTTCTTTTTTTCTGTTTCAGTGAATATCATCCGAAAAGTAGGCCTCTGCACATTATGATTTTCCTTGTTTTATTTAAACTCTTTATTGAGGTACATGCTCCTCTTATCGTTATTGACAAGTCAGCACATGCTGTACGCTGTTTATTTATTTCGCCCTCATTTTCTTTACTTTTGTTTTTAGATCTTTAGTTCTTTATTTTTATTTCTGTGAATATCATCCGAAAAGTAGGCCTTCTGCACATTATGATTTTTCCTTGCTTTATTTAACTCTTTACTGGGGTGCATGCTCTCTGCTGGTTTTTTTTATGTTCCTCTTATCATTATTGACAAGATAGCACCTGCTGTACGCTGTTTATTTATTTCGCCCTAAATTATTTCTTTACTTTTGTTTTTAGATTTTGAAGTTGATATCATGATATCACACGCTATGTTTTATACCAACCGCATTATCTGTTTAAAGACAGTTCTTGTTTTAATGGGTATAATCCATACAAGATCCCGCCGAACGATTTTTCTTAAACTTCGTACCAATTAAATTTCATCGATATACTTCGAATATCTAAAATAAAAAAGAGGGGTCACGGAGTTAATTTTCGAGAAATAACCATTTCAAAAATGCTGTTTTGGGGAAAAATGTGTACAGGCGTCTATGGGAAAATGGAAATTTTAGACATGTTTTCGATTATAACAAAAAATCTACCCGAACAATTTTGCTTATTTTTTGATATAATATGCGCACTGATGGGATATTTCATTAAAGCTAATAAAAAATAGGGGTCACGGAGTTACTTTTTTTGCAATTTGAGCAGAAATGGCATATTTTTGGGTTCAAAATACCAGTCCGATATCATAGCGCGTCACTCGCAAAATACTTGTCGCAGCTCATACGCGCTATATTGTCCGCGTATGCAGGTGATATCGCAAACATCTGCAACATGACAGTGGGGTGATTTTCTTCGGTTTTATTATCTTGATTCAAAAGTTCTTTATAAATCGAAAACCAAAAGTGGTTAAGCCATGCGCCAACAAACAAAATGAGATATTTTACATAAATCTGTAATTTCAAATTGAATTGAATTTGAACTTTGTAAATGCTGCCGTTTTTTTCTCGTTGTTTTGCATAGCAAAAATACTTGTAGGTCTACCTATGACAACTTTAATGACTTATCCTCCACTCCTATGCAATTTATAAACAATGTTAATTTTTTGCAGGCTATCACTGAATAGGCCTTTAATTATTAACTTAAATATTAGCGGATCCCGTTATTTATCATGTTTAATGATATTAATATTACTCAAAGATCATCTCATTTTGGGCATGTAGGCCTACCCAGCAAGCACAAAACATTTTCGACATCATTCGCATAGGTTAGAAAAGGTTCCAAACGTTTAAAGGTCGGGTTACTTAAAGGGTTATAAAGGGTATAAAACGTTTTCAAAACACTGAAAAAACATAATGTTATTTTAGTGTTGACAAAATATTTTGCAAAAACTATTTGCAAAACATATTTTTTACAATAACACTTTGAAAACAATTTAGAAATATTATTGTAGTGTGTTTTCATAAAAAACGTTTTCACAACCTTTATATAACCCGACATTTAATTTACTTAAATCAAAACCCAAATGTTTAAAACGTTTTAACATGTTTTGTATTTGCTGGGACAACTTGGTTCGATCTATTTATCATTCTCGTTTTATCATTACATGATTAAGTTATAAAGTCATTTGCACGCGAAGTAAGTCAGATGTGAAAATAGACATTTTATTAAAAAAATAAAATTGACTTCATGTGATATATATTTCAAATTATAGAATTTTACCTTAAAATACTATTGAAATAATTTCATTATATTAATAATCAGTAAAATAAGAAACTACTTTATAAATAAGTTATATAATACTAGTTAATAAGTCAAATAAAAAAGGCCGTTTGACATCACCCCTTTTATATATTTTTTCGTAGGCCTACTGTGCCTGTTTAAATGGACAGTATGCATAAGAAAAATATAGACCTAGTTTTATAATAATTATATACCTATAGCCTATATTATTTTTACGTATTATTGATTTCCTCTTGCCCAACCGTTACCAAAATTAAGTTAAATTGTGTTATACATTACATTACGAAGTTACACTTTATAGGTAACCAAATGAGAGATGTGTAACGCTAATACCATAAAATTACATCATAATTTTCTTTTCCATGAAATAATACATTTTTTGGATTTCTGACATGGGCTCACCCTAGTCTAATTAGGCCTAGGTCTATATATTTTGTTATCTTGGGTATCATTTTATCTTTATTTTCCCTCATTATTTAATTCTGTCTTCCTTTTTTCTTACCTTTCCTTCTTCTGTGTTTGTTTTGTTTTCGTTTCCTTTCTTCTTTTTATTCTTTCTCACTTCTTTCTGTCGTTGTTATTTATTTGATTGATTACATTAATTTTTTCAGTTTCCTTTATTCTTAAATTTTCTGTTATTTCACTTTGTCTTTCTTTTTTTCTCTTCCTTTTATTCCTTCTCTTTTCTTTCTTTCTTCCTTTTATTAGTTTTCTTTCTTTCTTTCTTTCTTTCACTCCTGAACTTTTCCTTTCTTGATTTATTTCTTTAGTTATTTCTTTCCTTCTTTGTTTATCTTTTTTTCTTTTACAAAAATCACTGGTACCGGTAAATGGCGATAAAAATAATGGTACTCTCGCGTAGCTGAACTTCTTACCAGCGCCTGGCGCACACTCCACGCAGTTTTTAGTTTGACGCGCGCGTGGCGGCAAGAACTGCACGGACAAGATTTCACAGAAATTTCAGTTAGAAACTAGACTTAGCTGTGGTCTAAGACCACGAACACAGCCGTGTTGTGACCCCTTAATGACCTTTGACCCCAAAATATAAGAAAACGCCCATAGACATTGGCTAATGTCAACGCATGTGTGCACGTGGCATCACTTTGCCATGTTACTTGTGGCAGAAGGGTCATTTTGAAGGT